>NC_045450.1:60091521-60168197 GCF_002776525.5 Piliocolobus tephrosceles | reverse complement strand
TGAAATGTTCTTGCAATCTGGAGGCACTGCTGGGACCAGATTAATCTTTGTTTCCTTAATTTTCCCGTTTCCTGAAAAATTTCAAGCTTGCCGAACAGTTGAGAGAACAGTACAACAAATACCCATGCACCCTCAGATTCAGTAATATTTTGATTCTTTGGGTTTCTCTTTCTATATATATCTAATCACATGTATTACATATAACACTTAGATGTATGTCACATGTCCCATTTCAACTCCGGAGTTATTCAATAGGAAGTTGCTGAAGTCATAACACTTACTTGATGCCTGATAATCTTAGCATATATCTTCTAAAAACCATTTTCTATCATCCACAAAACCGTATCACATCCAAGAAATTGAACATGATAGAATAATGTTATCTAATGTATGGGCCTTGTTTAAATTTCCCCAATTGTCCACATAGATTTTTTTCCTTAAAAAAGTATATATATATTCCATGATCTAAGGGTCACACATTACATTAAGTTGTCCCATCTCTTTAGTTTCATTTAGCTGGAACAGCTCCTTTCTTGGTTGAATTTTTTTAAGATGAACATTTTGGAAGAGTCCGTGTGAATTGTTTTATAGACTGTTTTACAATCTAGGTTCATTAGATTTTCTTCATGATTAGATTTAGATTAAACATTTTTGGTCAGAAAGCCACCTGCCTAGGTGATGTCCACTCACCAGTACATCACATCAAGAGACATTGAATGTCAGCCCGGCGGGGTGGCTCACATCTAGAATCCCAGCACTTTGGGAGGCTGAGGCAGGTGTATTACCTGAGGTCAGGAGTTCAAGACCACCCTTGTCTCTACTAAAAATACAAAAATTAGGCGTAGCGATGTGTACCTGTAATCCCAGCTACCTGGGAGGCTGAGGCACGAGAATCTCTTGAACCCAGGAGGCAGAGGTTGCAGTGAGCCAAGATTGTGCCACTGCACTTCAGCCTGGGTGACAGAGTGAGACTTCGTCTCAACAAAAAAAGAGACATTGAATGTCAGTTTGTATCTTCATTGATAGTACTACTAAGTTTGATCATTTGGTGAAGATGGTGTCTGTGAAAACTCTACTGTAAGGGTATCCGCATCCTCTCTTAATACTAAGTGTGCTTAATGGGAGTGGCATTCATTGTCCTGAATCTGGTGTATTGCTATTTTGGCCCCACAGAAAAGGTTACTTGCAGTTTATGCCAACTCATTATGGCAGACTCATTGTTCTGAAGTATTCTGACGTATTTATGTATACGAGGAAGCACTGAATTGATTTTTTCTTTATTATCTGTATTTGCAGTTTAGCCATTTACCTAGGGAGGAGGGTTAGGTAGACATCTAAATGACTAAATCGGCTGGTTGCGGTGGCTCACACCTGTAATCCCAGCACTTTGGGAGGCCAGAGCGGGCGGATCATCTGAGGTCAGGAGTTCGAGACTAACCTGGCCAACATGGTGACTGACATGCCATCTCTACTAAAAATACAAAAATTTGTGGGGCGTGGTGGTGCATGCCTGTAATTCCAGCTACTCGGGAGACTGAGGCAGGAGAAGAGCTTGAACCTGAGAGGGGAAGGTTGCAGTGAGCCGACATCACGCCCCTGCACTCCAGCCTGGGCTACAGAGCGAGACTCTGTTTCAAAAATAAATAATTATAAGTAAATGGCTAAACTACAAATGCAGTTAAAATTTTTTCCTTTACTGTTGTCATTTTTAAACCTCAAAACCAAGAAACTGAGATCTTTATCTTGTATCAGGAATGACATCATCTTCGGAAGATACAGATTTCACTAAATCAGTGTCAAATTAGATCTTATTAAAATAATTAAAAACCCAGTAATGTTTTTGTGTTGTCCTTGCATAAGTCAAGACTGGTCACACTTGAACCCAAGACTGGTCACACTTGAACCAGTCATTTATTCATTCACTCAAAAAATATTTGATCTGTGTTAATTGTATGCCTGTTGGTTTCTAGGCACTAAGTCAAGATGCCATAGTAACAAAAAAAGCCCCTTCCCACATGGAACTTTCATTCAAATGGGGAGAGAGAAAACAAACAAAACAGCTGGTGGTGAGAGGCCTAGGAAGGGGGCAGGGCCTGTGTGGCTCAGGTGGAATGCTGTTTGCTGTAAAGTGATGGGGAGGCCCTGGATGGTGATGATATTGGAGTCAAAATCTGAAGAAAGTGAGTAGTGAGCTAATGAGCCAACAGCTACTGGAGGAAGAGCAAGTGTTCTAGGCCAGGGAGCAGCAGATTCAGAGGTCCTGGAACAGGAGCTTGCAGAAGAAACACTGAGGAGCCCGGGGTGCCTGGAGTGACTATGTGGGCAAGGTGGAGAAAAGGAGGGGAGGGCAGATCCTGGAGGGCTCTACTGGGGAGTTTTGAGCAGAGATGGGATGATTCTGACTTTCTAAAAAAGTGTACAATCCAGTGGTTTTTAGTCTATTTACAGAGTTATACAACTATCACAATTAGTTTGAGAATATTTGCATCATCCTGAGAAGAAACCTTTGTACAAAGAAGAAACTTAGGAAATAATGGCTTTGCATGGAGAAAGAAGGCCCCATCAGGACAGACAAGGTCTGGTCAGGCTAGGACTGAGGTGAGGCAGGCCAGGGGCACACCCAAGAACCAAGAAGGAGCAGGCAGGCAGTATCCAGGGATAGGTGGTTGACTACAGTTGGTAGTTCAGTGGGCATGTCCTCTTGTTAGGAAGGAATGGAGGGGACAGTTGGACGTCCAGGCAGGGAGGTGGGATTTGGCAAGAGAGGAGCCTCCCAGTGCACAACGTGCAGAGCTGTAGGCTGATAGGTGATTAGTATCAAGATAGCCCAACTTTAGCTTGGAGTTGTAGGACTACATAGACTCTTTTTTTTTTTTTTTTTGAGACAGTTTAGCTCTGTCGCCCAGGCTGGAGTGCAGTGGTATGATCTTGGCTCACTATAATCTCTGCCTCGCAGGATCAAGTGATTCTCCTACCTCAGCCTCCCGAGTAGCTGGGATTACAGGCCGGCGCCACCACACCTGGCCAATTTTTGTACTTTTAGTAGAGACGGGGTTTCGCCATGTTGGCCAGGCTGGTCTTGAACTCCTGACCTCAGGTGGTCCACCTACCTCGGCCTCCTAAAGTGCTGGGATTACAGGCATGAGCCACTGAGCCCTGCCCAGACTGCGTAAGACTCTTAATCCCCAGGAGGACTCATGTGGTCTGCTTAGAACCCCAGAGGAACTGGCTGTGTTGACCCAGTTGTTCACTGGAACACAAGATGAGAGTGGGGCCAGCTGGAAGGAGGGCTGAGTGCTGAGCCTCACGCTGCCCACTTGGCTCAGGTTCTTTCCATTGCTGCCATTTGGGGCCAGATTGGTCTTGAGGCCTTGGTTGGAGGTTAGGTGACTCTGCTGTGAAGGTTAGAGGCCAGGGAGCCAGCCGTTATAGACCCCTTTTGTTAATACAGAATCCACTCGAGGATTCTGCTGTTTGTTCTCTTTCACTGCAATATCTCTCTGAATATCTGTCTTAAAGGTATATCTGTCTAGGCCGGGCACAGTGACTCACGCCTGTAATCACAGCACTTTGGGAGGCCAAGGCGGGTGAATCACCTGAGGTCAGGAGTTCGAGACCAGCCTGGCCAATATGGTGAAACCCCATCTCTACTAAAAATGCAAAAATTAGCTGGGCGTGGTGGCACGCGCCTGTACTCCCAGCTACTTGGGAGGCTGAGGTAGAATAATCGCTTGAACCCGGGAGGTGGAGGTTGCAGTGAGCTGATATCATGCCACTGCACTCCAGCCTGGACAACAGAGTGAGACCCCATCTCATATATATATATCTGTCTAAAAATATATCCTCAAGGAAACTCTCAAATATCTTTTAGGGTAGGGATCTTAGTCTTTTTACTGGTATGTCAGCATATAGAATAAGGTCAGTATGTATTTGACTGATCAGCGATTAACTTCTTAGTGTTTTTATGACTCTGCTATTGCTACTGTAATTAATTCCACAAGTTTAGCAGCTTAAAGCCATACAGATTTTATTGTCTTACAATTATGAAGGTCAGAAGTCCAAATTGGGTGCGTATGGGCTAAAACCAAGGTTTAGCAGGGCTGTGTTCCTTCTGGAACTTTCAGTAAGAATTTTTTTCCTGCCTTTTCCAGCGTCTAGAGGCCACCTACGTTCCCTGATGCTTGGCCTCCTCCTCTTCTTCATAGCCAGCAGCATAACATCTTCAAATCTCTCTGACTCTCATCTCCTACCTCCCTCTTACAAAGACCCTGTGATTACATTAGACCTAACTGGAAAATCCAAGAAAATCTTTTGCAAGATCCTTACTTTAGTCACCACAGTGTCCCTTTACCCATGAAAGGTAATCTGTTCACAGGTTTTGGAGATGGAAATGCGAACACCTTTGGGAGCCCATTCTACCACAATGCTCAATCTCATTTTCCAATATCATATTGTATTACAGATTAGTTACCTGATTTAACTTCACCATAGGGAGATGATGTGCCTTTAGCTGCCAAAGTAAACAAACCCGAAGCAATATACTTACTTTAAAGCAGTGAACAAATAAATACTGTAAGATATGTAGACAAAGATTTCTGAGAGAGTTTTGAGCCAGTGAAATGAAAAGTACTGTATGACGATCGATAAACAGCTATTAAATAGATGGCAAATTAAGGTGCAGTAGATTAAAGGGAAATCACTTAGTTTTTTAAGAAGCCTTTTAGATCCAGGTTTGCCTTTGCTATTTAGAGTCCTGTAATAACCTCATGTGAGAGTGTTTTATAAGCATACTCTTCTGCTCATCTATAATAAAACCTTTTTTTCCTACTTGAAATGACTTTAGTGATGCTCTATAAAATACATAGTGAAGGAGCTAATGGATGTGGCTCAGGGTTGTAGGGGGTGCGGTGTGCCTCTCCTTCTCAGAACCGCAGAGAGGTGTTGGCCTGCTCTGTATGCCAGGCACTGTTTACAAATTGGCCTTTAAGTTTTTTGGAAAATTGAGATGTGGGTTGGTGACTGAGCAGGCCTCCTGGGCCAGGGGCTGTGCTCCTAGGGAAGTGGGGATGGGTGACATTTTTGTCTCATCATGGGCCGCCATAACAAAGTACCACAGACTAGCTGTTTTAAATGACAGACATCGTCTCCTCAGTTCTGGAGGCTGGAAGGCTGAGATTAGGGTGCCAGGATGGTTGCGTTCTAGCGAAGACCCTCTTCTTGACTTGCCTTCTCACCATGTCTTCACATGTCAGAGAGAGACAGGTATCAAGATATTGAGAATCTCTTCCTCTCATAAGACCACAGTCCTGTTGGGTTTAACACATGAATAGTAGGGGCACATAATTCAGCCCTTAGCAGTTGGATGGCACACCTGTGTTCCAGCCCGCCTTCCTGGAAATTACCAGCTTCATATGTTTCTGGCATATTAAAGCTTTGCCTCCCAGTTCAAGGCCTCAGTGGTTCTGGGGCAGCTGATAGGAAGCCAGGCTCCAGCAGTGCCTTGAGTTACTGCAGAAAGCAGAGCTTATCTCTAAAACTCTGGCATCTCCAGCAGAAGCCCTGGATAGCGGGGACCCAGGGCTGGTCTCAGGTCAGTAGGGGCAGACAGCAGCCAGGTGAAGATTGTTCTGGGTTCTTGGAGGCAGGTTTGCATCTCATTTGCCCACTTTGGACCAGTGAATTCCTGGTACCACCATAGAACTTTCTGCAGACTAGGTGTTTGGGTGGTCAGAGGGTCAGATTGATTTGGGAATGGCAGGTGAGGATTCGGGATAGAAGATGGTCTTTCTGCCTTGGAAGAGAGGCATGGTGCTGTACTGGGGCTTGGGGTTGAGCTGGCGGTGAGTGGGTGGCGGACAGGAGGCCTCAGCTGGGAGGCCAGGCTGCTCTTGACTGAGCCAGGGGCCACAGTAGCTGCCCAGGCAGGAGGGATTTGTGGGTGCCACAGCTCTGGTGGGTGCACATTTGTTAGGGAGAAGCAATATCCAGACCCAGGCACTTCCCCCTCTGGAGCTGCTGAGAGCCAGGGAGGGCGAGTCTCTTGGCAGCAGAAGGCAGGAATAGCTCCTGGCCTAATGGGGGCCAGAAAAGAAACTGCAGGAGGATATGGGTTTGTTGTGGAAGAGGTGGGGCCTGAAACCCTGAGGACCAAGAATCCTGCCCTCAATTTCTGATTGACACTGTTGACTAAAGGTGACTTTTTTCACTGGTGGAAGAAGATTCGTTCCTTAGCCTCCCGCGTCACCGGGATTACAGGCGTGCGCCACCCCACCTTGCTAATTTTTATATTTTTAGGTAGAGACAGGGTTTTGCCATGTTGGCCTGGCTGATCTGAAACTACTAACCGCAGATGAGCCACCCGCCTCAGCCTCCAAAGTGCTGGGCTTGCAGATATGACCCACTGTGCCTGACCTCATTTGTTATTTTTAATAAGCATTGAGACCTAATTGGGGCATCCTTGCTGTTTTCACTGAGAACCATTTATCCAAAACAAGACCTGAGCACTCTCACTGGAAGTATTCAGAATATGCTCTGAATTGAAGCTTTATTAAAACTCAGAATGAGCAAAGAATTTGAGCAGTCATCTGTGAAAATGCCAAGGGAGGGTTAAGGGGATTTGGCTCCACCCCTTGTCTCCAATAGCCCCTTAAATCCAGCTTCCCAACAAGATTAAGAAGCCTGTGTAAAGGGAATAAAAATACCTTCATAAAACTGTGGTTTTCATTGATCTGGGGAAAAACGCACACACTAACAGTGCGCTTACAGTGCTAATACAGATTCCAGTAAAGCTTCTGGTCCTCCCCTCCTCCCCCTTTCTAATCCCCTCAAGCCGATTGATGCCCCTAGCTGGTCTCTTTTAAATTGTTCATCCCAATAGGCTCATTCTTCCTGAGCAGTTCTTGTGAAAACAAAAGCTTTGTTTTTTCTTATCTTTTTTTTTTTTTTTTTTAAGTCTAGCTCTCTTTCCCTGGGTCATGGCGACATCTGCCTCCAGGGTTCAAACGATTCTCATGCTTCAGCCTCCTGAGTAGTTGGGATTACAGGCATTCGCCCCACGCCCAGCTAATTTTTTTGTATTTTTAGGAGAAGACGGTGTTTCACCATGTTGGCCAGGCTGGTCTCAAACTCCTGGCTTCAAGTGCTGGGATTATAGGCATGAGCCACCGCGCCTGGCCTATCTAATAAATATTTATTAAATAAGCATGCTCAGTACATAGAAGCATTTCCACATGCATGTTTTTTTTTGTGTTTATTTTCTCAAAAACAGGATCTTATTCTACATACAGCTGGCTTTTGTAACTTCACAATGTGGCTTGGGTGTCTTGCCCCTTCAGTATACATACATCTGTTGCATATTTTAATGGAACTGTGTAGTGTTCTATTACGTGGGTGCACAGAATGTGTTTTCCAAATCCTACAGTGATAGCCATGCAGCTGACTTCTAGTTTTTGCTATTATAGACAATGCTGTTGGGACCTTTTTGTTACCTCTGTCCTTGCCTACCTATGCTTTTCTGTAGGGTATATCCCTGGAAGTGAAATTGTTGCAGCAAGGGCCATGCACATTTGACTTCCAAATTACCCTGCAAAAAGGTGGTTTTCCAGTTTGTATTCCAACTAGGAGTGTCAGGTGGGGCCTGTGGAATAATGCTGTGACAACCCTTTACTGCTTAAAACCTACATTGGCACTTTAGATCTTTTGTTAAGTCCTTAGTCTGGTATCAAATTCCCCAAAGGGTGTCCCTCATCTGTCGTTATAGCTTTAACTGTCATTGCCCTTTTTTTTTTTTTTTTTTGAGACGAAGTGTCATTCTCTGTCACGCAGGATAGAGTGCAGTGGTGTAATCTTGGCTCACTGCAACTTCTGCCTCCTGGGTTGAAGCAGTTCTCCTGCCTCAGCCTTCCAAGTAGCTGGGACTACAGGTGCCCACCACCATGACCGGCTAAGTTTTTGTGGGTTTTTCTGTATTTTTAGTAGAGACAGGGTTTCACTATGTTGACCAGGCTGGTCTGGAACTCCTGACCTCGTGATTCACCCATCTCCGCCTCCCAAAGTGGTGGGATTACAGGCATGAGCTACCACGCACAGCCATCATTGCTCTTTTTTTTTTTTTTTTTTTTTGAGACGGAGTCTCACTCTGTCGCCCAGGCTGGAGTGCAGTGGCCGGATCTCAGCTCACTGCAAACTCTGTCTCTCGGGTTCCCGCCATTCTCCTGCCTCAGCCTCCCGAGTAGCTGGGACTACAGGCGCCCGCCACCTCGTCCGGCTAATTTTTTGTATTTTTTTTAGTAGAGACGGGGTTTCACTGTGTTAGCCAGGATGGTCTCGATCTCCTGACCTCGTGATCCGCCCGTCTCAGCCTCCCAAAGTGCTGGGATTACAGGCTTGAGCCACCGCGCCCGGCCCATCATTGCTCTTATAAAGCCTCTGTGCTTTGGTAAAGCCCGTGGTTTTTAATCAGAGTAGTTTTGCCCCCCTGGGGACATTTGACAATGTCTGGAAATATTTTGGTTGACATGACTGGGAAGAGAGTGCTGCTGGCCAGAAGTGCCTCTCCATATCCTGTAGTGCACAGTGCAGCCCCCATAATGAAAAGTTATCTGGTCCAAATGTCAATAGGGCAGAGGGCGGTGGTCAAGAAACCCTGCTGAGCTAAGCTCTTCACTGATCTCAAAAATCACTTGCTACTTGTCTACCTCTAGCGAAGGATGGACGGTTTTATCTAACGTGTCACCGCCAGTCCCTCCCTATGGGTAGCTAGAGAGCTACCTTGAGGATTCTAAGGCGTTGCCTTGGGTTCATTGAGGAAATGCTACACCATTTAACAAATTGTAAAGTCACATTCCAGCAGGACACTTTTGTTTTCTTTGTATTTTCGAGGGTGCCTCATGCATAGTTTTTCATACATAGTTGATGATTATATGTATCTTAATGTTGCCTGAATTACAGACACCTTAAGAGTAATTAGAGTTTTGTAGGAGCCAGCTCTCCTAACCTGTACTGTTGTTTACCTGCCGTTTGTCTTCAAGCCAAACATTTATATTTTCTGGTATTTATTTCATATCCTAAAGAGCTTTGAAATCCTAATAGGAGGTGATGGCTTGATGTTTACTGCATTGTCTTTAAAATGATTGTGGAATGAATATAATTGTATAGCTATCCATTTTAGAAGACTGAGTGATCAAAAGGTCAGGAAAGATCAGCAGGCATTGATTGCATAGTACCCTACCAATTGGCACTTGGGCTTGTGTCTCTTATAAGGGAATTATTTTTGTTTGGGTTTTTTGTTTTTTGGGGGGTTTTCTGAGACCATCTCACCCTGTTGCCCAGGCAGGAGTGCAGTAGCATGATCTCAGCTCACTGCAGCCTCTGCCCCCACAGGCTCAAGCAATCTTCCCACCTCAGCGTCTCGAGTAGCTGGGACTAAGGTATGCAATACCATGCCAGGCTAATTTTTGTATTTTTTGTAGAGATAGGGTTTCCCTATTGCCCAAGCTAATCTCAAACTCCTGGGCTCAAGCGACCTGCCACCTTGGCCACCCAAAGTGTTGGGATTACAGTTGTGAGCCACCGTGGCCAGCCATGGTCGGGGGACATTATTTAGGTCAATTTTGAAATCTAGGTGAACCTTTTTTTTTCAGTTTGAGGGTACAGGGATTGGTCAGCTTTTTCTGTAAAGGGCCAGATAGTAACTATTTTAGGCTTTAGGGGTCATGTGGTCTGTGTCACTGTTATCAGCTTTGGACTTGAAGCTGGAAAGCAGCCATAAACAATACTTAAATGAAAGGGCATGGGTTGAATAAGTATGTGTGTACAAAAGTAAATGCTTTCTGATAAGTGTGTGTGTATAAAAGTGTTAATGAATGGGTTCAGATAAGTCTGTGTAAAAAACAGGTGGTAGGTCTGTGGGCAGTAGTTTGTTGAACCCTCTAAAACCATCAATATTTGGATATTTGACTGATGAACCCTACTTTGCAAGTAAATGATGTTGAAGGCCGGGGACGGTGTCCTCACACCTGTAATCCCTGCCCTTTGGGAGGCCAAGGTGGGCGGATCGTTTGAGCCAAGGCATTCAAGACCAGCCTGGGCAACCCGGTGAGACCCCATCTCTTAAGAAAGTACAGGCCAGGCGCAGTGGCTAATGCCTGTAATCCCAGCACTTTGGAAGGCCAAGGTGGGCAGATCAACTGAGGTCGGGAGTTTGAGACCAGCCTGGCCAAGATGGTGAAACCCCATCTCTACTGAAAATGCAAAAATTAGCCAGGGGTGGTGGCAGGCGCCTGTAATCCCAGGTACTCGGGAGGCTGAGGCTGGAGAATCACTTGAACTGGGGAGGCAGAGGTTGCGGTGAGCTGAGATTGTGCCACTGCACTCCATGCTGGGCAACAGAGTAGTGAGACCTTGTCTCATAAAAAAGGAAAATACAAAAAAAAGAAAAAAAAATTTCGCCAGGTGTGGTAGCACACGCCTGTAGTTCTAGCTACTCCAGAGGCTGAGGCAGGAGAACACCCAGACCTAGGAGGTCAAGGCTGCAGTGAGCCATGATGGTGCCACTGTACTGCGGTCTGGATGACAGAGTGAGACCCTGTCTTTAAAAAAATTTTTTCAGGCCGGGTGCGGTGGCTCGTGCCTGTAATCCCAGCACTTTGGGAAGCCGAGGTGGGCGGATCTTGAGGTCAGGAGATCGAGACCATCTTGGCTAACACGGTGAAACCCCATCTCTACTAAAAATACAAAAAATTAGCCAGGCGTGGTGGCGGGCGCCTGTAGTCCCAGCTACTCAGGAGGCTGAGGCGGGAGAATGGCGTGAACCCAGGAGGCGGAGCTTGCAGTGAGCTGAGACCGCGTCACTGCACCCCAGCCTGGGCGACAGAGCAAGACTTCGACTCAAAAAAAAAAAAATTTTTTTTTTTCGGAAAGAAAAAATAAATGGTGTTGAAAATGAAATCATGAGTATGATGAGTACCCTCTGCAATGATTGTCCTGGGAAAGGCAGTGATTCACAACCTTTCTTTGTCTTCCCTCGTAGAGATGTGGTATGGTGTGTTCCTGTGGGCACTGGTGTCTTCTCTCTTCTTTCATGTCCCTGCTGGATTACTGGCCCTCTTCACCCTCAGACATCACAAATATGGTAGGTTCATGTCTGTAAGCATCCTGTTGATGGGCATCGTGGGACCAATTACTGCTGGAATCTTGACAAGTATGTTAGACATTAAAATACCAGTCAAAAATGTTTAATATGACTAGTCAATTTCAGGACCTATTTTAGAAACATATCTGAGTAGGATGAAGGAAAGAGTGACGTTTAACCACAAGTCATTTTTTTTTGTTGTTTTTTTTAAAGATAGGTCTCCGTATGTCAGCAAGGCCGGAGTGCAGTGGTCGCAATCTTGGCTCACCGCAGCCTCGACCTCTTGGGCTCAAGTAATCCTCCTACATCAGCCTCCCAAGAAGCTTGGACTACAGGGGTGTGCCACCATGCCTGGCTAATTTTTGTGTATTTTTTTAGAGACAGGGTTTCGTCATGTTGCCCAGGTCTCGAATTCCTGAGCTCAAGCGATCTGCCCACCTCAGCCTCCCAAAAGGCTGGAATTACAGGCATGAGCCTCTGTGCCTGGCCCAGTTTTTTTAATGTATTGATTTTTTTTTCCACCCCCAAGGCCCTATTACTTGGCTAACCTCTTTGACTTACTGAGTCAGATTTCATCTCAGTGGCTTCAGGGAAGTCATGTTAAACTTTGTGATATATCTTGTGAGAGAGGCCACCAGCAAGAGGAAAATTTATCTTTTCGGAAGCTACTTCTCCTTTCTGATCAGCTATCTCTTGAGCGTTGGCCCTGCAATATAGTTGGTGAATTACTTCCACTCATGTGGATGTGGTTGCTGTAAAGGTAGAAGACAAATTCTGATG
This sequence comes from Piliocolobus tephrosceles, assembly GCF_002776525.5. NCBI lineage: Eukaryota > Metazoa > Chordata > Mammalia > Primates > Cercopithecidae > Piliocolobus > Piliocolobus tephrosceles. The sequence continues at coordinate 60,156,286 of NC_045450.1, read as the reverse complement.
ACAAGAATTCTTTGCTAGGTGTAGTAGCTCATGACTGTGATACCAGCACTTTGGGAGGCAGAGGTGGGAGGCTTGCTGAAGCCCAGGAAATTGAGACTAGCCTGAACAAGATAGCAAGACCCCATCTCTACAAATAAGAATAAAAAATGTAGCTGAGTGTAATAGTGTGTGTCCGTGGTTCCAGCTACGTGGGAGGCTGACGTGGGAGGATTGCTGGAGCCAGGAGGTCCAGGCTGGGCTGCCGTGAGTCGTGATCACACCACAGCAGATCAGCCTGGGCCACACAGCAAGACCCGAGGGGGAAAAGAAAAGAATTCTTGTTTAGAAAAGTACCCGGTTAGTGCTCTGGTTATTTTTTTCCCCTTAGGACTTTCTGAATAAAAATTGGAGTAACATGATGTTATGAATTATTTTCAGGCCTGTTTTTGGGGCATTTGTTTTGCTACGGCTTTTGCTTATGGGATAAGACACAGTTACAGAAATGAGAACAACAAGTTTAAATTATTTTAAAGCTCATGCATAAATATAAATGTGTATTTTATATAAACTAAAAGTTCTAAGCAATTAAAATGTAAAATCCTCCATTTTCCCATCCCTAAATAATAGCCACAGTTTACATCTTGGTGTGTATTTCTTTTTTTAGGTATAGATGTAAATATAAATATATTCTTATAATACAGAAATGTAATATTCCTACTGATTTGTAACTTTTTTTCACTGTGAATTGAAAACCTTAGCGTCAAGCAGAAATCATTTGCCTTCTGTGTCTTTGGCTTGAGGGTTTTTTTTTTTTTTTTTTTTTGAGAGAAAGTGGCCTAGTTTCTCTGTGTTCTAACTGTATCACCTACTGCTTCTTTGGAGACCTTATGTCCCAGGATGACTGGCTCCTAGGGCCTGTCTTTGTTTATTTCTTAGTAAAATAGGGATGAAACTACCCACCTCATACCCTTGCATGATTGAGCCAATGTGTATATGATGTACTTAAACATAATCCCTGACACATAGTAATTGTCGAATACATATTGTATTCATTTCTGTCTTTAAGGCTCTATGAGTAATCTGTTCCCTTTCCATTTGCTGCTCCCTTGGATATACTTTTTCCTTTCTTCACTTCATTATCGCAGTCCCACTTTAGGGCCCAGTTCAAGTTCCTTAAGCTTCTTTCTACCCAACCCACTCTTTCTGTGTTCCTAAATTTTGGAAGGGCCCAATGAAACATGTCTTTCAGATGTTAGTAACAAAATGTATGCATTGCCAGTGGAGGTGGGCATTTTAAATCACTAAATGTTCAAGGCAGCCAACCTTGGGTTAATACTGTTCTTTCTTCTTGTTAAAATATGTTAATATACCTTCATATCACATTTATGAAATGTGCCAGGCATGGTGGTTTATTCGTGTAATCCCAGCACTTTGGGAGGCCAGCTTGTGAGGATCGCTTAAGTCCAAGAGTTCAAAACTAGCCTGGGCAACATAGTGAGAGCCTGTCTCTACGAAAAATAAATAAATAAAATAGCCAGGCATGGTGGCATGTGCCTCTAGTCCCAGCTGCTCAGGAGGATCACTTGAACCCTGGTGATTGAGGCTGCAGGGAGCTGTGATCATGGCACCGCATTCCAGCCTGAGCGAAAGAGTGAAACACTGTCTCAAAAAAAAAAAAAAAAAAAAAAAGTTGTAAACATGTGATTGAGACACTGTTATTTTGCATTATTGCAAATCTGTTTCTGTCTTGTGTTCCCAGCTAGATTCCAAGTACTTAGAGAATAGGGATCATACCTTATAAAACACAGAAGTGTTCTGCAGAAGAAAATTTGAGTGAATGAACATGCTATGACCAAGGAGAATTTTATTTGGTGCATTTTGTGGAGGAAGGTCATATGGGAAATCTGGATCTATTCTCTTCTTTTTAAAATTTTTATTTATGTATTTTTATTTGAGAACAGGGTCTTGCTCTGTCACCTGGGCTGGAGTGCAGTGGCACAGTCACAGCTCACTGCAGCCTTGACCTCCCAAGCTCAAGTGATCCTCCTACCTCAGCCACCCAAGTAACTAGCATTCCAGGCACGTGCCACCACACCCAGCTAATTTTTCTATTTTTTGTAAAGACAAGGTTTTGTCGTGTTGCCCAGACTGGTCTCAAACTCCTGGGCTTAAGTGATCCTCCTGCCTCGGCCTTCCAAAATGCTGGAATTGTAGGCTTGAGCCACTGTACCTGGCCAGATCTTTTTTTTTTTTTTTGCGACAGGATCTGGCTCTGTTGCCCAGGCTTGAGTGCAGTGTTGCAGTCTCGGCTCACAGCGACCTCAGCCTCCTGGGTTCAAGCAACTCTCCTGTCTCAGCCTCCCGAGTAGTAGGGATTACAGGCGCATGCCACCACACTTGGCTAATTTTTTGTATTTTTAGTAGAGATGGGGTTTCACCATGTTGCCCAGGCTGGTCTCAAACTCCTTAGCTCAGATGATCTAACCACCTCGGCCTCCCAAAGTGCTGGGATTACAGGCCTGAGCTACCGCGCCCGGCTGGATCTGTTCTTTTCAAACAAATGAAATGTTAACTTTCTTGGTACAATGCTGAACTCCTATAGTAACTTAGATGGGTATCTGCATAGATACAGCGGTTTTTGTTTTGTTTTCTCAATTTGCGGGAAGTTATAGTGACTAACATAATAAAAACAATCAATGACTTGGGAAACAGGAAGGAATCCCTGAATCTCTCCTCTCATGCCCTGTGAATTAATAACAATATGACTTAGAGGTCCTCCTGTCTTCCCTTCTCACCCCTCTACTCCCTCCTCCATCCATTTCTTGAAGGGAACTATGAGTATGACAGAAGGTGGCGGGGTTGGGGGGTGTTCCCTGTGGCCTGAAACGTTTCTTGCTTAGTCTAACTCAAAAGACTGTTTTTCATTTGTTACCAAAAATGTAGTAGGTCCCTGTTGAAGGCTAGGCATGGGGTAACTGGTAGGGGAATACACAGATATTTTTGAGTTCATAATCCGGTCATGTGGGAATTGCTATCTTTGTGATTTTGATTATTTCTTCTAGATTATTTTATTCAATAAATCTGGGAGACTCTTGGTTTTAAGGAGTCAGCATCTAAAAGTGATCCGCAAGCCATGTAATGAATACTCAAAGCCTAGAGAAGTCCACAGAAAGAACAGGGAAAACCTAACATTTCTGTAAGATGTAGATTTCAATATAAAAATCTGGAACATTCTACTTACAGTAGCATTTTAAATGTTGTATTTTCATGAGTTTGTTAATCTTGGTTTTTTGTTTTTGTTTAACATTCTTGCGTTTTAAATCAGGTGCAGCTATTGCTGGAGTTTACCGAGCAGCAGGGAAGGAAATGATACCGTTCGAAGCCCTCACTCTGGGCACTGGACAGACGTTTTGCGTCGTGGTGGTCTCCTTTTTACGGATTTTAGCTACTCTATAGCATACATCCTTATGCTGAGATGTTGAACCTAAACTTGATGGAATCCTCCGGAAGAATACGTTATGGAGTGTAGTGTTTTCTTAGTTCTTCAAAGGGAAGCAACTTGGATGAACAGGAACGTGAAGAACAACATCTCAGCCTTTTCTTCATTTTGAAGCTCCTAGAGTTGAAGACTTATGTGGACTCCTATCGTTCTCAACCAAAAGAAGTCTTTTGGCTTTCTTTTTTGTAGATATTTAATTTAAGCAGTTTTCACATGTACCTTTACCCAAGCCAAGTCAACAGTGTCTCTGGGGTGGCATGCTTTGCACTGAAATTTACAGTATTCTGTGAGATGTCGCATATTTTGAAGAATCTATGGGAGATACTGGTTTATTTCAAATAAGCAGAGTATGTTGTATTAAAATCTTACCTAATCTTGATTAAAATTTGGCAAACTCTTTTCTTTACTAAATCTTAGTGACAGTAAATGCCAAATAGGTTTTGGTTAAGTATAGTTTTAAAAACAAATTTGGTGAAATAAAACAGGAAAAAAATTTTAAGTATAACTCAAGTAGAGGCTTTGGTTATACTGTTTAAAGAAAAAGTAGATAACAATGAATAATGTGACATTTTCTAGACAACTGTCTTGACCTCTGATTAAGATATTTTAAGAGATGTGAATTTGTTACTGTATGTTTTATCAAAATAAGCTAGCTAATTTAGACTTTTTAGAAGATTTTCTATACTACCTTTCCTTATCACTTCTCTTAATTTTATTCCATTTAATTGGAAACATTCATACCCTATTAAATGGCTTAAGTGGGAAATTTTGAGCCAGATTGGTTTGGACATTGAGGCACAAATAAGATACTTTAAGCATTCTATCACAGTTTTTCTTAGTGACTTTGGTATACTAATGACCCTTGAGAAACTATAGAAGTGCATCTGAAACTAGAGTTAGTGGTTATTGATTTTTTAGCTTAATGTGTTTACCTGGTGGTGACTCTTCAGCCCACTTTTACAGTATTGGGTATCAACTCCCAGAAAGTGCCTAAAATTTAATGTTCAGGTATGCACCCCTCTCCCGTTTACATTTTTATTCAAAAGAATTTATACCTTTAAAGAGATTTAAATATCAAGAGTTTTTTAAAACTTAATTTTAGCTATTTAAATTTTTATTCTACTGCCTAACTTTCTTTTTCATTAAAAGGCCTGAAAACTGTGACTTTTTGAAAGGGAAAGGATCACAGAAATTAAGTATATAATGTGATCCTTACCACCTAAACTGTTTTGTATGGAGTACAATCAGTGTGGTGGTAGTGGTGGTGGTTATCTGTCTTCAAAATAGTTTCTGGTAATTAAATCTTACTTTTTTTTTGTTTTTTTTAGACAGCGTCTGACTCTATCACCCAGGCTGTAGTGCAGTGACGCAATCTCAGCTCACTCCAACCTCTGCCACCCGGGCTCAGGTGATTCTGCTGCCTCAGTCTCCTGAGTAGCTGGGATTACAGGCACCTGCCACCGCGCCTAATTTTTGTATTTTTAGTAGAGATGGGTTTCACCATCTTAGCCAGGCTGGTCTTGAACTCCTGACCTCGTGATCCACCCGCGTTGTCCTCCCAAAGTGCTGGGATTACAGGTGTGAGCCACCGCATCTGGCCATAAATCTGACATCTTTAAAGGAAAGTTTTCATTGTGAGATTAAAGCTTAACAGCCCATGAGGTCATATGCACATGAACTAGACTAAATGGAACTTTCTATTCCATTTAAAGCAATATGCACTCTGGCTTCTGATTAAAAATAGCCAGTAGGAGAGTCTCCGAATCTACTGTGATTCTGGAGTCTGCCCAATTTGGAAAAAAAAAAAAAAAGAAAGAAAGAAAAAGTCAGGAGGACCAATTTGCCAGGGAAACTCTTAGAAAAGAATTACAAAGAGATCACAAAAACTGGACATTTTCTTTTGACTGATTAGACCACTTATGTCTGGGCACAGTGGCTCACACATGTAATCCCAACACTTTGGGCGGTCGATGTGGGAGGACTGCTTGAGCCCAAGAGTTCAAGATTGGCCTGGGCAACATAGCGAGACCTTGACTCTACTGAAAAATAAAAAAAAATTAGCTGGGTGTGGTCCCAACTGCTCAGGAGGCCAAAGTGGGAGAATCACTTGTGCCTGGGAGGTTCAGGCTACTGTGAGCCGAGACCACGCCACTGAACTCCAGCTTAGGCCACAGGGCAAGACCGTGTCTTAAAATAATATTATTGGCCAGGCGCAGTGGCTCAAGCTTGTAATCCTAGCACTTTAGGAGGCCGAGACGGGAGGATCACGAGGTCAGGAGATCGAGACCATCCTGGCTAACACGATGAAACCCCATCTCTACTAAAAAATACAAAAAAACTAGCCGGGCGAGGTGGTGGGCGCCTGTAGTCACACCTACTCGGGAGGCTGAGGCAGGAGAATGGCGTGAACCCGGCAGGCGGAGCTTGCGGTGAGCTGAGATCGCGCCACTGCACTCCAGCCTGGGTGACAGAGCGAGACTCCGTTTCAAAATAAATAAATAAATAATAATATTGGTTTTGGTAATTAACTTACCAAAACTATAGTGACATATACACAGACAGAAACTTACGAGTTACAATGCAGCCAAATACTCTTTTTTTTTTTTTTTTTTTTGAGGCGGGGTCTCTCTCTGTCGCCCCGGCTGGAGTGCAGTGGCCGGATCTCAGCTCACTGCAAGCTCCGCCTCCCGGGTTTACGCCATTCTCCTGCCTCAGCCTCCCGAGTAGCTGGGACTACAGGCGCCCGCCATCTCGCCTGGCTAGTTTTTTTTTTTTTTGTATTTTTAGTAGAGACGGGGTTTGACTCTGTTAGCCAGGATGGTCTCGATCTCCTGACCTCGTGATTCGCTCGTCTCGGCCTCCCAAAGTGCTGGGATTACAGGCCTGAGCCACCGCGCCCGGCGCAGCCAAATATTCTTAACAGATACCCTAACAAGAAGCTCAAATCTTTCTTCCAAGCAAATTGTAGAAAATTCTGGTTTTTTGTTTAAAGAGCTGTGATTTTCAAACGTAGCCCTTCAGTTTAAGAATCTGGGGAATTGGTATCTTTTCTTATGGGAAACGATTTCCGTCATCTCTACTGAAGGATGCCTCTTATTGAAAAACGCCTGTTGAAGGAGTTCTTGCCTAAAACATTCTTTGGGTATAATTTCATACACTATATATATGGGCCAGTAGTTAGTGGGCCCCTCCTCTTAAGTGCTAAGTTTTGAAATACTGATACATGATTAAAATGTTAGACATTTTTCACTGGAGGTAACACCAAAAATTAGGGCATTTTGAAAGGTGTCTTTGTTTCTGTTTCTTGTTTGATATATTTTGATTATCTACTCTTTCTAAAAACTTCACATATAGGCCGGGCGCGGTGGCTCAAGCCTGTAATCCCAGCACTTTGGGAGGCCGAGACGGGCGGATCACGAGGTCAGGAGATCGAGACCATCCTGGCTAACACTGTGAAACCCCGTCTCTACTAAAAAAAAAAAATACAAAAAACTAGCCAGGCGAGATGGCGGGCGCCTGTAGTCCCAGCTACTCGGGAGGCTGAGGCAGGAGAATGGCGTGAACCCGGGAGGCAGAGCTTGCAGTGAGCTGAGATCCGGCCACTGCACTCCAGCCCGGGCGACAGAGTGAGACTCCGTCTCAAAAAAAAAAAAAAAAAAAAATTCACATATAAAAGGTATCTTCAAAGTATTGAATGTTTCATCCATCCCAGTAAGTGAAGTATTCTCTAGTGAATAAATATATATATGGACTTTAAATAGATTGAGTGGTGTAGCTTGAAATGTTTTCAGGGAGAGACTATTTGAATGATAGGGAATATCTTTGATTTTCTTTTTCTTTTTTATGTCTCAAATATATAATTATTTGGGGGTGGTCACTCAGATGGAAGAATATCGGCAGTTGTGTTGAACATTTTACCTTATATAGTTTTGAAAATTTTTGCCAAAAACTGATTCCTTAGAAACATCCTCCCCCCCAGCTATGCTTTTTGTTTGTTTGTTTTGTTTTGTTTTGTTTTGGGAGACGGAGTCTTGCTGTGTCGCCCAGGCTGGATGGAGTGCAGTGGCGTGATCTTGGCTCACGGCAAGCTGTGCCTCCCGGGTTCACGCCATTCTCCTGCCTCAGCCTCCCGAGCAGCTGGGACTACAGGTACGTGCCACCATGCCCAGCTAATTTTTTGTATTTTTAGTAGAGATGGGGTTTCACCGTGTTAGCCAAGATGATCTCGATCTCCTGACCTCGTGATCCGCCTGCCTCAGCCTCCCAAAGTGGTGGGATTATAGGCGTGAGCCACCACGCCCAGCCTATGCTTTCTTTTTTAAAAAATAAATGCAAGAGAGGGAGGGAGGCAGCCTCCTAACCATAAAAGCTGATTTCTTGATTGTTTTTTTTTGAGATACAGTCTTGCTCTGTCTCCAAGGCTGGAGTGCAGTGGCTTGGTCTCGGCTCACTGCAGCCTCCGTTTCCCTGGTTCAAATGATTCTCCTGCCTTGGCCTCCAAGTAGCTAGGATTACTGGCACCCATCCCGAGGCCCAGCTAATTTTTGTATTTTTAGTAGAGACAGGGTTTCATCATGTTGAACAGGCTGGTCTTGAACTCCTGACTTCAAGTGATCCACCTGCCTCGACTTCCCAAAGTGATGGGACAACAAACATGAGCCATCGCGCTTGGCCTTCTTGATTCTTGAATATGGGGTTTTGTAGTGAAAGCATTTCATGAAAACTTAAGTTGATACACAAGAGCATCATGAATATTTTAAGAGAGGTGTCTGTGCTTTTTTTTTGGCCACAAAATATTACTTCTTATGAAATGTTTACACTAGGTGAGGAAAAGTTCATTAATTACCTTTAAACCATTGCTTATTTTTTTAAAGATTTTAAATTGTATTTTGGCTTTTGCCTCCAGTATCCTTTCTGGTTGCTCTGGTTTGAATTAAGTTCCTGTTATGCTGCAGCACACATCAGCCTTCCCTAAGTAACCATTTCCTGGAATGTGAAGCGTCGGTGCCATTAGCAGACCATACGCAGAAATGTCCTGTACTTGCATTTATTTTTTGTGCACTCTGTAAGGCTGGTTGTGACTAAAATCAGCTTAACTTTTTATATTATGTTATTTCACTAATTGCTACAGTCAAAATGATCAAATCTTTGTACAATAGAAAATTATTTAAATTTTATTTTTCTACTGACATTTCTAATTCTAGTGTAAATGTTTATCAATAAAAAATTACTTTCAATTCTGGGTTGGAATTATATTTCTTTTTTGATGGCTAATGAGTTTAATCTTTTGTAATAAAATTGCCTTCAGTTTTCATTTTTTAAATAATGTCTAACATGTGTAACTTTTTTTTATGTTGTACTTCTTACTAATTTATGATAGAATTCTTTTTTTTTTTTTTTTTAAACGGAGTCTTGCTCTGTCTGCCAGGCTGGAGTGCAGTGGCCGGATCTCAGCTCACTGCAACCTCCGCCTCGCGGGTTCACGCCATTCTCCCGCCTCAGCCTCCTGAAGTAGCTGGACCACAGGCGCCCGCCACCTCGCCCGGCTAATTTTTTGTATTTTTAGTAGAGACGGGGTTTCGCCGTGTTAGCCAGGATGGTCTCGATCTCCTGACCTCGTGATCCGCCCGTCTCGGCCTCCCAAAGTGCTGGGATTACAGGCTTGAGCCACCGCGCCCGGCCTATGATAGAATTCTTATTCAAAGTTGTGATTAAACAGTACTTACACTTGAATGTGAAATTCTTATTAACTGCTTCCTGGGCCGTATATTCCCATCCAGAATCTTTTGTTTGATTCTGTGCAGGAATAGGTGAGTATTGATACAGGTTGTGAAAATGTATTAGTTTAATAGTCAGTCCACATGAAGCTTCGTGTTTGGTTAATTTAACACCCTTGGTGACATCATAAATCTCACTATTATGCCATTTTCAACAAATGGGACTAAGTTGGGTAGTTTACCTCATGGTCACAAGATTGCTGCAGTTTCAGCCATTGCAGACACATACAGTGAATGTCTGGCAGGAGATTGCCCATCATTCATTCCTTCTAATTTTCTTTTCTTTTTTTTTTGAGATGGAGTCTCGCTCTGTTGCCCAGGCTGGAGTGCAGTGGCCGGACCTCAGCTCACTGCAAGCTCCGCCTCCCGGATTTACGCCATTCTCCTGCCTCAGCCTCCCGAGTGGCTGGGACTACAGGCGCCTGCCACCTTTCCCGGCTGGTTTTTTGTATTTTTTTAGTAGAGACGGGGTTTCACCGTGTTAGCCAGGATGGTCTCAATCTCCTGACCTTGTGATCCGCCCGTCTCGGCCTCCCAAAGTGCTGGGATTACAGGCATGAGCCACTGCGCCCGGCAGCAAGACCCTATCTTTACAAAACATACATATTTTTAAAAGTTAGCTAGGTGTGGCTGTGTGCACCTAAAGTTCTAGCTACTCAGGAGGCTGAGGTGGGAGGATTGCTTGAACCCAGAAGTTGGAGGCTTCAGTGGGGCTATGTACCACTGCTCTCCAGCCTGGGCAATACAGCAGGATGCTGTCTTTCAAAAAAAGTTCAAACCTCACAAAATATGAGGAAATATGTTCAAGTCACAAAGGACTGGACCAGCCTGGTGGTGGACCAACTGGACCAACATAGTGAAACCCCGTCTTTACAAAAGGTATAAAAATTAGCTAGGCATGGCCAGGCACAGTGGCTCACACCTGTAATCCCAGCACTTTGGGAGGCTGAGGCGGGCAGATCACAAGGTCAGGAGTTCGAGACCAGCCTGGCCAAGATGGTGAAAGCCCGTCCCTACTAATAATACAAAAATTAGCCAGGCATGGTGGCGCATGCCTGTAATCCCAGCTACTCGGAAGGCTGAGGCAGGAGAATCGCTTGAACCTGGGAGCGGAGGTTGTGGTGAGCCAAGATCACGCCATTGCACTCCAGCCTGGGCGACAAGAGCGAGACTCCGTCTCAAAAAAAAAAAAATTAGCTAGGCATGATGATGTGCACCTGTAGTCCCAGCTACTCAGGAGGCTGAGGTGGGAGGATTGCCTGAGACCAGGGAGGTCGAGGCTGCAGTGAGCCATGATGGCACTGCTAGACTCCAGCGTGAGTGACAGTGAGCCACCATTGAAAAAAAAATCAACAAAAAGACAACCCAATTTTAAAATGGGCAAAACAGGCATGGTGGCTCATGCCTGTAATTCCAGCACTTTGGGAGGCTGAGGTGGGTAGATCACTTGAGGTCATGAGTTCGAGACTAGCCTGATCAATATGATGAAACCCCATCTCTACTAAAAATACAAAAATTAGCCGTATGTGGTGGTTTACACCTGTGGTCCCAGCTACTTGGGAGGCTGAGGCAGGTGAATTGCTGGAACCCAGGAGGCAGAGCTTGCAATGAGCTGAGATCACACCACTGCACTCCAGCCTGGGCAGCAGGGCAAGACTCCGTCTCAAAAAAATAAATACGAGGCCGGGCGCGGTGGCTCAAGCCTGTAATCCCAGCACTTTGGGAGGCCGAGACGGGCGGATCACGAGGTCAGGAGATCGAGACCATCCTGGCTAACACGGTGAAACCCCGTCTCTACTAAAAACTACAAAATAAAACTAGCCGGGCGCAGTGGCGGGCGCCTGTAGTCCCAGCTACTCGGGAGGCTGAGGCAGGAGAATGGCGTGAACCCGGGAGGCGGAGCTTGCAGTGAGCTGAGATCCGGCCACAGCACTCCAGCCTGGGTGACAGAGCGAGACTCCATCTCAAAAAATAAATAAATAAATAAATAAATAAATAAATAAATACGAATAAAAAGGGCAAAACATCTCAAAAGATATTTCTCCAACGAACATATGCAATGGCCAATTAGGACATGCAAAGATGCTTAACTCCATTAGTCATCAGGGAAGTACAAATCAAAACTACAGTGAGATGCCACTTCATACGCACTAGGATGGCTAGAATAAAAGAGGGCATTGGCAAGGGGATAGAGAAATTGTAACCCTCACATGCTGCTGATGAGAATATAAAATGGTACAACTGCTTTGGAAAACACTTTGGCAGTTCTTCAAAAGGTTTTTTTTTGTTTTGAGACGGAGTGTTGCTCTGTTGCCCAGGCTTGAGTGCAGTGGCGCAATCTCGGCTCACTGCAGCCTCTGCCTCCTAGGTTCCAGTAATTCTCCTGCCTCAGCCTCCTAGGTAGCTGGGATTACAGGTGCATGCCACCACGCCCAGCTAATTTTTGTATTTTTAGTAGAGATGGGGTTTCACCATGTTGACCAGGCTGGTTTTGAACTCCTGACCTCAGGTGATCCACCTCGGCCTCCCAAAGTGCTGGCATTACAGGCGTGAGGCACCATACCTGGCCTCAAAAGTTTTTTTTTTTAAGTTATTATATGATCAGGCAATCCCACTTACGATATACCTAAGAAAAATGAACTTTGAAAATGTCATGCTAAGTGAAAGAAACCAGGCCTCAAAGACCACATATTGTCTGATTCCATTTATATGAAATAAATGTTCAGAATAAGCAAATCTATAGAGGCTGATCTTTGAGGAGAAGAATGAGCATGAATGGGGAGTGAGAAACGGTTTATTTTTGGGGCAATGAAAATGTTCTAAATGGATTTAGTGATGATTGTGCAAGTCTGAATATACCAAAAACGATTGAATTGTGCATTTTCAAATTTTATTTTATTTTTTATTGAGTCGAAGTCTCACTCTGTCACCCAGGCTAGAGTGCCACTGCGCCTGGCCTGAATTGTGCACTTTAATAATGGGTACATTTTATGGTGTGTGAATTGTGTCTCAATAAGGCTATTTTTAAAAGTTTGCTGGTATAGAGCCATTGTAATGCCTTACTAATCACACGCATGTCTCGTCTATTCCTTGATTCACAAAAGATTTATTTCTTGATTTCCTGGATTTACAGACCCAGTTTAGTCCAGAGTATCAATGAGGAGCAATTTCAGCTGACAAAAACTCATATCTGTATATAGGATAAACAAATAGTTGCCGGGCACGGTGGCTCACGCCTGTAATCCCAGCACTTTGGGAGGTCGAGGCAGGCGGACTGCCTGAGGTCAGGAGTTTGAGACCAGTCTAGCTAACATGGTGAAACCCCATCTCTACTAAAAATACAAGAAAATTAGCCAGGCGTGGTGGCGTGTGCCTGTAATCCCAGCTACTTGGGAGGCTGAGGCAGGGAAATTGCTTGAACCAGGGAGCGAGACTCCATCTCAAAAACAAACAAGCAAAACCAAATAGTGTGGTAGTCATTGATGTCTCTTCTGAATTTGCTTCTGATTGTTACCTCATAAATAGATCATTAAAATGTTTCAATCTGAAGAAATGGTAAAGATTATATATGGTTGCACTTCCATATGGTTTAACTTGAAGGGTTCGTGTGGATGATAACTGCATTCCTGAATAGTCAATTCTTTGTATTCACAGTAGTTATATCTATAAAGTTGTCGAGAACATTGAATTAGCAAAAACTGAATCATGGCTTCTGGGTGAAATACAGGGTTACGCTCCTGTGAACCTCTGGTCAACATTTGTGTCAACTGATCAGTATGTAACTTTGTTTTATGTATGTTTCTGTTCAAAGACACCTTATTTAATATGTATTTCTTAGAAATAATCTGCAGTATTTACAATAAAATTTCAATAACAGTAGTTTGGTGTAATGTACTCTAGTGTACTGAGATTGTACTACTTTTTTTTTTGAGTCAGAGTCTTGCCCTTTCGTCCAGGCTGGAGTGCAATGACATGATCTCGGCTCACTGCAACCTCTGACTCCCAGGTTCAAATGATTCTCCTGCTTCAGTCTCCCTGGTAGCTGGGATTACAGGCGCCTGTCACCACGCCCAACTAATTTTTGTATTTTTAGTAGAGACAGGGTTTCACCATGTTGGCCAGGATGGTCTTGAACTCCTGACCTTGTGATCTGCCCACCTCAGCCTCCCAAAGTGCTGTGATTACAGGTGTGAGCAACCACACCCGGCCTGTACTACCTTTTCATTGTCACACACAGAGTATACACATATAGTACCCATATAGAGTAAACAGCATAACATACCGTACAGTTCCCACAGTAAACATGTACACTACTTTGCACACATACTGTATACCCTACAGTACAGCAATACAAATAAAGTGAAAAAGATGGAGCATCCTAAGTTTTATAAAAATATCAACTAAAATCTTATGGTTGATGGAGCTGCACAATGTGATTAAACCTCTCGAGCTTGGCTTGTGCCACAGAAACCAGGGGAGGGGTGAGTGAAATTTATTCTGCAGAAGAGGAAGAGGGTGGCAGGTGAAACACTGGCGTTTCTACCTTAGGAGTCGGCTCTTGACACTTGTTGAAGGAGTGGGCAATCTTCTCTCCCAAACTGGCTTGGGAAATTGCATTAGCCTTGCCTGCTTGGCTTTTCTGCCTGAAATCTTGAAGCATCTCGGTATAAGGGGCAAACGCAGTGGAGGCCAGGCGCTTAAATTTGAGGCTTCGATCAAGCATAGGGTCACACTCTTCCATGTCGATAACACTTTTTTCCAAGGCAGAACTCCATTCCAGTATCTTGGCTGCTGTGAGAGGGACAATTCTGGAGGTCTCCGGCCGACTTTCATGGCCATCCTTTTCATCAACTCCAATGCCTTGTTTTGCCACCTCATCCAGGTCCTCGTTGGTTCCACTGCCTTCTCTGCCAAAATCTCCTCCATATCTCCTTCCTTCATGTCATCAAAGCCCTCTCCACTTATCTGCTGTGCCATATGCATTATGTCTCTGACACTGTTCTTTATATTTTCTGTAACACCTTAAAAGCATTCAAAATTCTCCACGCAGTCTGGCCAAACATTTTCCCAACAGTTATTGACAGTAGCCTGACCAATGCTCCCAGGCTGTGCCGACATAATCAATAACGTTGAGTATAGTGACTGATTTCCAATAGTCCAGCATAGCGGTTTCCTTGTTGGTCCTGAGAGCCTCACAGGCCTTCGTATGAAGCTCCCTTGTGTAGTGTGCCTTGAACGCTTTTATTATGCCCTGACTGAGGGGTTGAATGACAGACTTAGTGTGTGGGGGCATAAAAAGAACTATGTTGGGTTGTGCATTTTCAAGTTCTTTGCAGCAATGGATTGTCGCATTATCCAAAATTAATAAAACCTTGAAGGCACCGGGCGCGGATTACAGGTTCATGCCTGTAATCCCAGCACTTTGGGAGGCCAAGGTGGGCGGATCACGAGGTCAGGAGATCGAGACCATCCTGGCTAACACGGTGAAACCCCGTCTCTACTGAAAATACAAAAAATTAGCCGGGCATGCTGGTGGGCGCCTGTAGTTCCAGCTACTTGGGAGGCTGAGGCAGGAGAATGGTGTGAACCCGGGAGGCGGAGCTTGCAGTGAGCCGACATCGCGCCACTGCACTCCAGCCTGGGTGACAGAGCGAAACTCCGTTAACAAACAAACAAAACCTTGAAGGCAAGGTTTCTGCCCTGGAGATAGTGTTCAACTTCTGGGATGAAGCAGCTGTGGAACCAATCGGACATCATCCACACTTTTCTGTTCCAACTCCAGTGGACTGGCAGACGGTTCCCCTATTTCCCGTTAAGTGCTTGTGGATTTGGGGTTCTGTACACCATTAGGGGTTTGCACTTAAAGTCGCCCTTGGCATTGGCGCACAATAACAAGGGTGCATGATCCTGGCACGATTTAAAGCCAGGGGCTTTGGAGGCCGTTTGCATTATGTAGGTTCGTTTGCCAACGTCCTTGTAAAATAAGCCAGTCTCATCCTCATTGAAAACCTACTCTTCCACATAACCCTTTTCCTATATAACACTTAGCAAGTATTTTTAAAATTCTTCCGCAGCCTTCTGATCTGCAGAACTCGCCTCACCAGCAAGTTTAACATTTTTCACCCGTATCGCCTTTTGAAACGCGCGAGCCAGCCAGCACTCGCCGAGAAAGGTTTAGCATTTCTCTGACCCTGGTTAACGTGACCATAGATATCTTTGGCTTTCAGCCTCACAACAGTGCTGTCCACTACGTTTTTTTTTTTTATAATCGGTCGATATCTCATGAATCCACAAATTTAGCCGCTTTTCCATCTTTTCCATAGCTTCATCACGCACAATGTAGGTCACTTCAGCACTATCCGGAGCGGCCTCACGGACAGATCGGTGAATTTCCTTTTCCTTTTTCTTGATGTACCGGATTGTCGACTCGTTAACATTGAGCTCATTGCCAACAGCACAGTAACTCATTCCTGATCGGAGCTTATCCAACACGCGGACTTTCTCCGTAAGGCACGTCACTGTCTTCCTTTCGCTTAGGAACACCGGCCAGAGCTTCAGGACTACGCTTGGGGGCCATTTTAAACACAAAAGCACCCACAAAAAGCAGAAAAAAAAGTGTCAGTAAACACACTGCGGAAAGGACTCTGTTTACAGCACGGGAGGTGCAATTAGAAGGCGGGGCTTCTGCCTAGTTCAAACCTCAGCTGGGGACCTGTACCTCCGCCAACTCCAAATTTTCACCCTCTGCGCATGCCCGGGAAGAACCCCAGAAAGTACCGTGATGATTGATTTTAGGGTTACAAATACATTTTAGCAAATAAGTGAATTTGACATTACGAACTAATGATTAATGAAGGTCACCTGTATTTCCACAGATATGTAATTTTATTTAAGCAGATTTAGTAAATGAAGGCGGCGAGGCAGCGCCGAAGACTACAAGTCCCAGCATGCACCACGTCCGGGCGGGTTCGGGCTCCCAGTGAGAGCCTCGGGGACGCCAGCCCGCAGGCATCGGCCGGAAGTGTCGTAGGGAAACCACGTAGTACTCTCTGCGCATGTGCAAAGCGCTGTCGGGGCCGCCCTAGCTGCCGTCGTCGCTGCCAGGGCTCTATGGTCTCTCCCTAGAGCTTTGCCGTTGGAGGCAGCTGCTGCAGTCCTGCGCGTTTGACCGGCATCGAGCGGCAGCACCATGGAGGAATTCGACTCCGAAGACTTCTCCACGTCGGAGGAGGACGAGGACTACGTGCCGTCGGGTGAGCGATTCCGCCTGAGGCGAGAAGGGGATTGCCCCGCCCCTCGCCTCACGTGAGGCGCGCTCTGCCCCCACGGGCGTCGGCCCCGTGGCCCAGGTGGTCCCGGCGGCGCCCGTTCTCGAGCGTCCGCTCCCTCAGGCCTCTCATCCTCGGCCGCCCCGGCCCGAGGCGTGTGCGCGTGGCGGTTCCGTGCCGCCCTCCCCATGGGCCAGCTCCGGCCGCCGCCCCCTCTTGCAGCGCGGGAACCGGCACATGAACACGGCCCTGTCCCTAGGGATGCTCGTCGGTCAGCCCCGAACGACACCGCTGCTTCGCAAGTCGGGGAGGCAGTCCGAGCGGTGGAGGTTTTCTTCAGCCCTGGCCCGAGAGAGCTGCTGGCCACCACCCCGTCCAAGATAGAGCTGTCTGCTCTCCGCCTGATTGTTAGAAAGTTCTGATACGAAGTTCCCCCTGTGATGCTTTTTGCCTTATTGTGACGTCCACCCATGCTCTTCTCTCAGAACTTTCTTTTCTTAGGGATCTCAACCCGAACGGGGCGACAATGAATCTTAACTGAAGAAACCTACCTGTTACCCCTTCTTGGTCTGCCCCAGACATACCCATCTCATTGAAAGTATCTTCACCCATTCAGATCCTCAGTTGAAAGACTCAACAAACCAGAAACAGACTAACAAAACCCAACCCAAGAGTCGTCCCTATTCTCTTTGTTTAATTTCGTTCTGTTCTGTTTTATTTAGTTTTTAAAGACAGGGTCTTGCTGTTGACCAGGCTGGAGTGCAGTGACGCGATCTTGGCTCACTGCAACCTCAAACTCCTGGGCTCAAGCGATCCTCGCGTCTCAGCCTCTGGAGTAGCTGGGACTACAGGTGCAGGCTGCCACGCCCGGCTAATTTTTTGAAGTTTTTCTTTTTGTAGAAGTGGCATCTTGCTATGTTGCCCAGCTAGTCTCAAACTCCTGGGCCCAAGTGATCCTCCCACCTCGGCCACCCAAAGTGTTGGGATTACAGGCTTGAGACACCGCGCCCCGGCTAGTGAAGTAGTTCTTTTTTTTTTTTTTTTTTGAGACGGAGTCTCGCTCTGTGGCCCAGGCTGCAGTGCAGTGGCTGGATCTCAGCTCACTGCAAGCTCCGCCTCCCGGGTTTACGCCATTCTCCTGCCTCAGCCTCCTGAGTAGCTGGGACTACAAGCGCCCGCCACCTCGCCCGGCTAGTTTTTTTTTTTTGTATTTTTTAGTAGAGACGGGGTTTCACCGTGTTAGCCAGGATGGTCTAGATCTCTTAACCTCATGATCCGCCCGTCTCGGCCTCCCAAAGTGCTGGGTTTACAGGCTTGAGCCACCGCGCCCGGCCGTATTTCTAAAAGGCACGTTGAAAACTAGCCATTCCATGCCTGGCGCGGTGGCTCACGCCTATAATCCCAGCACTTTGGGAGGCTGTGGCGGGCGGATCACGAGGTCAAGAGATCGAGACCGTCCTGGACAACATGGTAAAACCCCGTGTGTACCAAAAACACAAAAATTAGCTGGGCGTCGTGGTGGCATGCGCCTGTAGTCCCAGCTTCTCAGGAGGCTGGGGCAGGAGAATCGCTTGAACACGGGGGGCGGAGTTGCAGTGAGCTGAGATCACGCCACTGCACTACAGCCTGGGTGACATGACAGGGCAAGACTCTATCTCAAAAAAAAAAAAAAAAAGCTATGCATTCCCATCACCCCTCATCCCTATTTAATTTAATATTCCTCATGAGAAACTTCTTTCCACTTTGTGAATTTGGTGTTGTACTATTGTGGTCTATTGATTTAACCCATGTATAGTAGGTATCATTTTTATTACCTCCTGACCTCCTTCCCCTCACCCCTAACACACCCACAGGCTTCCACCTTCGGGGCCTCCCCAACTCCCTAGTCTGCCATTGTACCTGTGTTCAATTTTGGTTAGATTAGTATTCAGTGTTTTTTTTTTTTTTCTTTTTCTTTTTTCTTATTTTTTTTTTTTTGAGACAGTGTCTCTCTTTGTTGCTCAGGCGGGAGTGCAGGGGCGCACTCTCTGCTTAATGCAACCTCCACCTCGCCAGTTCAAGCAGTTCTGCTTCAGCTTCCTAAGTAGCTGGGCTTACAGGTGCCCGCCAGGACACCCGACTGATTTTTTTTTTGAGACAAGAGTCTCTCTCTGTCTCCCAGGCCGAGTGCAGTGGCGGGATCTCGTCTCACTGCAAACTCTGCCTCCCGGGTTCACGCCATTCTCCTGCCTCAGCCACCCGAGTAGCAGGGAATACAGGCGCCCGCCAGCACACCCGACCGATTTTTTTGTTTTTTTGTTTTTGTTTTTTTTTTGAGACGGAGTCTTGCTCTGTCGCCCAGGCTAGAGTGCAGTGGCCGGATCTCGGCTCACTGTGTTAGCCAGGATGGTCTCGATCTCCTGACCTCGTGATCCGCCCGTCTCGGCCTCCCAAAGTGCTGGGATTACAGGCGTGAGCCACCGCGCCAGGCCCAGTGTTTTTTTTTCTAATGACAGTGTGGATAAACGTCCTGTTACAGCTGAACTGTATGTTATACAGATTACTTTTCCTGCACTTCTTGTTTTCTCTGGTGCTAATAATTGCCATTTTTTGTTGTTATGTAGCTGTCTATGTACTTACTGCTGTAAACCAAAAATAAAATTCTAAGGCCCCCCAACCATCTGAATGGGCTTCCTCCTTAGCCAGGGCTCTTAACATTTAACCTCAGAGGCTGTTTTGGGCCATAATGGGAAGTGAGGGCCGAACCTGCCTCATTATACATCTCGAACGACACATACTGTAAGGCTGATAAGAAACATTTTGCAACCTATTCTCTCTGAAGCCTGCCAGCTAAAAGCTTCATTTGTATGATAAAACTCTGTTCTCAGCCGAGCAGTGGCTCGAGCCTATAATCCCATCACTTAGGGAGGCAGAGGCTGGTGGATCATTTGAGGTCAGGCGTTCAAGACCAGCCTGGCCAACGTGGTATAACCCCGTGTCTACTGAAAATATAAAAATTAGCCAGGTGTAGTGACAGGCGCCTGTAATCCTAGCTACTGGGGAGGCTAAGGCACGAGAATCTCTTGAACCCAACAGGCGGGGGTTGCAGTGAGCCAAGATGGTGCTTCTGCACTCCAGCCTGGGTAACACAGTGAGACTCCATTAAAAAAAAAAAAAAAGTGGCCTAGCGCGGTGGCTCACACCTTTAATCCCAGCACTTTGGGAGGCTGAGGTGGTTGGATTGCCCGAGGTCAGGAGTTCGAGACCAGTCTGGCCAACATAGTGAAACCCCGTCTCAACTAAAGATATAAAAAAATTAGCCGGGTATGGTGGCATGCGCCTATAATCCCAGCTAGTTGGGAGGGGAAGGGGAATTGCTGGAACCAGCGGGGTGGGGGTTGCAGGGAGATGAGATTGCACCACTGCACTCCATCCTGGGCAACAGAGTGAAACTCTGTCTCGAAAACAACAATAACAGCAACAACAACTCTCGTCTCCACAACCTCCATCTTAACCCAGATATTCTTTTCTGTTTAGACAAACTCAACCTGTTGCCAACAAAACAATGTTTAAATTTACCTATAGCCTGGAAGCATTCCCACCCCCAGTTGTTCCGTCTTAACGGACCAAACCACTGTATTTCTCAAATGTATTTGATTGATGTCTCATGCCTCCCTAAAATATATAAAACCAAGCTGCACCCCTACCACCTTGGGCACATGCTCTCAGGTCTCTTGAGGGCTGTGTCACGGGCCATGGTTACTCATATTTGGCTCAGAATAAGTCTCTTAAAATATTTTACAGAGTTTGACTCGTTTCGTCAAACTCTACTAATTTGACTTTTTGTCAAACTCTGCTAATTTGACTCTAAACTTTTAGAATTGTCTAAATCATCTCCCAAAATATTTACATTCATTAGATTTTCACTTTAATCTTTTGAAACAGTCTTTGCCTTCTGGCCTCCACTTTGTCTTGGTTACCTTCTATGAGTGCTCCAGTATATTTATTTATTTATTTAGAGATGGAGTCTTGCTCTTGTTGCCCAGGCTGGAGTGCAGTAGTGTGATCTCGGCTCACTGCAACCTCCACCTCCCGGGTTCAAGCGATTCTCTTGCCTTAGCCTCCCAAGTAGCGGGATATAGGTGCCCGCCACCACACGTGGCTAATTTTTGTGTTTTTAGTAGAGACAGGGTTTCACCATGTTGGCCAGGCTGGTCTTGAACTCCTGACCTCAAGTGATCTGCCCTCCTTAGCCTCCCAAAGTGCTGGGATTACAGGTGTGAGCCACCATGCCTGGTCAGGAACATTTTTTCTGAGACCTTGAATGTCTGAGAGTAACCATGCCCCTCAGACTGGATTGATTGTTGTTTAGTTCAGAATTCTAGGCTGGAAATAATTTTCCATCAGAACTTTAAAGGTGTTGCTTTATTACTTTCTAGATTCCCATGTTGCTGTTAATAAATGTTTTATTACTGATTTCTGCTCAATGTATAAGATCTGTTTGTCTCTGGAAGCTGGTAGAATATTCTCTTTATTCTCATTTTCTTTTTTCTTTGTTTTTTGAGATGAACTCTGGCTCTGTTATCCAGGCTAGAGTGCAGTGGCAGCATCTAGGCTCCCTGCAACCTGCACCTCCCAGCTTTAAGCAACTCTCCCGCCTCAGCCTCCCGAGTGGCAGGGACTACAAGTGCATGCCACCATGTCTGGCTAATTTTTGTATTTTTGTAGTAGTGATGGGGTTTCACCACGTTAGCCAGCCTGGTCTCGAACTCCTGACCTCAGATGATCGATCCGCCTGCCTCAGCCTCCCAAAGTACTGGGATTACAGGCGTGAGCCTCTATGCCTGGCCTGTTCCCATTTTCTAACATATCACCATGATATATCTTGGTATGAATGTTTTCAGCCATTTTGCCGAGCCTTCTGAGAACTTTTTTTCCTAGAATTTTTTTTCCTTTTCCTTTCTTTCCTCTCTCTTTTCTTTTCTTTCCTTCCTTTTTTTTCTTTCTGTCTCTCCGCCCTTCTTTTTCTCTCTTATTTTATTTTATATATTTATTTTTGAAACGGAATATAGCTCTGTCACCCAGGCTGGAGTGCAGTGGCACAGTCTCGGCTCACTGAAACTTTCACCTTCCAGATTCAAGCGATTCCCCTGCCTCAGCCTCTCGAGTAGCTGGGATTACAGGCGTGCGCCACCACACCTGGCTAATTTTTTTTTTTTTGTATTTTAGTGGAGACGGGGCTTCACCTTGTTGGTCAAGATGGTCTTGATCTCCTGACCTCGTGATCCACCTGCCTCGCCCTCCCAAAGTGCTGGGATTACAGGTTTGAGCCACCAAGCCCAGCCAACTTTGAATATTTTTATAGCATTATGTTCTTTCTTCTTTTGGAAATGCGGTATCAGCATTTCACATACAATTTTTAACTTACATACAATAAAATGTACTGTTTTCAATGTAATGTTCTCTGATTTTTGTCAAATGCCTAGAATTGTGTAACCACCACCAAAATGAACAGTTTCAAGCCTCCAACCCTCTAAAAAAAAATTCCCTCTGCTACTCTTTGTGGTCAAACAACTCTCCCTCACCCCCGGCCTCAGCCATTAGCAACCGCTGGTCTGTTTTCCATCTTTATAGTTTTGCCTTTTTCAGAATATAATCTAAATGGAACCATAACGGTAGGTAGCTTTTTGTGTCTGGCTTCTTCCGTTTAGCATAATGCATTTGAGATTCACCTGTGTTGTTGCACACGTCAATAATTAGCTCCTTCTGCTGTTGTGTGGTAGTCCATTATATGAATATACCACAGTTTATTCTGTATTTGAAGGACACTGGGTTGTTTCCTGTTTTTTTTTTTTATAATTACAAATAAAGTTGTTTATAAA
Source organism: Piliocolobus tephrosceles (assembly GCF_002776525.5). Classification (NCBI taxonomy): domain Eukaryota; kingdom Metazoa; phylum Chordata; class Mammalia; order Primates; family Cercopithecidae; genus Piliocolobus; species Piliocolobus tephrosceles. The sequence goes on along the minus strand of NC_045450.1, from coordinate 60,133,902 downwards.
TATTTACACACAGCTTTTTCTGTAAACATGGATTTTCATTTCACTTGGGTCAATATCTGTGAGTGAGATTACTGGGTTTTGTAGTATGTGTATGTTTAACTTTACGAGAAAGTGCTAAAATTTTTGTGGTGTGATTACTGTTGGCAACATGTTTGAGAGTTCGAGTAGCAACTCTCGAACTCTCGAAGTGCTTCATCCTCAACAGCACTTGGGGTGGTCAGGTTTTTTTTTTTTTTTCTAGCTAATTTCGGGCCAGGTGCAGTGGCTCACGCCTGTAATCCCAGCACTTTGGGAGGCCGAGGGGGTGGGTCACAGGGTCAGGAGTCGAGACCAGCCTGGCCAATATGTTGAAACCCCATCTCTACTAAAAAATACAAAGAATTAGTTGGGCGTGGTGGTGTGCGCCAGTAGTCTCAGCTACTTGGGAGGCTGAGGAAGGAGAATCACTCGAACCCAGGAGGCGGAGGTTGCAATGAGCCAAGATTGCGCCACTGCACTCCAGCCTGGGCAAGAGAGTGAGACACTGTCTTGGAAAAAAAAAAAAGAAGAAAAAAATTAGCTAATTTTTCCTTTAGTTTGTATTTCCCTAAGGACGTTGATTCTCTTTTCATGTGCCTATTTGCCGTCATTTTATCTTCTTTGGTGATGTGTCTTTTGAATTATTTGTCCATTTAAAACATTGGGTTGTTTTCAGTTTTGGAATTATATATTCTGGATATAGTCCTTTGTCAGATATTTGTTTTGTTTTGAGACAGAATCTCACTGTTCCCCAGGCTGGGGTACAGTGGCATAATCTTGGCTCAGCACATCCTCTACCTCCCAGGTTCAAGCGATTCTCTTGCCTCAGCCTCCCGAGTAGCTGGGATTACAGGTACTTGCCACCACACCCAGCTAATTTTTGTATTTTTATTTATTTATTTATTTATTTATTTATTTATTTATTTATTTATTTATTTATTTATTTTTGAGACGGAGTCTTGCTCTGTCGCCCAGGCTGGAGTGCAGTGGCCGGATCTCAGCTCACTGCAAGCTCCGCCTCCCAGGTTTACGCCATTATCCTGCCTCAGCCTCCCGAGTAACTGGGACTACAGGCGCCTGCCACCTCACCAGGCTAGTTTTTTGTGTTTTTTAGTAGAGACGGGGTTTCACTGTGTTAGCCAGGATGGTCTCGATCTCCTGACCTCGTGATCCGCCCACCTTGGCCTCCCAAAGTGCTGGGATTACAGGCTTGAGCCACCGCGCCCGGCCAATTTTTGTATTTTTTAGTAAAGGCAGGATTTCACTATGTTGGTCAGGCTGGTCTCAAACTCCCAAACTCAAGTGATCCAACCGCCTTGGCCTCCCAAAGTGCTGTGAGTACAGGTGTGAGCCACCGCGGCTGGCTGCTTTGTCAGATATTTGTTTTGCAGTGTTTTGTGTCTGTGCTTGTCTTTTCATTCTGGTTTTTTTTTTTTTTTTTTTTTTTTTTGAGACGGAGTCTTGCTCTGCAGCCCCGGCTGGAGTACAGTGGCCGGATCTCAGCTCACTGCAAGCCCCGCCTCCTGGGTTTACGCCATTCTCCTGTCTCAGCCGCCGGAGTAGCTGGGACTACAGGCGCCCGCCTCGTCGCCCGGCTAGTTTTTTGTATTTTTTTTAATAGAGATGGGGTTTCACCGTGTTAGCGAGGATGGTCTTGATCTCCTGACCTCGTGATCCGCCCGTCTCGGCCTCCCAAAGTGCTGGGATTACAGGCTTGAGCCACCGCGCCCTGCCCTTTTCATTCTTTTAATAGCGTTTGCAGAGCAATTTTTGTTAGTGATTTTTTGGAAACAGAGTCTTGCTCTCTTGCCCAGGCTGGAGTGCAGTGGCATGATTTCAGCTCACTGCAACCTTTACTTCCTGGGCTCAAGCAATTTTCCCGCCTCAGCCTCTGTAGTAGCTGGGACTACAGGCATGAGCCACCATGCCTGGCCTGCAGAGCAAAATTTTTAAACTTTGATAAAATCCAGTTTGTCAAATTTTTCTATTATGGATTGTGCTTTTGGAATCATGTCTTAGAACTCCTTTTTGCCTGACTGTATTTTCCTATGTAAAAGTTATATAGTTTTACTTTTTTATTTATTTTTTGAGACGGAATTTTGCTCTTGTTGCCCAGGCTGGAGTGCAATGGCATGATCTTGGCTCACTGCAACCTCTGCCTCCTGAGTTCAAGTGATTCTCCTGTCTCAGCCTCCTGAGTAGCTGGAATTGCAGGCATGTGCCACCGTGCCTGGCCACCATATACATTGTAGAATCACTTTGTTCATCTCTCCAAAAAGTATCCTACTTGGATTTTGTTTGGAATTCCATTGAATCTGTAGACCATTTAGGGAAGAATTGACAGTTTAACAATCTTACATTTTACACTATGAATACAGTCTGTATTTTTTTTTTTTTTTTTTTTTGGCTAAAAAGTTTTTATTTCCAGTTGTTTGTAACTAGTATATGGAAATACAATACAGGTTCTGCATACTAACCTTGTATTCTACAACCTTGCTAAACTCATTTACCAGTTCTGGAGGTTTTTTTAGATTCTGGGATTTTCCACACAGACAGTGATGTCAAATGTGAATAGAAACAGTTTTATTTCTTCCTTTCCAATATGTTTACTTTTTATATTAATTTTGCTTGCCTTGTTATACTTTATACTTCCAGTATGATGTTGAATAGGAGTTGCGAGAGGGGACATCTTTGCCTTTTTCCCAATATTAAGGGGGAAAAGAAATAAGTGTTTTACATTGGATGTGGTGTTAGCTATAGGTTTTTCACAGATGCCGTGTGTGTCTGTCTGCCTGCCGTTTAAGCGCTTTAGCATTGAGTAACTTATTACTAACTCAGTCACCTAACACTATGTGGTATGTGCCAATTGTGCTTTGCATTTTACTGATGAAAAAATCGAGGCACAAAGTCTAAGCAAATTGCTGGAATTCGTCCAGTTAGATAGTAACTGAGCTGGAATGTTAACCTTGGCAGTCTGCATATATTGTCCCTCAGGATTCCTTATCATGTTAAATAAGTTCCCCTCTGTTCTCCATTTTCAGAGAGGTGAATTTTGTCAGATGCTTTTTCTCCATCTATTGATTTAATTACATGTGGTTTTCCTTTTTTGTGTCTGTTAATATGGTGGATTATAATGATTGATTTTCAAATTTCTGACAGACTTATTTCTGGGAGACAGCTCACTTGGTTAGGATATATTTATACATAGCTGGATTTGGTTTGCTAATGTAGTCAGCCTTCTGTATCTGTGGTTTCCACAGCCATGGATTCAACCGACTGCAGGTAGAAAATATTTGGAAAAAAGCTGGCTGCAGTTGCTCACCCCTGTAATCCCAGCGCTTTCGGGGGCCAAGGAGTGTGGATCACTTGAAGCCAGGAGTTAAAGACAAACCTGGCCAACATGGTGAAACCCAGTTTCTACTAAAAATACAAAAATTAGTCCCAGCTACTGGGCTGAGGCACGAGAATCGCTTGATTACCCAGACTGGAGTGCAATCACAGTTCACTGCAGCCTAAAACTCCTGGGCTCAAGTGATCCTCCCACCTCAGCCTCCCGAGTACCTGGGACTGCAGATGCACACCATCATACTAATCTAATTTTTTATTTTTTGTAGAGACGAGGTCTCTTACCATGTTGCCCAGGCTGGTCTCAAATATCTGGCTTTGAGCCATCTTCCTGCCTTAGCCTGCCAAAGTGCTGGGATTACAGGTGTAAGAAAAACTTGGATTTGTTTGTTTTTAAAAGAAACAAGGTTTTGCTCTGTCACCCAGGCTGGAGAGCAGTTGTCAAGATCACAGCTCAGCGAAGCCTTGAACTCCTGGCCTCGAGCGATCCTCCTGCCTTAACCTCCGAAAACGTGTTTTTTTTAAATTCACAGTTTTAAGACTCTCTAAGAGGCTGAGTGTGGTGGCTCAGACTTGTAATCCCAGCACTTTGGGAGGCTGAGTTGGGTGGATCACTTGAGGCCAGGAGTTCAAGACTAGTCTCACCAACATGGCGAAACCCCGTCTCTACCAAAAATACAAAAATTAGCTGGGAGTGGTGGTGCATACCTGTAGTCTCAGCTATTGGTGAGACTGAGGCAGGAGAATCACTCAAACCTGGGAGGATCGTAGTGAGCCAAGATCGTTCCACTGCACTCCAGCTTGGGCAACAGAGCAAGACTCCGTCTCAAAAAAAAAAAAAAGAGGCCGGGCGCGGTGGCTCACGCCTGTAATCCCAGCACTTTGGGAGGCCGAGGTGAGTGGATCATGAGGTCAAGAGATCGAAACCATCCTGGCCAACATGGGGAAACCCCGTCTCTACTAAAAATACAAAAAATTAGCTGGGCATGGTGGCAAGTACCTGTAATCCCAACTGCTTGGGAGGCTGAGGCAGGAGAATTGCTTGAACCTGGGAGGTGGAGGTTGCAGTGACCTGAGATTGCACCATTGCACTCCAGCCTGGGTAAAAGAGCGAAACTCCGTCTCAAAAAAAAAAAAAAAAAAATATTTGGGAAAAAATGGGTGGTTATATCTGTACTGAAGGTGTACAAACTTTTCCTTGTCATTATTTCCTAAACAATGCAGTATAACAGCTATTCGTATAGCACTTATATTAGGTGTTGTAAGTAATCTAGAGATGACTTAAAGTATGCTAGATTATATGTAAATATGACATCATTTTATATCAGGGACTTAAACATCTGTGGGTTTTGGTTTGGGGTGGGGGAGATCTTGGAACCAATTCCCCAGAAATATGGAGGGACAGCTATATTTTGTTGAAGATTTTTATATCTATGTTTATGAGGGATTTTGATTGTAGTTTTTTGGTAATTTCCTTGTGTGGTTTTAGTATCAGATAATGCAAGCCTCATAAAATGAAGAAATACAGTCTTTGTTTCTTCTAGGGTGATTTTTTATTCACCCTGTATGCTTGTTTAGGGTTTTATTATGTAAGAGGCTTTCTCAGATTTATAGTGATTCTTAGCTGGTTTGCCTCATATTTACGCTTGGGGTACTAAAAAGGTGATTGCAAGTGCTGAGTCTTTGGATAAGATTTGTTCCTTTTGTGCCTACATTGTCTACAGGGATGTTATTCTGCTTCTTACTGTCTTTTTTTCCCTCACAGTAACTGCATGGAATTTGATCTTGAGTTTTTGGGGGGTTTTGTGTGTATAATTTAAAATTTGCTTATCTCTTACTGTTGCAGGACTTTTCCATAGTTTAGCTAAAGACGGAGTCCTTGTCTCACAGCCACGATAATTTAGGCTCGCAGATAATTTGAAGCTTGAGTAAAACAGGGTTTTATTGGGTGACAAGGGAAAAAGGGGGGAACAGGGACTCTGCGAGGCTAGAGTTCCTGCTGCTGCGCTTCCTGCCTCACAGCTTTGAATCCCAGGTTCCACACAGGAAGAAGAGGGGCGGGGCTCCTTCCCGCTGCAAAGAGCAGGAACCTCTGTGGCTCCACCCCAGGGTGCATTCCTCCCAGTCTGCTGGCTGGCTGGAGATTCTGCCGGAACCCCCTCCCACATGGCTGTCTCACTATTAATAAGATTAAGCATCTTTTTACATGTTTAAGATCCAGAGCCACGTGCATCTAGTTGTCTGAACTGTCTACAACATTTGCCTGTTTTTATGATGAAAACAGGCAAAAGTTTTCAAAAATAGTGCAGAGCTTTGTACAAAATTAGAAAATGCAGTTAAATATAAAAATAATTACGGTTGAACTACCTAGAGACCATCAGTGTCAATCTCTTAGCTACTACTCACTCTGATTTTCTTTGTACGCCTAGGAGTAGATATTTGTATTTTTTCCTCAGCCTGCAATTGTGTTTACTCACATCACTTTTCAACCTGCTCTTTTCAGTGTACAGTCTCTACCCATTTATTTTAGTAAATGTTTTATCTTACATACAGACCATACTCAAATTTTCCAAAATGGTTGTAGCTTGTGTGTTCAAATCACAGTTGAGTTCAAGACTACACATATTATCCAGTTGTTCCATCCTTGAGTCTCTTTTAATCTAGCACACTCCCCTGTCTATAATGACATAGATTGCTGAAAAAGATCAAGCCATACGTCCTGCAGCATGTCTCACCTCTTGGATTTGTCTGGTTATTCCCTCATGGCATTGTTTTAGTTGTTCCTTTGTTCCTTTAGTTCTCTATAAATCTGAAGTTAGATCTAAATGCTCGATGGGTTCCAATGAAATATTTTGACTAGAATGCATTATCAATGGATGTCTGATGTTTGGATAGCATCAGAAGACATAATATCAGGTTGATAACTGTAGTGGTGACTACTAAATCAGGGTGATGACAGTCTGATCCCTATGTTGTATACTTGTTTTTTCCTTTGGAACTTTTAGAACTGGGAAGTATTCCATGTGACAGGATACTTAATGGTTAAAATTTAAATTGCTTTTTAGTTTTTTTTTTTTTTGAGATGGAGGTCTCACTGTGTTGTTCAGTCTGGACTCAAATTCCTGAGCTCAAGAGAGCCTCTCAGGCAGCTGAAACTACCTGTTACCTGAAAGGGGTCCAGATCCAGACCCCAAGAGAGGGTTCTTAGATCTTGAACAAGAAAGAATTCGAGGGAAATCCATACAGAAAAGTAAACAAGTTTATTAAGAAAGTAGAGGAATAAAGAATGTCTACTCCATAGACAGAGCAGACCCAAGGGCTGCTGGTTGTCCATTTTTATGATTATTTCTTGATTATATGCTAAACAAGGGGTGGCTTCTTCATGCCTCCCCTTTTCAGACCATTTAGAGTAACTTCATGACATTGCCATGGCATTTGTAAGCTGTCATGGCGCTGGTTTTGGTGGGTTTTAGCCGGCTTCTTTACAGCAGACTGTTATATCAGCAAGGTCTTTATGACCTGTATCTTGTGCCAACCTTCTAGCTTACCCTATGACTTAGAATGCCTTAACCTCCTGGGAAAGCATCCCAGCAGGTTTCAACCTCATTTTATCCAGTCGCTATTCAGGATAGAGTTGCTCTGGTTCACACACCTCTGGCACACCCACCTTCTTAAATTGCTTTTTGACATCACTTGATAACCCTTGCCTAAACTACTACTGTCATTAGAGTTTGAGAAGTGATATTTTTCTAATTCTGTGTTCTTCTATATTTATTAGTTGACATTTTTCTGTAAAGTGTAGCTTTCCTTTATCAATTGGAACAGTATAAATGTTTAATTCTTTTCCCTTAATTACAATTTTCAAAATAGGTAGTAATTTTAAATAGCAGTCTAAAATGGTACAATTTTTTTTTCTGTCTTTTAATATCATGAGGGGCTCACAGATTTTTATTGATTCAGTGTGTTTTCATTTTCTAACAATTACCTGTTTTAATGTTCAAGTCTTCACTGCTTTGGCCAGTAGGAGCTCTTTCAAGCTGGATCCTGTATCCTTTTAATTTGATCTTTTTTATTATTATTTATTTTTTATGAGTCAGCATCTTGCTTACTGTAGCCTTCAGTTCCTGGGCTCAAGTGATCCTCCTGCCTCAGGCTCCCCAGTAGATGGGAACTACAGGTGTGTGCCACTATGCCTGGCTAATTTTTAAAAAATCTTCTGTAGAAACAGGCTCTTCCTCTGTTGCCCAGCCTGGTCTCGAACTCATGGGCTCAAGCATTCCCCCGCCCCATACTCACTCACCTTGGCCTCCTAAAGTTGTGGGATTACAGGCATGAGCCACTGCACCTGGCCTTGATCTATTATTTTTAAATAGCTTCCTGGCTTTCTGGCACAGAAAAATGTCTGGTTTTACCTTGTGCTTTCTTTGCCTCAGACCTGAAATGAGGTTTTTTTTTCTCAGGGAGACTTTCTGTGGTAAATGGCCTCAACTTTGAACTTTAGAGATGCTTGATGTTACCAGAATGATGTAGTTTGTATGCCGTTTGTCTAGTGGACAAAACTAGGAAATACTCACCTTAAAAAGGGTTCGAGTTCATATTGATATTTTTAATTCTTTTTTTTTTTTTGAGATGGAGTTTCACTCTTGTTGTCCAGGCTGGAGTGCAATGATGTGTCTCAGCTCATTGCAACCTCTGTCTCCCAGGTTCAAGTGGTGTTCCTGCCTTAGCCCCCCTGAGTAGCTGGAATTACAAGCCTGTATCACCACCCCCAGCTAATTGTGTATTTGTAGTAGAGATGGGGTTTCACCATGTTGGCCAGGCTGGTGTTGAATTCCTGACCTCAGGCGATCTGCCAGCCTTGGCCTCCCAAAGTGCTGGGATTACAGGCGTGAACCACCATGCCCAGCCTTTAATTTAACATCTGCGTTTTCACTTATTTAATTTTATTTATTTTTGAGATGGAGTCTTGCTCTGTTGCCCAGGTTGGAGTGCAGTGGTGTGATCTAGACCCACTGCAACCTCCGTCTCATGGGTTCAAGCAGTTCTCTTGCCTCAGCCTCCTGAGTAGCTGGGATTACAGGTGTGTACCACCATGCCTGGTAATTTTTTTTTTTTTTTTTTGAGATGGAGTTTCGCTCTTGTTGCCCAGGCTAGAGTGCAATGGCGCAATCTCAGCTTGCCGCCACCTCCATCTCCTAGGTTCAAGCGATTCTCCTACCTCAGCCGTCCAAGTAGCTGGGATTACAGACATGCCACCATGTCCAGCTAATTTTTTTTTTTTTTTGTATTTTTAGTAGAGATGGGGTTTCACCATGCTGACCAGGCTGGTCTCGAACTCCTGACCTTGTGATCTGCCCTCCTAGGCCTCCCAAAGTACTGGGATTACAGGCGTGAGCCACTGTAATTTTTGTATTTTTAGTAGAGATGGGGTTTTGCCATGTTGGCCAGGCTGGTCTAGAACTCCTGACCTCAAGTGATCCACCCACCTCAGCCTCCCAAAGTGCTGGGATTACAGGTGTGAGCCACCGCTCCTGGCCAATTTCTTTGATCTTATAATTGTGTCATTTCTCTTATTCTGAAGATCTAGATTCTTAACATGATTGATTACTTGCTTTAAGCTATGATATAAAGGAAATAGTTTCAAAATACCAACATTGATGTTACTACACAGAGTAGAACTTTTTTTGTCTTTGGAATGCATGTTGATGAAGATGTATAGTCAGAATACTGTTTTTAAAGTCCTGGGAATCTTTTGTTTATGTGGTTATTTTATCATTTTGGTGTACAGTTATGTTTATTTATTCAAACTTTTGAATTTAAGGGATTTTCAAAGTTCTGTAGAGAGATAAACATAGTGAACTCTTGCTTCTACTCTGTTTTATCTTGACCCTTATAAGGAGCTGTTTTCATTAGTTTCTTGTTTATCCTTCTAGTGTCGCTTTTTCTGTATACAAACAAATATAAGCATATTCTTAATTCTTCCTTTTTTCCTCATCCACAGCTGGCATATTTCATACACTGTTCTTTTGCTTTTCCTCTCCTTTTTTATCTGTTTAACTTAAGAGTATATCTTGGAGGTAAATACATAGACATTCTACACATTACATTGTAATGACTATGTGGTATTCCATTCTTTAGATGGACCATAGTCTTTTCAGCCAGTCACTTACTGTGAGACAACTTGAGCTGTTTCTAATTTTTTGCTATTACAAACAGTGCTGAGTGAATAACCTATTATATATTCTGGGATAAAAGTGGGACTGCTGGATAAAAAGGTAAATACATTTGTGTTTCTTTGTATTTTGGGGTGGTTTTTGTTTTTGTTTTTGTTTTTCAGACAGGGTCTCATTCTGTCACCCAGGCTGAAATGCAGTAGCATGTTCATGGCTCACTTCAGCCTTGACCTCCTGGGTTCAAGTGATCCTCCCTTCAGCCTCCCAAGTAGTGGGAACCAGAGGCGTGCCCACTGTGCCTGGCTAATGTTTAAAAATTTTTTGTAGTTACAGGGTCTCACTGTGTTGCCCAGCCTGGTCTCAAACTGCTGGGCTCAAGCAGTCGTTCCACCTCAGCCTCCCAGAGTGTTGGAATTACAGGCATGAGCCACTGTGCCTGGCCCTGAGTTATTTCTTTATTTTTATGTATGTATGTATGTATTTATTTATATTTTGAGACAGGGTTTCATTTTGTCACCCAGGTTGGAGTACAGTGATGAAAACATGGCTCGCTGCTACCTCAGCCTCCCGGGCTTAATCAGTCCTTCCACTTCAGCCTTCCAGGTAGCTGGAACTACAGGCACAGTTCAGCAGGCCTGGCTAATTTTTGTATTTTTTGTGGAGACAGGGTTTCACCATGTTGCCCTGGCTGGTCTCCAACTCCGGAGCTCAAGAAATCCTCCTATCTTGGCCCCACAGAGTGCTGGGATTATAGGCATAAGCCACTTTGCCCAGCTCTGAGCTTTCCTTATATTTACAAAAATGTGAAATACATATATATATATATATATATGGCAGAGTATCACATGTACAGTTTAAAGAATACTAATCAAATGATACTTAACGTACCCACCACCCAGTTTAATAACTAGAATATTTGTACCGTTGACATTGACATGTGCCTTGTTTTTCCTTTTTTTTTTTTTTTTTTTGAGACGGGGTCTTACTCTGTCGCCTGGGCTGGAGTGCAGTGGTGCGATCTCGGCTCACTGCAAGCTCCGCCTCCCAGGTTCATGCCATTCTCCTGCCTCAGCCACCTGAGTAGCTGGGACTACAGGTGTCCACCACCATGCCCAGCTAAGTTTTTGTATTTTTTAGTAGAGACAGGGTTTCATCATGTTAGCCAGGATGGTCTCGATCTCCTGACCTCGTGATCCGCCTGCCTCGGCCTCCCAAAGTGCTGGGATTACAGGCATGAGCCTCCCTGCCCGGCTGCCTTGCTTTTCTTTATAGATTTACGACTTACCTAAATACAGTTTCAAAATATGAGTGGCAAGCAAAACTAGCTATGTAAGGAAAGGGTAGTAGTGCTGGGTATCTTAGTATTTAGCCTTAGTATTTATGTTGGTCGCTTAATATTCCTGATTTCCTTAAAGTACCTATATGTCCTCCAGCTACGCTTGGCATTCTGTAATCCACACTCCTCCAGGATACAACCTTCAGATTTTGCTTGGGGATTGGGTGCTAGGGGTGGGTGCTGTGGTAGAACTAGTTGCCCATGGCTTAGACCTGTGGAGAGCCAACTGCCTCTCTTACAGCTTTCCCCTGGTTTGGGGGAACTTACCTTTACCTCTGGTCCCAGTGCCTTTTGAGGATTTTGCGTTGCATATCAACTTAGGCTTTTTCTTTCCCTAAGTCTGCAAGCAATTGCTGCTTACTCTCCAGGTTCCGGAAATGTGTTGCTGTTGTCTCCTTACCATTTCTTTCCAGTATTGTAGGTTTACATGTTTCAAAAGTCCTTTTGTGCTGCTGATTTTTTTTTTTTTTTAAGACAGAATCTCACTCTGTTGCCCAGGCTGGAGTGCAGTGGTGCCATGTTGGCTTACTGCACACTCTGCTTCCTGGGTTCAAGCAATTCTTCTGCCTCAGCCTCCTGAGTTGCTGGGATTACAGGAACACGCCACCATGCCTGGCCAATTTTTTGTATTTTTGGTAGAGATGGAATTTCAGCATGTTGCCCAGGCTGGTGTTGAACTCCTGACCTCAAGTGATCCGCTCTCTTTGGATTCCCAAAGTGCTGGGATTACAGGTATGAGCCACTGTGCCCGGCCTTGTGCTGATGATTTTACTTGAGGTTCAGGAGGAAGTAAAATTAACATTTGTGTGTTCAGACTGCTGTCTTAACCAGGAACTCACTGCTCTCTTCATGAAACACTGTCACTTAGTCCTTGGTGTTTGGGATACCGAACAGAATTCCATTTTGGATATTGATTGTTTCCACCTCAGCCTCAAATGCTTATTCTCCAGATTTTCACACAGCTGGCTCCTTCTGATCGCCTTTAAAAAAATTTTAATTTATGGCCGGGCGCGGTGGCTCAAGCCTGTAATCCCAGCACTTTGGGAGGCCGAGATGGGTGGATCACGAGGTCAGGAGATCAAGACCATCCTGGATAACACGGTGAAGCCCCGTCTCTACTAAAAAAAAAAATACAGAAAACTAGCCGGGCGAGGTGGAGGGCGCCTGTAGTCCCAGCTACTCGGGAGGCTGAGGCAGGAGAATGGCGTGAACCCGGGAGGCGGAGCTTGCAGTGAGCTGAGATCCGCCCACTGCACTCCAGCCTGGGCGACAGAGCGAGACTCCTTCTCAAAAAAAAAAAATTATGTATTTATATTTTTGAGACAGGATCTTGCTTTATTACCCAGACTAGAGTTCAGTGGTGTGATCTTGACTCACTCCAGCCTTGACCTCCCAGGCTCAAGTGATCTTTCTACCTCAGCCTCCTGAGTGGCTTAGGCTAGAGGTGTGTACCACCAAGCACAGGTAATTTTTGTAGTTTTTGTAGAGAGAGGGTTTCATAGTTGGCCAGGCTGGTCTTGAACTCCTGGGCTCAGGTGAACCACCTGCCTCGGCCTACCAAAAGGCTGAGATTATAGGCGTGAGCCACTGGTCTATCTTTTTTTTTTTTTAATCTCTTTTATCATTGCTTTAGTTTTCACGAGTTTTTTTGTTTGTTTTGTTGTTTTTCTGAATTATTTTAAAAGTCTTATTTTTATTCCATGGATACCACAGTTTCTCTTATCTCTTTGCAGATAGTAATTACAAAGCCTTTTTCCTTAAGTTTTTAGTCTGTCCTCCTCCCCACCCCCTCTTTCTGCACTAATTTTGTTTCCTCTGAATTCCTTTCTGTTTATCTTGAATCTTGCCTTTCATGTTGGAGGCTTTTCTCAAGTGTTTGGTGGTCCTTGGTACATTATGAGTGAAGTATGTAAAAGTTGATTGTAGGACATGCGTGGTGGCTTATGTCTGTAATCCCAGCACTTTGGGAGGCCAAGGCAGGTGGATCACCTGAGGTCAGGAGTTCCAGACCAGCCTGGCCAACATGGTAAAACCCCATCTCTACTAAAAATATAAAAATCAGCTGGATGTGGTGGTGCACTCCTGTTATGTCAGCTGCTCAGGAGGCCAAGACAGGAGAATCACTTGAATCTGGGAGACAGAGGTTGCGGTGAGCTGAGATCTCGCCACTGCACTCCAGCCTGGGTGACAGAGCGTCTCAATAAATAAATAAATAAAGCTGATTGGATGTACAGGAGTATCAAAACAGTACTGTTTGTAATGACTCCAAACTGGAAACAACCTAGTTGTGCATCAACAGGAGAATGAATAAACAGATGGTGCTATAGTCATACAATGAAATACTATTTACTATTTAGGAGTGAGAATGAATAAACTACAGCTACATTGCAACAATGTGGATGACTTTCACTAACAAAATGTTGAATAAAAGAAGCCAGACACAGAAGAGTACACACTGCAGGCTCCTGTTGAAAGTTCAAAAGCAGGCAAAACTAACCCGTGACGTTAGAAGTCAGGATATTGATTCCCTTTAAGGGTAGATTAGTGATTAGTGACTGGAAGGGAGCACAAGGGGCCTTCTGGGATGCTGGTAATGTTCAGTTCCTCAAGCTGGGGCCCTGGTTATGCAAGCGTGTTCACTGTGTGTTATTCCATTGAACTGCATATTAGATTTGTGTGCTTTTTGGTGTGTACACTTCAAATGAAAGCTTATATGAAGTAAAAGAGGAAAAAGGTAGTGGAATCTCTGTGTGGGCAGGGCTGGTTTATTGACTGGTACCACAGCATGTGGTCAGACATCCAAGCAACACTCTTTTGTTGGGGACCCTTGAATGTCAGTGTCTGAAGATGGGACATGGGTGTTTTTGTTCTTTCTGCTATGTTTCACTGGAAGTCTTTAGGTTTCCTTTTAAACCTCTTTTATTGAGAAGACAAAGTGTTTTTTAAATTAGATTTGAAAGATACCCAAGATGAGGTAGTACATCTTGTTTGAGAAACACATTAGTAGAATTGGAATTTCTGTTCATTCACTCATTCATTCAGCGAATAGTTAAAAGTCACGTTGAACAGGGTTTATGTCCTCTTGGAGTATATAGAGCACAGCAGAAATTACCAACATTAAATATAAGTGGGATGAGTTATGGAGCGGAAATAGAGACTGCCATGCAAGCCTAGGATAGAAGAACATAGGGTAGTCTTCAGGGGCAGAGAAGACTTCCCCAAGGAAATGATGTTTTCGTTAGGTGAAGAATGGAAGAATAGGGGAAAATTCACTTTTTCTTAATGAAAATGTCTTGGTGTGAAAGCTTGTATTAATGGAAGTGTCTCATCTTGATGTGAAAACCTTTATTCCTGTCTGATCACCCTGTTAATGTGATTTCAGGTGGAGAGTATAGTGAAGATGATGTAAATGAATTAGTGAAGGAAGATGAAGTGGATGGTGAAGAGCAGACACAGAAAACCCAAGGGAAAAAAAGAAAGGCCCAGAGCATTCCAGCCAGGTGATGCTGCCCTCAAGGCCCTTAGAAGTTAGGGGCTATTGTCACAACCATCCTGATTGCTAAGATTTATCTGATGATAGATTTAATGAAGCCAGAGTTTCTAATCTTTTTCTCTTTGAGAGAAACATTTGCTGTTATTTTAGGATTAACTTCTTGGTCTCTGGAAAGCTTTAAAAATTTTGAGCTTTAATGTAAACAAAAATGTTTATAGGTAATATGTATATATGGTTAAAACAGAAAATTCAGTCCCTAAAAAGATGTGTACCCTGTTCCTAGCCCTTGTTGCTTTGCCTCTGAAGAACTATGCTACCAGAGATAGTCTGTGCATGTAAAAGCATATATGTCTATATTTTCTTTCTTCCTTTTTTTTTTTTTTTTTTTTGAGGCGGAGTCTTGCTCTGTCGCCGGAACTGGAGTGCTGTGGCCGGATCTCAGCTCACTGCAAGCTCCGCCTCCCGGGTTTACACCATTCTCCTGCCTCAGCCTCCCGAGTAGCTGAGACTACAGGCGCCCGCCACCTCGCCCAGCTAGTTTTTGTATTTTTAGTAGAGACGGGGTTTCACCATGTTAGCCAGGATGGTCTCGATCTCCTGACCTCGTGATCCGCCCGTCTCGGCCTCCCAAAGTGCTGGGATTACAGGCTTGAGCCACCGCGCCCGGCCCTCTTTCTTCCTTTTTTTTAAGAAAAAAATATAAATAGTAGCATACTCATTTTCTCATTTTCATTTCTCTTTATTTCACATCTTGGAGATGGTACCATGGCAGTATCTCCTCTTTTTCATAGTATGACAGTATATGAATAGGCCTTACTTTATTTAGGCTTTCCTATATTGAGGTATGTTTAGATTGTATCTAGTCTTTACTACAACAAACAAGACTGCAGTGAATATTCTTTTTATACATCTATACAAAGTATACATAAATACATAAATGTATATAATGTGTACATGTGTAAATATATCTGTAAATGAAACATTTAGAAGTAGAATTGTTTGATCTAAGGTTATATATGCAATTAAATGTAAAAAATACAGATATTAGCAAAGTGCCTCACATAGGCCTGGTATGGGCTTATGTTCCCATGAAAATTATGAAAATTCTGACAGGCTATTTAACTTAGATAAGGGCATCTTCCATAGAAGTCTTTTACCTCACTTGGGTGTTTCTGTCTTCCTGGGCATTGAAGCAAAAAGCAGATTGTCATTTATGAAAAGGCAAAAAGAATTGTAGATATTAGATGGATTCGCGTAAAGTCAAAATAGTCTAAGAAGCAATGTACTCTTACAAGTCTTGGGCCCAGTTTTTTTGTTCTTGAATTTTTTTTTTTTTTTTTTTTTTGAGACAGAGCCTCATTCTGTTGCCCAGGCTGGAGTGCAGTGGCGTGATCTCTGTTCACTGCGACCTCCGTCTCCTGGGTTCAATTCCCTGCCTCAGCTGCTGAGTAGCTGGGATTATAGGCACCTGCCAACACGTCTGGCTAATTTTTGTATTTTTAGTAGAGACGGAGTTTCACCATGTTGGCCAGGCTGGTCTTGAAGTGCTGACCTTGTCTCATCTTGATGTGATGAAAGTTTATATGAAGAAAAAGAGAAAAAAAGTAGTGGAATATCTGTGTGGGCCTTGGCCTCCCAGAGTGCTGGGATTACAGGCGTGAGCCACCTCGCCTGGCCTGTCCTTGAATTTTTCTGTATTCCAGCTCTCATGTGTTCCGAAAGTGGGAAGAAACATGGATTTCTTTCTTTTTCCTTGAGAACTCTTGGAAGAAATAGTGCAAATAAAGTTGAGGCTCTTCTCAATAGAACTTGTTCTACAAATGGAGTAGCTTTAAAAAGTCACCAATATCTGGCACATAAAGTATGTTCTTAGAATATTCCTCCCGGGCAGATTAATTCTGTGATTAGGTGATTTGGGTGGTTTCTTTGTGAAAACAGCTGGTCCTGATTTAGAAGGAGAACGCCATGCTTTGATTTTAAGTGATTGGAGAAAAGTTAGCAGTAAGAGCTCAGTTCTTTTTTTTTTTTTTCTCAATTCTTTTTTTTTTCTTCTTCAAAATTTCAGCTTACCTCTTCTATTCACCTCTTCTACTCATTAATCAGTAGTCCCAGAATTTAAAATGTTCTCGGGTTTACAAGATTGTGTTTGGGATTGGGAGAGGGATAACTGAAATCATTTTGCACTGTCTTTCCTTTTCCCTGTGACTGCTGGTGATTAGGAAGAGAAAACAAGGTGGCCTCTCATTAGAAGAAGAGGAAGAGGAGGATGCCAATTCAGAATCTGAGGGAAGCAGTAGTGAGGAGGAAGATGAAGCTGCAGAGCAGGAAAAAGGCATTGGATCAGAGGATGCAAGGAAAAAGAAGGAGGACGAACTTTGGGCCAGCTTCCTCAATGATGTGGGACCAAAATCAAAAGTGCCCCCAACTACACAAGTTAAGGTAAGTTGAGAGATTAATAAGGTGAATGCCTCTCCAGCAACACCCTACATTACTGACATTTGAAGCCTACGGAAATCGACCAGATGCCTTTTGTTAACAGTTGTACTAAGTGAAAAGCAAAGCATTTCCTATGGTAGGAGAATAAGCTTCTCTAATCATATAAATTTCCAATAGGCCTTTAACTAATTAGAGATGAGACATTTAAGAGTAGCTATAGGCTGAGTGCAGTGGCACACGCCAACAATCCCAGCACTCTGGGAGGCTGAGGCAGGCGGATCATTTGAGGTCAGGAGTTTGAGACCAGCCTGGTCAACATGGCAAAACCCTATCTCTACTAAAAATACAAAAATTAGTTGGATGTGGTGGCGGTTGCCTGTAATCCCAGCTACTTTGGACACTGAGGCAAGGAGAATCACTTTAACCTGGGAGGTGGGAAGCTTGCAGCGAGCCAAGATTGTGTTACTGCAGTCCAGCTTGGGCAACAGAGTGAGACGCTGTCTCAAAGAAAAAAAATAATAAAAAGTAGCTATAAACAATATGGTTCATCTTTTGGTGAAACTGATTACATTTCTTGTTTTTTTTTGTAGAAAGGAGAGGAGACTGAAGAGACAAGTTCAAGTAAATTGTTGGTAAAAGCAGAAGAGCTAGAGAAACCTAAAGAAACAGAAAAAGTTAAAATCACCAAGGTGTTTGATTTTGCTGGTGAAGAAGTACGGTAAGTTTCACAAACTTTGAAAGTTTTAACAAACTTTTCCAAGTTTCACAAACTTTGAAACTAGTGTTTTTAAAAATGAGCATCTCTCTCTAACTGGTGTTAGCCATCTATCCTCATTTCAATCCATCATAATATTTTGGGAGAGTTATATTTGAACTCAAGGAAAACTGATTTTATAAATTATCAGGGAGCATGAGAAAGGTCCTTTCACATTTAGCAGTGTAGTTTTTGAGCTTTACGAAGTGGTCAGCTGAACAGAAGCAAGGGAATATAAGAGTTAAGTATTTTGTTCCACTTGATCATTGCCATGTTTTGTGACTTTTGGTAAATCATGTTCCCTTTATTACTTTCCTTGACTGCAATCTGAGCCCCATTGAAGTCTCTGAAATCAGATAAGAAAATACAAGGAGACAAATTTGGTTTCAGTATTATTTTCTTTTTCTGAGACGGAGTCTTGCTCTGTAGCCCAGGCTAGAATGCAGTGGCATGATCTCGGCTCACTGCAATCTCCACCTACTATATCCCATTTCAAACAATTCTTCTGCCTCAGCCTCCTGAGTAGCTGGGATTACAGGCACAGGCCACCATACCCAGCTAATGTTTTTGTAGTTTTTTTGTTTTGTTTTGTTTTTGTTTTTGTGTTTTTTTAGATGGAGTTTCACTTCGTTGCCCAGGCTGGAGTGCAGGGTGCAATCTCGGCTCATTGCAACCTCCACCTCCCAGATTCAAGCAGTTCTCCTTCCTCAGCCTCTCGAGTAGCTGGGATTGCAGGCGTGTGCCACCACACCCAGCTAATTTTTGTGTTTTTAGTAGAGATGGGGTTTCGCCATGTTGGGCAGGCTGATCTTGAACCCCTGACCTCAGGTGATCCACCTGCCTCGGCCTCCTGAAGTGCTAGGATTACAGGCATGAGCTGCCACGCCTGGCCTTTTTTTTTTTTTCCTTGAGACAGAGTTTTGCTCCGTCGCCCAAGCTGGAGGTCGCCCAAGCTGGAGTGCAGTGGTGCGATCTTGGCTCTTGGTACGATCTTGGCTCACTGCAAGCTTCACCTCCTGGGTTCACACCATTCTCCTGCCTCAGCCTCCCGAGTAGCTGGAACTACAGGTGCTTGCCACCACGCCCGGCTAATTTTTTTATGTTTTTGGTAGAGACGGGGTTTTACTGTGTTAGCCAGGATGATCTCGGATCTCCTGACCTCAAGTGATCCACCCGCCTTGGCCTCCCAAAGTGCTGGGATTACAGGCGTGAGCCACAGTGCCTGGCCATGTTTTTGTAGTTTTAGTAGAGACAGGGTTTCATCATGTTGGCCAGGCTGGTCTTGAACTCCTGACCTCGTGATCCACCTGCCTCGGCCTCACAAAGTGCTTAGATTATAGGCGTGAACCACTGTGCCCTGCCTCAATATTATTTTCTTACCTTAATAATATTTTTCCGATTGATTAATAAGATTTATTTACCATAGGTTTAGTAGGGGCTTAATGCCTTGACCAGGTTAGTCTCCTGGTTGTTAGGTAAGAGCCACATACCTGTAATTTCCCCTCCCCCATTTATTTAAATTTTATTATGTGAAAATAGCAGATTTGTAATTTAGAACTAAATGAGAACAGAGAAAGTACCAATCAGTACATTTATAGGCGGTCACATTGATTTTCATTGGCAGTAATTAATTAGACCTGTAGGCTCTCTGAAAATACAATTTTCCCTAAAATTGTTATTCTTAAAAATAATGTTTTCAATATTATTTATCTAGTGAAGGTATATTTATGAAAAAATTGACATTATCAGTGTTTTTGTTTTCTTTTTTTTTTTTTTTTTGAGAAAGGGTTGTTTTTGGGAAAGGCTGTGTTGCCTAGGTTGGTCTTGAACACCTGGGCTCAAGCAATCCTCCAGCCTCGGCCTCCTAAGTAGCTGGGACTTCAGGGTTTTACTACTCTCCCTGGCCATTATCACTTTTATAAATGGTATGGAACAAAACTTTTTATTATTAAAAATTTCTCTCTAACTTCTTCTTCTGAAAAAATGTCACACTTACAGAAGTGTTGCAAGAATAGTGTTAAAACAAACACCTACATACCTATCATCCAGATTCACACTGGTTAATGTATTGCCTCTCTCTCACCATTTGTATCTGGGTTTTTCTTTTGTTTTGGCTGAACCATTTGAAATTTACTTGTAGACACTGTGACACATTAGCCTTTAATACTTTAGCACGTGTCTCCTACAACCAAGGGCATTCTCCATTGTAACACAATATAGCTCTCTAAAGTTAACATTAGAGCATATTGCTATCTATAGTGAAGGACCCCAACTTAAAATTTTTGATCTATTGCAGATCAGTACTTTTCTAAAAACACAATACAAAGGAATTACTAGAAAAACAAATATAAAAGATAACTAACGTTTTACTAAGATTCAGCAGATATCCTGCTACCTCTCTTTGTGGCCGTGGGGCTCCGGCTGCAGCACCACAGCACTG
This sequence comes from Piliocolobus tephrosceles, assembly GCF_002776525.5. Lineage (NCBI taxonomy): Eukaryota > Metazoa > Chordata > Mammalia > Primates > Cercopithecidae > Piliocolobus > Piliocolobus tephrosceles. Next base: position 60,113,907 of record NC_045450.1, on the reverse strand, counting down.
TGTGCGTATAACTGGGGCCACCTGCCCCCTCCAAGTGTGGGCCTTTTAACCTCTATCGACAGGTGTGGGGGGAGAAAAAGGATTTAATAGATATAACATTACGTTTCAATGCGTGTGGTCAAAACGAACTGCAGACAGGAAAAAGGAAAGAATTACATAACTATACAGGCTGTTCATTGAACGTGTTAATATACGGGGAATGACTGTTACCTTTCATTCTGTTATTAAGACAAAAAGCTGGCCTGGCATGGTGGCTCATGCTTATAATCCCAGCACTTTGGGAGGCCAAGGTGGGTGGATCGCTTGAGGTCAGGAGTTTGAGACCAGCCTGAGCAACATGGTGAAACCCCATCTCTACTAAAAATACAAAAATTAGCCAGGTGTGGTGGTGCACATCTGTAATCCCAGCTACTTGGGAGGCTGAGACATGAGAATCGCTTGAATCCGGTAGGCAGAGGTTGCAGTAAGCCGAGATCGCACCACTGCACCCCAGCCTGGGCAACAGAGCAAGACTTTGTCTCAAAACAAAAAAACAAAAAGCTGAGTAAAATACCAATTCTCAGTATTAAATGTGAGACGCGCACTTTGAACATGCACTATTTTGTTTTTATTACTGTTATTTTTTTGAGATAGAGTCTTGATCTGTCACCCAGACTAGAGTACAGTGGCATGATCTCGGCTATCTGCAACCTCCGCCTCCCCAGTTCAAGTGATTCTCTTGCCTCAGCCTCCAGAGTGGCTGGGTTTACAGGTGCCTGCCACCGTGCCTGGCTAATTTTTGTGTTTTTAGTAGAGATGGGGTTTCACCGAGTTGACCAGGCTGATCTTGAAATCTTGACCTTATGATCCACCCTCCTCGGCCTCCCAAAGTGTTGGAATTACAGGCGTTAGCCACTGCACCCGGCCCGCTGTTTATATTAATATTTAAAGTTTTAATTGTGATGAAAGACCTTATTTCTTTATTGTTAATCTAAATTGTATTTATGACTCTGCTCCTCCCGGTGGATAATTTATGTGTAAATTATTTATTTGTTGGTTTTCTCCTTCCTGCCTTCCATCCACCATTCCATCTTTCACACAAAATTTTTTTTTTTTTTAACATGGAATCTGCCAGGGTGTAACACAGAGATATTTTCATGGCATCAGAAGTATACATTTTAAAGCAGTTTCATTTAGTTCAGAGTTTTCGTTTTTTTGCCTTTATCCAGAATGAATCCGGATAAAAGTAAAAAATGTACTGTGTTTCATTTTCTTTCCTTCCCTTCCTTCCCTTCCTTCCCTTCCTTCCCTTCCTTCCCTTCCTTCCCTCCTTCCCTCCTTCCCTCCTTCCTTCCTTCCCTCCTTCCTTCCCTCCCTCCCTCCCTCCCTCTCTCCCTCTCTTTCTTTCTTTCTTTCTTTCTTTCTTTTCTTTTCTTTTTGTTTGAGACAGAGTCTCTGTTTGTCACCCAGGCTGGAGTGCAGTGACACAGTCTCAGCTCACTACAGCCTCAACCTTCAGGACTCAAGTCATTCTCCCACCTCAGCCTCCCGAGTGGGTAAGACTACGGGCATATATCACCACGCTTGGCTAATTTTTGTATTTTTTGTAGAGATGGGTTTCACCATTTTGCCTAGGCTGGTCTCGAACTTCTGGGCTAAAGTGATCCTTCTGCCTTCGCCTCCCAAAGTGCTAGGATTGCAGGTGTGAGCCACCAGCACCCTGCCTGTGATACTGTTTTCAAAGTTTATATTAAATGCTTCATTAGTAGCCATTTTCAATAATTTATCCCATCAAGTTATAATTAAATTTAAGTTATATTTTAGTGAAAGAAAAAAGGAATTCTGGAAGCCCGAATTTCCTATACATGAATTCTTTTTTTTTTTTTTTTGAGACAGGGTCTTGCTCTGTTGTTCACGCTAGCCTCAACCAACTACGAGGCTCAATTGACTTCCCCCGACCTCAGCCTCCTGAGTAACTGGGGCTACAGGCATATGCCACCCGTGCCTATCTAACTTTTAAAATTGTTTTGTAGCGATGTCGTCTCACTGTGTTGCCCAGGCTGCTGTTGAACTCCTGGGCTCAAACGATCCTGCTGCCTTGGCGCCCCAAAGTGCTGGGATTACAGATGTGAGCCACCACACCCAGCCATGTGTGAATATTTTTTAAATAGAAAGTACAATTCAAAACATTCTATGAAACATGTTAATTTATAGAAACACTACTTTTCTAGGCTTCTATCTTTCATTATTACCTGTATAATTTATTTGCTACTGAAAAACATGTGAAATTACTTTCTTGCCTGGAACTACTAGGATTATTTTTTGTTTTTTAGAGACAGGAGCTGTCTCACTCTGTCACCCAGGTTGGAGTGTGGTTGTGCAGTCATTGCTTACTGTAACCTTGAACTCATGGACTCAAGTGATCCTTCCATTTCAGCCTCCCACCACACCCTTCCAAGTGAACATCACCACAACTAGCTAATTATTTTATTTCATTTATTTGCTTGTTTATCTATCTATCTATCTATCTATCTATCTATCTATCTATCTATCTATCTATCTATCTATCTAAGACGGAGTCTCTGTCATCCAAGCTGGAGTGCAGTGGCATGATCTCGGCTCACTACAACCGCTGCCTCCCAGGTTCAGGTGGTTCTCCTGCCTCAGTCTCTCGAGGAGTTGGGATTACAGGCATCTGCCACCACAACTGGCTAACTTTTATATTTTTAGTACAGGTGGTCACCATGTTGACCAGGCTGGTTTCGAAATACTGACCTCAAGTGATGCTCCCGCCTCAGCCTCCCAAAGTGCTGGGATTACAGGCATGAGCTACCGCGCCCGGCTTATTTGTTTATTTTTATTTATTTATTTTTTATTTTTTGAGATGGAGTCTTGCTCTGTCACCCAGGCTGGAGTGCAGTGGTGTGATCTCGGCTTACCACAACCTACACCTCCCGGGTTCAGGCCGTTCTCCTGCCTCAGCCTCCCGGGTATTTGGAATTACAAGTGCGTGCCACCACGCCCAGCTAATTTTTGTATTTTGAGTAGAAATGGGGTTTCACCATGTTGGCTAGGCTGATCTTGAACTCCTGACCTTGTGATCCACCCGTCTTGGCTTCCCAAAGTGCTGGAATTACAGGCGTGAGCCACTGTGCCTGGCCTATTTGTTTATTTGTTTATTTTTAATATTGTATTTAATTTATTTGAGACAGGGTCTCACTCTGTTGCCCAGGCTGGAGTGTAGTGGTACCATCATGGCCCACTACAGCTGTGATCTCCCAGGCTCAAGAGATCCTTTCACCTCAGCCTCTCTGATACCTGGTGCCAAGACCAGCTTGGTCGGGGAGACCCTAACCCAGCGACACTGGAGGAATTAAAGACACACACACAGAAATACAGAGGTGTGAAGTGGGAAATCAGGGGTCTCACAGCCTTCAGAGCTGAGAGCCCTGAACAGAGATTTACCCACATACTTATTAACAGCAAGCCAGTTATTAGCATTGTTTCTATAGATACTTGATTAACTAAAAGTATGCCTTAAGGGAAACGAAGGGATGGGCCTAATTAAAGGAATAGATTGGACTAGTTAACTGTAGCAGGAGCATGTCCTTAAGGCACAGATCACTCATGCTATTGTTTGTGACTTAAGAATTCCTTTAAGCGGTTTTCCACCCTGGGTGGGCCAGGTGTTCCTTGCCCTCATTCCTGTAAACCCACAACCTTCCAGCTTGGGCGTTAGGGCCATTATGAACATATTACAGTGCTGTAGAGATTTTGTTTATGGCCAGTTTTGGGGCCAGTTTATGGCCAGATTTTGGGGGGGAGGGCTGCTCCCAACATGTCCCCCTTCTTTGATTTGCAAATCGAATAAAAGCAAAGGCAGCTTTGTCAGGGTGAGCTACTTCTCACAGGAGTCAGGATCCACATCTGCAGACTGTACGAAGACAAACAGCACAGATTAAAAACACATCATTGAAATCACAGAGCTTCCAAGTGTTTTTATCCATTTTCAGCTCCTTTAAGCACTCCAGTTCCTGGCATTAAGGTCAAGTGTGCCTGGGATGCTTTAAATATTTGTTCTTTAATTCTGCAATATCCAAAGACAAGTTTGTAGAGTGTCCTTCTAGAGGCTTTTTTATTTCTTCCCTAATTTTGATCCTTTTTTTTTTTTTTTTTTTCCTGAAACGGAGTCTCGCTCTGTCCCCCTGGCTGGAGTGCAGTGGTGCAATCTCGGCCCTCTGCAAGCTCCGCCTCCCAGGTTCCCACCGTTCTCCTGCCTCGGCCTCCTGAGTAGCTGGGACTACAGGTACCCGCCACCGCGCCTGGCTAATTTTTTGTATTTTTAGTAGAGACGGGATTTCACCGTGGTCTCCATCTCCTGACCTTGTGATCCTCCCACCTCGGCCTCCCAAAGTGCTGGGATTACAGGCGTGAGCCACCGCACTCGGCCAAATTTTGATCTTATTAAGAGCATTTAATAGTTTCCACAAATCGTTATGTTAAGCTCCTAGAGTGGACCAAATCATTTGAGGTTGAGGTGCCACTATACCGCCATGTTTCCAGATAATAGGAGCTTCTGCTGTACTTCTTATCATTTCTGCAATCTGACCGTTTTGTTCAGATCATCTTAACGTAGTGTGACCGTGGCACACAGACTGAGAGGTGCAATTTAAGCTAAACATCTCCTTAGGGGACCAATTAATAATGATTCCATAGGAATCGTTGCGCAGCACCTCTGCCTGTTCTGCAGTGCAATCTTCCTAAACAAGTACATTCATTTTTTTCTAATTGAGTGTAATCCTGTTTACAAATAGGTTTTTGAGGGTGGTATGCCTTAATTATAGGAGCAGATTTATTATGGTAAATACTGAGATCAGAAAGCATGTGTAACTGTGTCATAGAGCGATCGCATCCAGGCATTACTGCTAGCCAAGATTGATAAATATACCCAATAAGTGTAATTGTTCTCTTCAGTCCTTATTGAAGGAATATTCATGACAGTGGTGATAACCGCTATCATAGCTACCATTAAATTACTCGTTGTGACCGGTTATCCCACTTTCCTCAGGTTTTCTTCCACCATCTGTGACAGCTTCTTGATCTGTCCCCAGGTGGGTGGCTGTGTTCGATGGGTGTTGCTCATGACAGTTGGGGCCATCGTCAGCATCAGTCTTGACATGGCTGCAACCGGGTGGTCCTCGGGATCCACCCGGAGTCTCTTCCTCGGCATCTGTCTCGTGATAAGGTTTCAGGTGTCTTGATGGTATCCAAATCGGCTGTTGATTTTTGCCTGGAGAAATACAAGCATAACGTCTACCCCAAGTTATTATTTTACCTATTTCCCAACTTTTTGTTATTGAATCTCGCCACCAAATCAGTTGTTCTGTTTCTGTCTTTGCAGGTGGTTTCTGTAGATGCTGTTCGTGTGCTGATAACATCTGGCCTTTGGGCAGGCTCAAAAAAATTTAAGTTAATAATGCTAGATTCAGTTGCATCTGTGGGGTTCTATATACTCTGTCTCCCTTCTGCTTTTGCAACTGCTGTTTTAGGGAGAGATTCATTGTTTCCACTATGACTTGTCCTCGAGAATTGTATGGGATACCAGTAATGTGTTTAATATTCCACATAGAGAAGTGTAGCTAGAGCTTGGCTAGTATAGCCTGAGCATTATTTGTTTTAATAGAAGCTGGAATGCCCGTCACCACAAAACACTGCAAAAGATGACATTTAACATAGGCAGAAGACTCTCCTGATTGGTGTGTAGCCCGGACAAAGTGAGAAAAAGTGTCCACACATGCATGTACATAAGCTAGTCTCCCAAACAAGGGAACATATGTGACATCCATTTGCCAAAGAGAGTTAGGTTCCAGTCCTCAAGGATTAACTCCTCCTGTAAAAGATGAGGAATGTACCATTTGGCAAGTTGGGCATTGCTGGATAATAGCTTTAGCTTCCTTCCAGGTAATGCTGCATCTACATTTGAGACTAGAGGCATTAACATGGGTTAAATTGTGAAAATGTCTAGCATTAGATATTGCCTTAGCAACTAGGTGATCAGCCATTTGATTCCCTTCAGTCAAAGGTCCTGGAAGAGGTGTATGAGCCCTAATGTGAGTGATGTAAAAAGGGTGCATTCTACTCCTAACTGCTGTTTGCAGCTGGGTAAATAAAGTCATTAGTTGTTCATCTGTATGAAATTGTAGCTGAGCATTTTCTTTTTTTTTTTTTTTTTGAGATGGAGTCTGGCTCTGTCACCCAGGCTGGAGTGCAGTGGTGCAATCTCAGCTCACTGCAAGCTCTGCCTCCTGGGTTCATGCCATTCTCCTGCCTCAGCCTGCCGAGTAGCTGGGACTACAGGTGCCGCCACCAAGCCCGGCTAATTTTTTTGTATTTTTAGTATAGATGGGGTTTCACTGTGTTAGCCAGGATGGTCTCAATCTCCTGACCTTGTGATCCACCCACCTCAGCCTTCCAAAGTGCTGGGATTACAGGCTTGAGCCAGCATGCCCGGCCGAGCATTTTCAATTAACTGTGTGGAATGAACCACGTATGAAGAATCAGAAATCACATTAAGAGGCATATCAAAAGCAGTCAATACCTCAGTTACCGCTACAAGCTCTGCTTTTTGAGCTGAAGTATAGGGCATCTGGAAAACTTTACTTTTCGAGCCAGAATAAGAAGCTTTACCATTACTAGACCCATCTGTAAGACAATGAAAATGCTTAGCAGGCTGCAGGTTGTTTACTGCAGGAATTGTAAATGCAAACTGTTGACAGTCTTGCTCAGCTAAGGGGATACTAAAGAAATAGTCTTTTAAATCTGTGACTATTAAAGCCCAGTTTTTTTTGAATTATAGCAGGAGAAGGCAATCCTGGCTGTACTGCTCCTATAGGTTGTGTAACTGAATCGATGACTCTTAAGTAAGTTAACATTCTCTGTTTACCTGATTTATTCTTAATTACGAAAACTGGAGAATTCCTAGGGGAAAATGTTGGAGCTATGTGCCCATTTTTTTAATTGTTCAGTAACTAATGCCTCTAAAGCCTCCAGTTTCTCTTTACTTAGAGGCCATTGTTCTATCCAAATTGGCTTATCTGTTAACCATTTTAAAGGTATAGGTTCTGGAGGCTTAACAATGGCCGCCATCAAAAATTATTTCCTAATCTTTGGCGGGAACTTTGTTTTTCTACTTTAAGTGGCTCTTTCGAACCTTGCAAATTTTTTTCTAGTCCCATACCAGGGACATACCCCATTTCATGTATCGTATGTTGACTTTGAGGGCTATCTAATTGTTCTAGAATTAGAACTTGTGCTCCCCATTGTTGTAATAAATCTCTTCCCTGTGAATTTATAGGTACAGAAGTTATAATTGATAGAATAGTCCCAGATTGTCCATTGGGCCCTTTACAATGCAAAATATAACTACTTTGAAATACTTCAGAGGCTTTACCAACTCCAACTATGTTAAATTGAGTGGCTTGAATTGGCTACACAGACGGCCAGTGCCGTAGAGAAATGATTGAAATGTCTGCTCCTGTATCTACCAAACTTTTAAATTTCTTTCCTTGAGTAGTTATTTCACAGATAGGACGTTTATCAGTAATTTGATTTACCCAATAAGCTACTTTGCCTTGTTTATTTGTGCTTCCAAATCCTCCTGTTGGTTTAATTTCACTTTTCTCTGTTCCTACATATGGCACAGTCAGGAGCTGTGCTGTGTGCTCTCCTGTCTGCTTTCCAGGGAACAAGTAGATACAAAAATTTGAATTTCCCCATTGTAATCTGAATCAGTGACTCCTGTATGTATTTGTATCCCTTTTAAACTTAAACTCAATCTTCCTAAAAGTAATCCTATTGTCCCTGCTGACAAGGGTCCACAGACTCCTCTTGGAACCTTTTGCGGGGGTTCCCCAGACAGAAGGCTCAGAGCTCTTGTGCAGCATAAATCTACTGTGGCACTACCGGCTGTGATGGGGGACAAACATTGTACAGGGGTGAGGGAATGGCCTGAGCTGGAATTGCCCTGGTTTAGAATGGGGCCCGGGATGGGCCCCTCATGATGTTTCCTGAAATCGGGTTCCCATGTTTATCAGACTTAGAGTGACAATGATTGGCCCATGTTTTCCTTTTTTACATTTTGTACATATTTCAGGATCAGCAGTTTTCTTTTTTCCCCTATCTGGCAGCCTGACTTGCTGATTTTTTCTACCATGCTTCCCACAGTTAAAACAAGTTCCAGGAAATGGAGTATTTCCTTTATCCACTCAGTCCTGCCATTGCCTGTGCCAACAAAGTAGCTTTATGCAGATTACCTCCACTACCATCACAGGCCTTGATATAATCAACTAAATGTGCTTTCCCTCTAATAGGTCACAGAGCAGCCTGGCGATCGGAATTAGCATTGTCAAAAGCTGATAACTGCAGCACTATATCCTGAGCAGCCAAATCTGCAATCATCTTTTTGAGGGACTTCTGTAACTGAGCTGTAAAATCAACGTATGGTTCTCTTGGTCCCTGTTTTATAGCACTAAAGGAAGGGTATTGTTCTCCACCTGAAGTGATTTTTTTCCCAAGCTCTAATGCACACTCCTCTAAGCTGTTCTATGGCATCATCCTGCATGACCACTTGTGCATCTAAACCAGCCCAGCCGCCAACCCCCAAAAGTTGGTCTGCAGTTATATTAATTTGAGGTTGGGCCTGGGCATTGCGAGCAGCCTGAATGGAAGCTTCATCTGCCAACCAAGTTTTAAATTGTAAGCCAGAGCTAGACAAGCTCGAATAAGAGCATCCCGGTTGGTAGGAATCATCCAACTGGAAACAGCAACATTCTTTAACAGTCCCTTTACAAAAGGAGAACCTAGTCCATACTGATTTATAGCTTGTTTAAATTCTTTGAGCAATTTAATGTAAGGCTCAAATGTAGCTATAATGTTTCCCTGTTGATCTGGGGGGTATATTCTAACAGGGAATGGCCAAGCCTCTATATCACTCTCTCGTCTAGCTTGCTGAATTCCTGCCTGAATAGAACTAAGAGCGGTGCTGCTTGAACAGTCACTGGGGCAACTACTTTTCGCCCAGTGTCCTCCAGAAAAGAAAAATCTTGAGGGTCTTTTTCTTCAAAATAATAATGAGGGAGTGCAGAAGGGTAGGGATGAACCTCTCCTTCCTTTGCCACTTTAGCTTTAGCTGATAAACATGCTCTGTAACCTCTTCTGTTACTTCACTATATTCTCGTTCCTCCTCATCATCAGTGTGAAAAAGTTCCAAGGTGAAACAAACCAGACCCCACACCTGTCCGATTGTTACCCTGAAGCTTCTGAGCTCCCCTTGTTACTCACTATGGTGATTGCTTTAAGAGTACTTGGGTGTCCTCCAGCTAGTTTTCTGTTCCAACCATCGCTCTGGTGACCCTTCGACCTGGATTCGTGCCCCATGTTGGGTGCCACTTGCCGAGACCAGCTCGGTCGGGGAGACTCTAACCCAGTGGCGCTGGAGGAATTAAAGACACACAAACAGAAATATAGAGGTGTGAAGTAGGAAATCAGGGGTCTCACAGCCTTCAGAGCTGAGAGGCCCAAACAGAGATTTACCTACATATTTATTAACAGCAAGTCAGTCATTAGCATTGTTTCTGTACTTGATTAGCTAAAAGTATCCCTTATGTGAAATGAAGGGATGGGCCGAATTAAAGGAATAGGTTTGGCTAGTTAACTGCAGCAGATCTGTGCTTAAGGCACAGATTGCTCATGCTGTTGTTTGTGGCTTAAGAATGCCTTTAAGTGGTTTTCCGCCCTGGGTGGGCCAGGTGTTCCTTGCCCTCATTCCCGTACACCCACAACCTTCCAGCTTGGGCATTAGAGTCATTATGAACATGCTACAGTGCTGCAGAGATTTTGTTTGGGGCCAGTTTATGGCCAGATTTGCTGGGAATATAGGTATTGGCCACCATGCCTAGCTAATTTGTTTTTATTTTTTTGAGACGAGGTCTCCCTATGTTGCTTAGGCTCGTCTTGAACTCCTGGGCTCAAGTGATCCTCCTGCCTTAGCCTCCCAAAGTGTTGGGATTACAGGCATGAGCCACTGCACCTGGCCTATTTTATTTTTTTGTAGAGATGGGGTCTTGCTGTATTGCCCAAGGTGGTCTTGACCTCTTGTCCTCAAGTGATCCTCCTGCTTTGGCCTCCCAAAGTGCTGGGATTACAGGTGTGAGCCATCACGCTCAGCTGACCATCTGCATAAATTTTTTTTTCTTTTCTTTTCTTTTCTTTTTTTTTTGTGAGACAGGGTTTTGCTCTGTCACTCAGGCTGGAGTGCAGTGGTACAGTCTTGGCTCACTGCAGCCCATGCCTCCTGTGCTCAGGCAATCCTCTCACCTCAGCCTCCTGAATACCTAGCACTGTAGATGCATAGCACCATGCCTGGGTCATTTGTTTTTTTTTTTTTGAGACGGCATCTAACTCTGTCACCCAGGCTGAAGTGCAATGGCACAATCTCAGCCCACTGCAACTTTACCTCCTGGGTTCAAGCAATTCTCCTGCCTCAGCCTCCTGAGTAGCTGGACTACAGGCATGTACCACCATGCCTGGTTAAATTTTTTTTGTCTTTTTAGTAGAAAAGAGGTTTCACCTTGTTGGTCAGGCTGGTCTGGAACTCCTGACCTCAAATGATCTGCCTGCCTCATTCTCCCAAAGCACCAGGATTGCAGGCATGGGCCACCATGCCCAGCCTGTTGTGTTTTTTGTATAGCTGGGTTTACCCAGGCTGGTCTCAAACTCCTGGGCTCAAGCCATCTGCCTGCCTCGGCCTCCCAAAGTGTTGGAATTACAGGCATGAGCCACCATGCCTGGCACCTGTATAAATTTTTAAAATTACAATTGATTAACAATTGAAATGATTGTAAAAAGTTATAAAAATAAATGCTTACATTTTATTACATTTTTAGGCTTTAGTTGACAAAATAATTCTAAAATATCACACACATTGTAATGTCCTACTGCATGTGACTGATAATTCATATCACATGTGACTCACCTTGCAAATGTGACATAACTGAATTTATACTCTGTTGAATGGAAGGGCTGACTGCTCATGTCTTGAGTATTGTGACATTGTCAAATTGCTGTACAAGTTTCTAAATACTCACAGTTTCTGTGCCCATCTCATCTTGGACCAATAACAGGTAGTTTTGCAGTCAAAACTTGAATAGCACTGTATGCAAATGATTCCATTCAGTTTTTCCCCAGTTATCCCAATAATGTACTTTATAGCTGTATTTCTTGTGCAATCCAAGATCCAATCTAGAAGTCCAATGCGCTGTCCGTTGCACTGTGGAGCCACCTCTAAGATCCAATCTAAGATGAAAACCATAATTGGTCTTTTGTTGTTGTTATTGTTTTTGCATTTGGTCTTTTTAAACTCTTTGTACTTAGAACTATTTTTCATGCCTTTTCTGTATTTCACAGCATTGGTTTTAAACTTTTTGTTTCTTGTTTTTTAAGAGTCCAGGCCATTTGTGTTGCATAATGTCCCCCAATTTGGATTGCTGCATTGTTTATGATGAGCTTCAGATTAATTATGTTAGACAAAAATACTACATTGATGATGCTTCTCATCCATCAAGAGACTCAACATTGATGGGGATAAGTTAGGCCACCAGTATCTTAAGACAGTACCTTCCAGAATTCTTCATTGTAAGGCACCCTTTTCCTTGGTAATTACTTGTTTTCATGATCCATAAATATTAATAATAATTATTATTTTGAGACAAGGTCTTTACTCTGTTGCCCAGACTGGAGTGCAGTGGTGTGATCTTGGCTCACTGCAACCTCCGCCTCCTGGGTTCAAGCGATTCTCCTGCCCCAGCCTCATGAGTAGCTGGGATTACAGACACCTGCCACCACACCTGGCTAAATTTTGTAATTTTAGTAGAGACAGGGTTTCATCGTGTTGGCCAGGCTGGTCTCAAACTCCTGACCTCAAATGATCCGCCCACTTTGGCCCCCCAAAGTGCTGGGATTACAGGCGTGAGCCACCACGCCTGGCCCCATAAATAATTATTGATGATATGAATTAGTAATGTATTTTACTGCCTGAAATCATTCTGGAAGCTATTGAGTTGTCCATCCAGTAGGGGACCAACAGAACACTGACAGTATAAACTTTTAATAGTTTGAAAGTCCTATAAACATAATATAGAAAGTATATTAATGTACCATTAGGAATATAGGTTTAAAAGTTTTTTTGAAGTCTTTTTTGGCTTGAATTATTTTCTATGTGTCATGTAGACTATCTAAGAAAGATTTATTTATAACTTCACCAGTGGCCCTCACACAGAGTGTACAAAAAGCTGGTGAATAACTGTTGCTGTAAGAAGTCATTAGGCTGGGCGCAGTGACACATGCCTGTAATCCCAGCACTTTGGGAGGCTGAGGAGGGAGGATTGCTTGAGTCCAGTGGTTGAAGACCAGCCTGGGCAACATGGAGAAACTCCATTTGTACAAAAAATATAAAAATTAGCCAGTCATTGTGGTGTGTGTCTATAGTCTCAGCTACTTGGGAGGCTGAAGTAGAAGGATCCCTTGAGACCAGGAGGCAGAGGTTGCTGTGTGCCAAGATCGTGCCACTGAACTCCAGCCTGGGTAACAGAGTGAGACCCTGTCTCAAAAAAAAGTCATAAATTTTCAGTCAAATTAAATATTGTGGACTTGTTAATAAATACTAAGATAGTTTTGTGCCATAAATTTCCTATTTCAGGTTTGAAAACAAGTGGATGGTAATTTTTTTAAAATGTACTTGATGGGTATTCAGGAAGTCTGCTGTTTTCATAATTTGCCAGGAGAGGGCAGCACCATGTCTATAAAAAACAACTGAGTATGGAAGCACTTTTTTCATATAAATTACATTGTATTTCAAAATGATGCATGCTTATTACTTTAAAATTCATACGTTACAGAGATATATAACATGAAAAGTGAAAGTTCTGTAACTCCCTTCCCCTAAAGAAAACAAAAACCCTGTTAATAGTGGGCATGTTGACAGGATTTTTTTTTAACTTAAATTATTTACACTTAAATTTAGGCATTATAAGGAATTCTCATGAGGGGACTTATGAGATCTGAATTTTCATTGATAACCAGATACAAATTTGTTGTATGGATTTGAGCATACGTTTTAATTTCTTCATGTAATTATTTTTGTCTCTGTATTAAGAGCATTACTTCATCTTTAAGAAATGTGAGAAGGGCTAGTGATGATGGGAAGGAATTTGTAGGTCTAAGTGTAAAGTAGTGTTAGCACAAAGTTAGTCTTGGGTTTTCTAACTGTATTTTAATGTTAAATTTTGGGCTTTGGTCATTTCGTTTTGTTTTTGTCCCCACTTGAAAAATGTTTAGCTTATTAACCTAGGGGAATGGGGGAATATAGTGTTTTGTATTCTGCCCTATCACATAACCAGCTGAGCCAGTTAGCTCAGACTTTCCTAAATGATTCACCTTTTGGAAAAAGCCAGTCATGGAAAGTTTCTGCCCAAATAAAGACTTTCAGGGAGTTCTGAGTAAGTGAAAATAAGGTTAAAATGGAATTTCTGCTGAGAACACTTGAATTAACTATTGCTAATAATAGGCCTTTTCCTGTCAGGGTTCCCTCTTGTGCGTTACAAGTGGTCTATAATAATTTAACTGTTCACAGTTATAAAATAACTGTGAAGATATTTTGATAGTTGAATCCCTTATTGCTTGTTAAAAGTGGAGTTGTTCTAGGCATACTATCAATGAAGAGTAATCTGCTAGTATTACTTGGTGTCAGTTACTGAAGTTCCTGAAATATATATACCAGTGTTTCCTAGTGAATATAGATGGGACTTTGGCACTAAGAAATTATGAGAGATACTCCCACAGTTTATACTTTTTCCATGCTGCTTTTATGCCACTTACTATATATCATGTATTACCATGACTTGCTTTCATGGTTGACTGTTCTGCTGAACTGTGAGCTCCTTAAGAACAAAAGTCATGTGGTTTTTTTTTATATGTTCAACATCTAACAGTGCTTGGAGCTAGGTCACTTTTCAGAAAATGTTGACCTGATTGTCTTAGGTGACTCTTTCCAGTTTTGTCATTTCTATAAAGGTAGTAAAAAACAAAAGCAAACATGAATTACATAGAAGCTACTTTTCCTTAAGCTATCACTTAGGTCATTTGATTTCATCTTCTCTATCACCAACATTCTAAAACTTCACAGTGATTTGCCTTGATGTAAATCTTTTTATTTTTTATTTTTTTGAGACAGAGTCGCGCCCTGTCACACCCAGACTGGAGTGCAATGGCACGATCTCAGCTTACTGCAACCTCTGCCTTCCGGGTTCAAACACATCTCCTGGCTTAGCCTCCCGAGAACCTGGGATTACAGGCACCTTCCACCACCCTAAGCTAATTTTTGTTTGTTTGTTTGTTTTTGAGACAGAGTGTTGCTCTGTTGCCCAGGCTGGAGTGCAGTGGCGTGATCTTGGCTCACTGTAAGCTCTACCTTCCGGGTTCACGCCATTCTCCTGCCTCAGCCTCCCCAGCAGCTAGGACTACAGGCGCCTGCCACCACGCCTGGCTAATATTTTATATTTTTAGTAGAGACAGTGTTTCACCGTGTTAGCCAGGATGGTGTCGATCTCCTGACCTCGTGATCCACCTGCCTCGTTCTTCCAAAGTGCTGAGATTACAGGCGTGAGCCACCATGCCCAGCCAATTTTTGTATGTTTTAATAGAGACAGGGTTTCACCATGTTGCCAGGCTAGTCTGCAACTCCTGACCTCATGATCCGCCCACCTCGGCCTCCCAAAGTGCTGGGATTACAGGTGTGAGCCACCGCGTCCAGCCGGATGCTTTTAAATTGGCTGCATCCAGTGTTCTATGGCTCTTTTTATAGAAGCTCATCCTTCACTTCTAGGACGTTTTCTTTTTTTTTTTTTTTTTTGAGATGGAGTCTTGCTTTGTTGCCCAGGCTGGAGTGCAGTGGCGCGATCTTGGCTCACTGCAAGCTCCGCCTCCCAGGTTCACACCCTTCTCCTGCCTCAGCCTCCCGAGTAGCTGGGACTACAGGCGCCCGCCACCACGCCCGGGTCATTTTTTTGTACTTTTAGTAGAGACGGGGTTTCACCATGTTAGCCAGGATGGTCTCGATCTCCTGACCTTGTGATCCACCTGCCTCGGCCTCCCAAAGTGCTGGGATTACAGGCGTGAGCCACCGCGCCCGGCCATAGGACGTTTTCTTTTATTGTTTTTAACTTCCCCCTATTTTCTGTTTTTGTGAAATTCATATTAGTAGAATTGATATGACAGGCCAGGGCAGGCTAGGCTGAGGTAACAAACTCAGCAACTCAGTAGCATAATACAGTACATTATTTCTTACTGGTATAAAGTCCAATGTGAGTTGGGTAGTATTCTATCTTGTAACTCAGTTGTGTAGAACACCTAGGCTTCAGGGTTGCTCTGGCAAAGGAAGAATGAATACATAGATTTTCATGTAATTCCTCTGTTTTCAGAATGGACTTCAGCCATGCCTTTTGAGTCTGGAACTTCTGTGGTTTTCATTTCTCCAGAGTAATGGGTTCTGCTGAATTGGGGATGGGGTAGAGCAGTAGCCTGTGGTATGATGTGCTGCTGAAGGAGATCTGGGACCTAGTTGCTCCTGATGGAGAATTCCAACTGGTTTTAGCCCTATTCCTTTCCTCTGCCTCGAAAGGTTCCTGGTATCTCAATTTAATGAGCCTTTCTAGGGTACTGTAGTACACATTGGCTTGCCTGTTTTTGGCCATTCCACATACCTATAGGCTTAGGAGATCAGAGAAAACAAAAACCAAAGCCAGTTATTACTTGTCTACTTGCTTTCTACTTTCTTTTTTTTTTTTTTTTTTTTTGAGACAAGGTCTCACTCTATTGCCCAGGCTATATATAGTACCACGATAATAGCCAACTGTAACCTTGAACTCCTAGCTTCAAGCGATCCTCTTGCCTCAGCTTTCCAAGCAGCTGGGACTACAGGCGCACACCATGATGCCTGGCTGATTTTTTTTTTTTTTGAGATGGAGTTTTGCTTTTTTTGCCGAGGCTGGAGTGCAGTGGCACAATCTCGGCTCACTGCAACCTCTGCCTCCTGGGTTCAAGCGATTCTCCTGCTTCAGCCTCCCAAGCGGCTGGGATTACAGGCATGTGCCACCACGGTGGTGTGGATAATTTTGTATTTTTAGCAGAGACGGGGTTTCTCCATGTTGATCAGGCTGATCTCGAACTCCTGACCTCAGCTGATCCACCCGCCTCAGCTTCCCAAAGTGCTGGGATTACAGGCGTGAGCCACCGTGCACAGCCGATTTTTAAAAATTTTTTGTAGAGACAGGGTCTTGCTGTGTTGCCCAGGGCTCAGGTAATCCTCCTGCCCTTGGCCTCCCAAAGTGCTGGAATTACAGGCCCGAGCTACTGCACCTGGCTGCTTTCTACTGTCAGAAAATTTGGGCTGGGCACAGTGGCTCACGCCTGTAATCCCAGCACTGGGAGGCCAAGGCAGAGGACTGCTTGAGCCCAGGAGTTTGAATCCAGCCCAGGCAGCATGATGAGACCCTGTCTTTTTTTTTTTTTTTTTTTTTTTTTTTGAGACGGAGTCTCGCTCTGTCGCCCAGGCTGGAGTGCAGTGGCCGGATCTCAGCTCACTGCAAGCTCCGCCTCCTGGGTTCACGCCATTCTCCTGCCTCAGCCTCCCAGGTAGCTGGGACTACAGGCGCCCGCCACCTCGCCCGGCTAGTATTTTGTATTTTTTAGTAGAGACGGGGTTTCACCGTGTTAGCCAGGATGGTCTCGATCTCCTGACCTCGTGATCCACCCGTCTCGGCCTCCCAAAGTGCCGGGATTACAGGCTTGAGCCACCGCGCCCGGCCGATGAGACCCTGTCTTTAAAACATAAAAAGAGAAGATAATTCTGTTGGCATCCCTTTTCTATTACACTTCTTCTCATTATCCTTGTGTAGTTTCATCTTTTTAAACTTACCACTATTTAGTAGGGTTTTGGCAGGATTGGAATAAAGCATGTGTTCAGATTACTATATGTAAGTGGCAGCTTCTGCTTGTTCTTCACTAGCTGGTCTGCCCCAGATTCTACCCAGAGCAAGGAAATTTAAAGGTACCCTTTCTAGTTTAGTACTCTGGAACCCTGCATTAAGCCTGAGATTTGGATGTGGGTTTATTTTGTAATTTTTAAAACAGTGTAAGAAAGCACCTCAAAATTTAGTGACTTTAAAAAGTAATTGTTTTATTTTAATTTCTCTTGATTCCAGGGGTAGCTGGGCTCAGCTAGGCTGTTCTTACTCAGGGTCTCTTGTACAGTTGTAATCAGATAGTGGCTAAGTGTGGAACCACTTCACAGGTTTCCTTACTCCCATGTCTGATGCCAGAGCTAGGAAGGCTCAAACACCTGGGGGTTGGTACAGGCTTCTCAGACGTCTGCCTCTGTGTGATCTTCCTATATGATCTCTCCAACATAGTGGCTGCAGAGTAACCAGATTTGTTTCGTGGTAGCTTGGAGTTTCAAAGGTACATTCTTGAGAAAGACGGAGACAGGGACAGACAGACAGAGCGTGCCAGGTGGAAATTGTATCATCTTTTATTCGCTAGCCTCAGAAGTCATGTCATGCCACTTCCACAGAACTGTTTGAGTTGAGACAGCCACAAAGGCCCATTCACTCTCAAGGGGTGATGACACAGACTCCCCCTCTAACTGGGAAACTAGTATCAGGTTTCTAGAAGAGCATATGGGGATGGGAAATTTGTGGCAACCATCTTTGGAATATGCTGTCTGCTATAGGGTTCTCTATAGCATTGCTGCTTAATCTCAGGATAGCCTTGAATAAGTAACATAACCTTATATTTCAGTTTTCTTACTCACAAAATGTAAATGTGTCAGTCAGCTCTTGCTACACTAGTGCTGCGTAGCATACCATTCCAAAACTCAGTGATATAGAATGATAAGCGTTTACTTGTTGCCTGTGTTCCTCTGAGTATCTGAGATTGAGTGATTTAGACTCAGCTCAGCTCAGCTACAAGTTGCTTATTTGTTGGATTCAGGTCTGCAGCATGTCTTTCTGCCATTTTGGACCAGCAGCCCGTTGAGGTACATTCTCCTTATGACTCAAGGGACGAATTCAAGGGGCAGGAGAAACAGCACAAACATGTTTAAACTTCTCTTTCTCTCAGATCAGCTAATACTTCATTGGCCTTTGAAGCAAGTCATGTATCCAAGCTCAGCATCAGTGGAGTAGGGAAATATTTTTTTTGTTTTGTTTTGGCTTTGTCCTTTTATTTTTATTTATGTATTTATTTATTTATTTGAGATGTAGTGTTGCTCTGTCGCCTGGGCTGGAGTGCGGTGGCGGAATCTTGGCTCACTGCAACCTCTGCCTCCCGGGTTCATGCGGTTCTCCTGCCTCAGCCTCCCGAGTACCTGGGATTACAGGTGCCTGCCACTATGCCTGGCTAATTTTTTGTACTTTTTTTAGTAAAGACAGGGTTTCACCATGTTGGCCAGGCTGGTCTTGAACTCCTGACCTCATGATCTGCCCGCCTTGACCTCCCAAAGTGCTGAGATTACAGGCGTGAGCCACTGCGCCCGGCCTGTTTTTTTCTTTTTGAGACAAAGTGTTGCTATGTTGTCCAGGCTGGAGTGCAGTGATGCTTCTCAGCTCACTGCAACCTCTACCTCCCAGGTTCAAGTGATTCAGCCTCCAAAGTAGCTGGGATTACAGGCACGCACCACCACACCCAGTTAATTTTTGTATTTTTAGTAGAGATGGGGTTTCATCATGTTGACCAGGCTGGTCTTGAACTCCTGACCTCAAATGATCTGCCCACTTCGGCCTCCCAAAGTGCTGGAATTACAGGCGTGAGCCACCATGGCTGGCCCTGGGCTCACTATTACAGCACATCCCAAAGTGCTGGTATTACAGGCATGAGCCACTGTACCTGACCTGGTTTTAAAACAAACAACGCCGGGCACGGTGGCTCACACCTGTAATCCCAGCACTTTGGGAGGCCTAGGTGGGTGGATCACGAGGTCAGAAGATCAAGACCATCCTGGCTAACATGGTGAAAGCCCGTCTCTACTAAAAATACAAAATAATTAGCCGGGTGTGGTGGCGGGCACATGTAATCCCAGCTACTCGGGAGGCTTAGGCAGAAGAATGGCGTGAACCCAGGAGGTGGAGGTTGCAGTGAGCCGAGATCACGCCACTGCATTCCAGCCTAGGAGACAGAATAAGACTCCATCTCAAACAAAAACAAACAAACAAACAAAAAAAACAAGAAAAAACTTATCAGAGGGCTACAAAAGAGACCACCGCTGCCGGCCATAATAGATTGCATTTAAACAAAATTCCTCAGGTGTTTTTGTTAACCTGGAAAGCCTAGGCAGGGATTAAACATTTCTCCTTCTCTATCTGAATTCTCAGGTACCATAAATACCTTTATTTGAGCCGTTAGGACTCAGTTTTAGTGAAGATAATTTTTTCAGATTTGAAATTAGACAAATTCTCAGTCATGTTGCTTTCATCCATTCTCAAATTATTGCTACTTTAGCCAATTTTAAGGGATTTTGTTTCATCTTTGGGTTGTTTTGGATATAAAACAGGAGCCTTCTGCAGAATCTTCTCTATTTATTTATTTATTTTTGAGACACAGTCTCGCTCTGTTGCCCAGGCTGGAGTGTAGTGGCGTGATCTCAGCTCACTGCAACTTCCACCTCCTGGATTCAAGCAATTCTCCTGCCTCAGCCTCCCGAGTAGCTGGGATTACAGACGCCTGCCACCACGCCTGGTTAATTTTTTGTATTTTTAGTAGAGACAGGGTTTCACCATGTTGGCCAGCCTAGTCTCGAATTCCTGACCTCATGTTCCGCCTGCCTTGGCCTCCCAAAGTGCTGGGATTACAGGCATGGGCCACCGTGCCTGGTGGCCTCTTTTTTTTTTTTTTTAAGGCGGAGTCTTGCTCTGCCCGCCCAGGCTGGAGTGCAGTGGCCAGATCTCAGCTCACTGCAAGCTCCACCTCCCGGGTTTACGCCATTCTCCTGCCTCAGCCTCCCGAGTAGCTGGGACTACGGGCACCCGCCACCTCGCCCGGCTAGTTTTTTTGTATTTTTTTAGTCGAGACGGGGTTTCACCGTGTTAGCCAGGATGGTCTCTATCTCCTGACCTTGTGATCCGCCCGTCTCGGCCTCCCAAAGTGCTGGGATTACAGGCTTGAGCCACTGCGCCCGGCCTTTTTTTTTTTTTTTTTTTTTTAAACTCTTGTTTTTCTCCTTGAAATAGTGCCAGCCTAGGCATTATTTCCCAGTTCTATCACCCATATTCCCAATATTCCATCTTCCCCATCTCAGCTTTCACTGGGCCTTTAAGTCTAAGTGCTAATCTGCATGTGGGGTGCAGTGTGAGGGTGTTTTTCAGCCTTCACATCAGTAACCCAGCATGGAGATTTAGTATTTTTTTTTTTTTTTTTTGAGACAGAATCTCGCTCTGTCACCCAGGCTGGAGTGCAATGGCGTGATCTCAGCTCACTGCAACCTCCACCTCCTGGGTTCAAGCGATTCTCCTGCCTCAGCCTCCCTAGTAACTGGGACTACAGGCTCCCACCACCACGCCCACCGAGATTTAGTATTGACTGCTGCAGTATTTCATGCTGAGAAGTCATGGAGGGAAGATAGACTGCATTTAAACAACATTCCTCAGGTGTTTTTGTTAACTGGAAAGCCTAGGCAGAGATTAGACATTTCTCCTTCTCTCTATATCTGAATTCTCAGGTACCATAAATACCTTTATTTGATCCTTTAGGACTCAGTTTTAATGAAGATAATTGTTTCAGATTTGAAATTAGACAAAATTCTCAGTCATGTTGCTTTCGTCCATTCCCAAATTATTGCTAATTTAGCCAGTTTTAAGGGATTTTGTTTCATCTTTGGGTTGTTTTAGGGAGATATAATTTATACACATTCTTGTTCCATTTGTTAATTTTAGTGAGGGAAAGTGTCTTTTTTCTTTTTTTTTTGAGATGGCGCCTTGCTCTGTCGCCCAGGCTGGAGTGCAATGGCGTGATCTCGGCTCACTGCAACCTCCGCCTCCTGGGTTCAAGCGATTCTCCTGCCTCAGCCTCCTGAGTAACTGGGACTACAGGCTCCCACCACCACGCCCGGCTGATTTTTATATTTTTAAAAGAGACGGGGTTTCACCATTTTGGCCAGGATGGTCTTGATCTCTTGACCGCGTGATCTGCCTGCCTCGACCTCACAAAGTACTAGGAATACAGGCGTGAGCCACCGCACCCAGCCAGGAAAATGTCTTTATTGAAAGTTATTGTAGTAAACTTTTATCATAATGCTGAGCATCCAGAATTTATTGAAAGCCCAGTGGATCTTTTTCTAATTGTCTTTATTCCCTTTTCTAGCTTGTTTCTTTGTATTTATTCTTCTTGTAAGCTTGATGTCTTTTTTCCTTGGCACAGGGTGACTAAGGAAGTGGATGCTACATCTAAAGAGGCCAAATCCTTCTTCAAGCAGAATGAGAAAGAAAAACCACCGGCTAATGTCCCTTCAGCTCTGCCGTCACTCCCTGCTGGGTCAGGGTGAGTATTTGAGTCTCAGTCCCTTATGTACTTGGCACATTGGAGAAGCTTTCAGTGCAAATACCTGCTTTCGCTGCAGATCAGACACCTTGCCTGAGAGAGAGAGAATTATGATGCTGCTTTGCCTTTGCTGCCATGTTTACCAGAATGGAAGATGCAAAGGAAAATTAGCCATAACTTTCTCAGGAGGATTGCTTGAGCCCAGGAGTTTGTGACTAGCCTGGGCAATACATTAAGACCCTGTCTCTTAGAAAAAAAATTAGCTGGGCATGGTGGCTTGCACTTGTGTCCCAGCTACTGTGGAGGCTGAAGCAGGAAGATCACTTGAGTCCAGAAGGTTGAGACTGCAGTGAGCTGTGATTGTGCCACTGCACTCCAGCCTGGGTGACAGAGAGAGATCGTGTCTCTTAAAAAAAAAAAAAAGAAGAAGGAAGAAAATTAGCTGTAGCTTTCTTATTTGTTGCCAGCCTTAAAGAAGTCCTAGTTGGCTATCCCAGCACTTTGGGAGGCCGAGACGGGCGGATCACAAGGTCAGGAGATTGAGACCATCCTGGCTAACACGGTGAAACCCCGTCTCTACTAAAATACAAAAAAGTAGCCGGGCGTGTTGGCGGGCGCCTGTAGTCCCAGCTACTTGGGAGGCTGAGGCAGGAGAATGGCGTGAACCTGGGAGGCGGAGCTTGCAGTGAGCTGAGATCCGGCCACTGCACTCCAGCCCGGGCGACAGAGCGAGACTCCGTCTCAAATAAAAAAAAAAAAAAAAAA
>NC_045450.1:59991894-60091121 GCF_002776525.5 Piliocolobus tephrosceles | reverse complement strand
AAAAAAAAAAAAAAAAAAAAAAAAAAAAAAGAAGTCCTAGTTTATAGGATTGAGCACAAAGCTGAACATGTAAATTTTACATTTAAAAATAATACTTTTCAAATGAAAATATCAGCCTTCTTTAGAACTTTTCATGAAGATTTGGGTTGAACACTCACTCCCATCCTCTGTGATTTCAGAGGAACATAAAAAGATCAAAGATGATTTACAAATAATTTTCTTAACACATTGTCAGGAACTTAATAGTTTTTCTCCTTTCATATTTTTCATATTACTTGGGTTATTTTTAGCTGAACCCTAGAATTATTTCTTTTTGGAAGAAGTAAAAATTGTTTTCTTAACCTAAATGTGAGAAGTAAAGTATTACACTAAATCAGAGAGACTTAAGACTTACCACAGGGAAGTGAACATAGACCCATACTATGGATAGCCCTGACTACCCATCTGACTCCTGTAGAGAGTTCTGCATAGTCTCCTACACTGGCTTCTGTGGCCCTTCAGTCAGATATTGTCCCCTCTTCCTTCCCTCCTTGAGCATATCTGTCATTGCTATGAGCAGTAAAGTTTTGTTTCACCTTTTTTTTTTTTTTTTTTTTTTTGAGATAGAGTCTTGCTCTGTGGCCCAGGCTGGAGTGCAGTGGCGCAATCTTGGCTTACTGCAAGCTTTGCCTCCTGGGTTCATGCCACTCTTCTGCCTCAGCCTCCCGAGTGTGGTGGCGGGCCCCCACACCCAGCTTATTTTCACTAGAGATTAGGTTTCACCATGTTAGCCAGGATGGTCTTGATCTCCTGACCTCGTGATCTGCCTGCCTTGGCCTCCCAAAGTGCTGGGATTACAGGCGTGAGCCACTGCGCCCGGCCCCACATTTTTAAAAAGAGCGTTGATTTTCCTATTGGAGCGTGAGCTTTTTTAGGGCGGGCCTTCCCCATCTTTGCAGCCCTGGCTCTAAACAACAGAGTTATACTAGTGTACTCTCTTAGGTTGCATATACCCGGAAATAGACCCTGAGATAAAGGTTTAAGTGCATGCCGTTTATATGAGAGGTGATTCCAGGAAGACCCAGTAGAGAGGTACAAGAGAGGAAAGAAGCCAGTAAATGTTGAGTTATCAAGCAGGTGACTGCTGGTGGTGGCTGGCACTCATTCCTGCTGGGAAACTTAGGGATTGGGAAGAACACAGTGAGGGCTGAGGAGGGTGGGATATTTAACCTCCACTGCCCATCGGACATTGGCTCAGAGCTGCTTCCGCACATTCCTTGCCCTGTGTCCTCAGGCTGGGAGCTGCAGGTGCTTGCAGTAAGATGCTGCTCTCAGCATGTACCATGGCACTGAATGCCAAGACATGTGGATGGGGCTAGTTCCTCAAGTGTTACATCTTTATCTGCTTCATACTCAAGATATTTCTCTCCCACTGAGCAGAAGTCATGTAGTAGTTACACAGAAACCTAAGGAGGAAGAGGATTTGATTGCTTGCTACCACAATAGAAATGACATAAAATCAGATGAAGGCAGCTGTAGAACAGAATTCTACAGACCTGCCCTGTTAATACTCTAGGCAAGTACTTTGTATGCTGTGGTTTGGAATCATCAATTAAGAGAAAGTATCAGAGCACATCACATGTAGTAAGAGTAAATACTGTTTTCCAGCCTGGCCAACATGGTGAAACCCCATGCCTACTCAAAATACAAAAATTAGCTGGGCATTGGTGGCACTTGCCCATAATCCCAGCTACCTGGGAGGCCAAGGCAGCAGAATCGCTTGAACCCAGGAGGCAGAGGTTGAAGTGAGCTGAGACTGTACCACTGCACTCCCGCCTGGGCGACAGAGGGAGACCTTATCTCAAAAGAAAAAAAATAGATAAATAAATACTGTTTTATAGAACTTTTATTTCAGTTACTGATATGCTTATGTTTGGCAACAAGCCGTATTTATTTTTTGTTTTTTTGAATTGGACTCTTGCACCGTCGCCTGAACTGGAGTACAATGGTGCGATCTTGGCTCACTGCAACCTCTGCCTCCCGGGTTCAGGGGATTCTCCTGCCTCAGCCTCCCGAGTAGCTGGGATTACAGGCGCGCACTGCCACGCCTGGCTAATTTTTTGCATTTTTAGTAGAGATGGGGTTTCACTATGTTGACCAGGCTGGTCTCAAACCCTTGACTTCGTGATCCACCCCCCTAGACTTCCCAAAGTGCTGGCATTACAGTCCTGAGCCACCGCGCCCATCCAGCAAGCTGTATTTTTAATGAAGATTCGGATTTTTAAAATTTGAAGCTATAGGCTGAAACATGTTTTTAGCTTTATATTTATTGTATTGTTTGAAGGGGGTTCTCTTCAGACCAGTACCTTTATTTATTTACTTTTTTTCGAGGCAGAGTCTTGCTCTGTCGTCCAGGCTGGAATGCAGTGGCGCGATCCCGGCTCACTGCAACCTTCGCCTCCCAGGTTCAAGCAGTTCCCTGCCTCAGCCTCCCAAGTAGCTGGGATTGCAGGTGCCCGCCACCATGCCCGGCTAATTTTGTAATTTTAGTAGAGACGGGGTTTCACCATGTTGGCCAGGCTGATCTTGAACTCCTGACCGCGGCCACCTGCCTCAGCCTCCCAAAGTGCTGGCATTACGGGTGTGAGCCACCACGACTGGCCGCCCAGACCAGTAGCTTTCAAACTTTCTTGACTGCCACCCATCATAAGGAATACATTTTACATTATGCACTTGTACACCTATAAAAATAGGTATGTAAAAAGGTGAGATAAAAATTTGGTGAGATATTTATGCTTACTGTGTATAATGTGCTCTGATTTTCTGTTTTACATTATTGTGTATAGAGATGTCATTTAAAAAACTGTTATGACCTGCTGAATTGATTTCACAATCAACTACAATCTGAATTTGACAAATACTGCTCTAGATTATGTATGGAATTAGCCTTCAGCAGGTGATTAACAGTTGCCAGGTTTGTATATGGTATTATTACAGTGTTTCTTGCACTTATTAAAAGTATTACTATGAACATTACCTCTGGGTATAACCACCAGATGGAAATAAAGGCAAAGAAGCTCTTCTGAGGTTTCTGGTTAGTTTCAGCTAACAGTTTTTATTTCTAGTTTCCTTGGATATTTCTTCTTAAAATAATCCCTGTTGATGCTTAGAGATTCTACTTGGAAACTTTATGTTTCAGAAAATACTCTGCTACTATAATTATAAAAATAACTAGAGAATGGAGAAATAGCAGCTTAAAATCAGCTTATTTAAGTCACTCATGTAGAAATCTCACTGTTTGTCATATCCGTGCCTGCCTTTCTTAGAGCTAATAACCTTTTTAGAATAAGAAATCTGCTGAAATGGTATCTGTATTAGGGAGATCCAGCAGGAAACAGATGGCATTCTCAAATACAATACTTTGAGGAGAGTTTAATAACTCACAAAGTGGTGGAAAACCACGGGGATACAAATATTGGTGTGGCCTCCCTGGGGCTGGTAATAATGAGACTCTATTACTACTCCTAGGCCTGAAAGGGCAAGAATGGGAGCAGTTAATGGCAGGGGAAGACAGAGTTAGGTGGAATGGACCTCCTGACAGGAGCTGAGACCTTCTGTTAAGTAATGGACTTCCCCCAGAGGGAAGCCAAGGGAATAAATACCCAGATCTGTTTCTTCTCTCTTGCAGCCTCTTAGGGAGCTCCATTGCCCTCTGAGACTTATTAAAGAATATTCCGACACTTGTTGAAACTGTGAGAACACTTTATCCAAAACTATTGCAATGGGTGTCAAGACTATCTCTAGAGGAGAGAGAGAGAGCTCAACTCTGAATACAGCAAAAATAGCTGGGGATTTTTAGCAGAATCGGGAGGCGGGTGGTCAGTGGATGGAAAATTACTAAGAGGAGACATCAAGGATAGGGGTATTCTTGCTTAAGGCACGCTAGTGTGATCAGATGTCAAGCGTAGGGGATTCTTTCTAAACTGACAGCACTGAATTCTTTCTAAAACTGGGCTCTGCAGGCCCAGCAAGGGCAGGGGCCAATTTCAAGCCTTAATTGAGAAGAGGGCTTAGTGGAGTCTGACTAAAGCTTGGCTTAAGGAGAGTCTTCATCAGGCTGTCCTTACAGAACAGCTCCTAGAGCAGAGAGCCATGTGGGGAAGGGTATAGAGGGAATCTAGGGGCCAACCAGGAGCTATCTCAGGAGCTATACAAGTGAAATACTTTCCAGTAAAGAATGCTGACTCCCGGGCCGGGCGCGGTGGCTCAAGCCTGTAATCCCAGCACTTTGGGAGGCCGAGATGGACGGATCACGAGGTCAGGAGATCGAGACCATCCTGGCTAACACGGTGAAACCCCGTCTCTACTAAAAAATTACAAAAAACTAGCCGGGCGAGGTGGCGGGCGCCTGTAGTCCCAGCTACTCGGGAGGCTGAGGCAGGAGAATGGCGGGAACCTGGGAGGCGGAGCTTGCAGTGAGCTGAGATCCGGCCACTGCACTCCAGCCCGGGTGACAGAGAGAGACTCCGTCTCAAAAAAAAAAAAAAAAAAAAGAATGCTGACTCCCTTATAAACAGGGTAAAGTGAAATTTGACCAAAATCAGTTTCTTTGAAAGCCCTGATGGAACATAACACATTACAAAGATATGTCTGCCAAGTGCCTGAGTAAAAGTCCTCAGAGTTGTACATGAAAATGTACATGTTTAATTATGATACTGTGAACCTTGGATTTCCGAGTAAATCCAGAATGACCTTCAAGGTTGGTATGCTCATTTTTATGAAATGCATCTCAGAAAGCTTTACAATTACAATTGTGCTTGGGAAAAGACGGGGCCAAGAGGAATTCAGCTGATCTGGGGTAACTGAGTGGGCACATTTTATCAGTGTAAATATTAGTATCTGTCAACACACTCCACATGCAGGGTATAGAAAGTCTTTTCAAGGGAAGGATCTACAGGAATAATCTAGTATATTAAAAGAAAATTATCTTAATGCAGTCAAATTTTTTTTTCCCACAGAGTTTTTTTTCATTTTGGGAGCTGCTTCAGTTTATAGAAATTGTCCTAAAGAAACACTTTATTTGTTTATTTTCCTCTAAACAGATTTAAGCAATACAGGAAAACCAGAGCAGGAGAGTAAAACATCCTGTCCCACATCTTTTGCTAACATAAGCACAGATTCAGAAATAAGAACAGATTTAGAGGAGCAAATGTTTGTAACTGAAAATGCATTTCCTCCATGTATTTTAAAATAGCACACTGCTTAGGCTATAAAAAGCCAAAGTTTATGTTTTGGGAATGGAATAAGCCCAATTTTAATTAGAGGCAGGAATCAGACTACAAAAATTACTCTCCTACATTTGGTAGTAAAGCACAAAGCTTAGTGTGTCTAAATGCTCATGGTCTTGTCATTCCATGCTCTTGATCTGCCTCTTCCCTCAGTCCCCAGTCCTTACTACCAGTACTGTTAGCTACTTGCATCCAGTTTTCTCAACATTTGCTGGTATCTGGCTGGCCAGGCTTCAACCTCACATTTGCTGTCTATTTTCAAGCCAACATTTACTATTTACTTTATTCCACCAGCGGGCCACCATCAGTGTCATTAAAATTTGTAATCCTACCCTTAGGCATTGACTTGCTTAATTAAGGGCCTGCTGTTTAGCTGCCTCTTTATAGATTGAGAATGACCTAAAGCAATATAACTTAAGAGGGAAAGATATCATTTTCCCATGTAGTTTTAGCCTTCTTGATCTATGGAGTGAAAAAAAAAGAAGGCCTTCATGTTGAGTCTCAAACAACATCATAGGTGATGTCAGTGTAGCAATGTTTTCCCCAAAGATAGAAGACACAGAATCTCTCACAGTACCATCCTGAAGATACAAGACCCAGACTAAGGACTGAGAAGACAGTAATGCTGACCATTGTGGTTTGCCAAAATTCAGTGTATGTAATCAGTCACCAGCAATCTTTGGTTTTTGAGCAGAGTCTTCCTGTCTGAGCAGCTAACGGTGTGATGTCTCCCAGTCTCCTCATTTGGCCAATGTTTTAAACTCTAGAAAGTTGACATAAAAATCTGGATTACTGGCTTTTCTTGAGAAATGAAAATTTCTGCCACTACCTTCCCTCTTCACCTGTGGTAACACTGGGTTGGCACAGAGTAGATGGGATTTGCCCTTTTGTGGTCCCTACTCAGTGGCTTTACTCATTTATATTACCTGCATGGTTCCTGTAGGCAACTGTTTTTCCCACTCTAGGGTAACATGTTTCCCTTTGATGACCATGTTAATTTCGTTTTGGAAACAATTTGTTCTCTGGATTAAATACCAAACATACTATCTTCTCAGATTGCAGGTTAAATATTCTTTACCTTTTTTGAAAGAATAAATAACTCCTATTTATTGACTGCTTCACCACATTTAAGGCACAATTCTAAATGTTTTACATATATTATTTCACTTGACCCACATAAACATTCCAAGATGTAGGCACTAACTTTGCGCCCATTTCACAGATCAGGACACTGAGGTTCAGAGAGGCACCCTTCACTCGTTGAAGTTACATAGTTGATGATTGGTCGAGCTTGGATTTCAGCCCAAATCTATTTGAGACCAAAGCCTGGGCTCTCAGCCACTTTGCCATTGCCACTGCTCTTTCTTATCCTCCTGATAGATTTTTTGTTGTTGTTGTTGTTGTTAAAAAGAATCTCTCCTCAATTGCATAACTGATGAGGGACTCTGTGAAAGCTATTTTGTTATTTTTGAAGAAAGTGAGAGGACTGTTTCCCCCCTTTTCCTTTGTAAGTTTTTCCTCATTAATATAACCATTTTCTATACTTTTGTTTCATTCCTGTCTCAAGAAAGTGAAGGTCTAGCACATTTAAAAAAATGAGTTCCAGGTGTGTTTGTACATTGATACCTGTCAGCAGCAACAGTGAAGCTGTGGACAAGATGTGATGTGGGGAATAGTGGCTATTACTGTTTCTAGAGGGTGATCATCTCCTACTGAGGTATGAATCCTACGTTGTGGGCAACTTATATGTTGATGGAGAGCCAGGTAGGAGTATCTTTGCCCAGCTTGTGTCAAGTGCATTTCTTCTGGTGGTCATTTGTTCCAGGATAGGACTAGCCAGAGATAGCTTTTAATAGGATGTTACAGGAACTAGTGGTGACAATGGAAATGATTGATTTTAGCAGCTCTGGTGGTACTGTTGTTATCCTACTTATCGACTCCAGAATGACGTGTAGAAGTAAGAATACCCTGTACCTAACTTTCGCCTTCATGTTCTTCAGTGGATGTTAATACCCTGCTTCATTTGTTTTTACCTTATTCTTGATTTGTTTTAAAATAGGCCTTTATAAGTATTGCAGGTACAGAGTAAATAGATTAGGAATTAAATAAGGAAAATAATTTTTTAAAGATTTTCCGTGAATATCTGGAGTATTTTGAATCTTTTAAAGGCAGTTTCATTCACATTGTTGATTCAAAGCTCTTATTCCAGGCTAAACTAGTAACTGAGAAAAGTATGAATGGAGACTCTAGTGATACCCTTTTGGGAGGGAAGAGGATATCTGACAATTCAGATCATGAAATAAAGTCCTTGCCAATCTGAGCATCTAAATGAGACTCCAAACATAGAAAAGTTTCTCTTTTTTTTTTTGAGATGGAGTCTTGCTCTGTTGCCCAGGCTGGAGTGCAGTGTCGGGATCTCGGCTCACTGCAGCCTTCATCTCCCAAGTGCAAGTGATTCTCCTGCTTCAGCCTCCCAAGTAGCTGGAGTTACAGGAGTCTGCCACCATGCCTGACTCATTTTTGTATTTTCAGTAGAGAAGGGGTTTCACCATGTTGGCCAGGCTGGTCTCAAACTCCTGACCTCAAGCAGTCCACTTGCCTCGGCCTCCCAAAGTGCTGGGATTACAGGCGTGAGCCACTGTGCCCGGCCAAAAAGTTTTCAAAGCTAAAGCTTTTTTCATTTGTAGTCACCAGGATGATGTAACCTCTGTCAGTTTGGATTGAATACCTACAGCAAATACCCTGAACCTAGGAATAATCTATAGTGATTTTCAAGGTTGCCTGGAGTTAAATAAATTCTAGTGTTCTTAGAAAATTCTATGAAGAGATGAACTTTATTACACACAGCAGCCTTTTTCCTTTGCTCTTAGCCTCAAATTATAGTGCCAGTAAGTTTCAAACATCTATGATTTTAAGACCCAGATGTCTATCAGGATCACAAACTTTTTTTTTGTTTGTTTTTTTAATTTTACTTTAGGTTCCGGGATACATGTACAGAACGTGCAGGTTTGTTACATAGGAATACATATGCCATGGTGGTTTGCTAGGATCACAGACTTTTAAAACTTTATTTTGTCATATTCCTGTACCCTTGGTTGTGCCAAATTGTCTTGGTGAGAAAAATGAGTCAGTTAAATGCTTTAGGTGCTTCTTGGATGTGTAGGGAAGAATAGGTATGTGAAGTTACGATAGTCATACAGTTTACTTAGTATGATAATATAAATTGATTTGGGAACAAGAAAACGAAGACCTTCATTTAAGAAGATGATTATGGTACTGTAAGAATGAAGTGAAAATATTTTGGTTAACTTTTAAAACAGTGATTTATTATTGTTTCATAGGACTTTAACTTCTTTTATTGTACACTAGAGGGCAGAATTCCACCTGAAAACATAGCTCGTCTTGGCCAAGATCCCAGGAAGCGTTAAGTAGCATTCTTAAGATTGGGTAAAAGAGTGTTATACATTTTTCTTTGCCTAATTAGATTAGTCTCTTGGTACGAGATTTCTATATACTCTGCAGTTTCTATTTTTTTCTTTTATTATAATTTTTTTTTTCAACTCTACCATTGTGCTTAGAAAATGAGAAATGAGGCCGGGCGCGGTGGCTCAAGCCTGTAATCCCAGCACTTTGGGAGGCCGAGATGGGCGGATCACGAGGTCAGGAGATCGAGACCATCCTGGCTAACACGGTGAAACCCCGTCTCTACTAAAAATACAAAAACTAGCTGGGCGAGGTGGCGGGCGCCTGTAGTCTCAGCTACTCGGGAGGCTGAGGCAGGAGAATGGCGTAAACCCGGGAGGTGGAGCTTGCAGTGAGCTGAGATCCGGCCACTGCACTCCAGTCCGGGCGACAGAGCAAGACTCCGCCTCAAAAAAAAAAAAAAAAGAAAATGAGAAATGATTTTTCTTCTCTCATTTTTTTCTTTGGAATACAAAAACTCTTTTGTTGTTTTGAGTTTTTTTTTTTTTTTTTTTTTGAGACAGAGTCTCGCCCTGCCCCCAGGCTGGAGTGCAGTGGCGCGATCTCGGCTCACTGCAAGCTCCGCCTCCCGGGTTCACGCCATTCTCCTGCCTCAGCTTCCCGAGTAGCTGGGACTACAGGCGCCCGCCGCTATGCCCGGCTAATTTTTTTTGTATTTTTAGTAGAGATGGGGTTTCACTGTGTTATCCAGGATGGTCTTGATCTCCTGACCTCGTGATCCGCCCACCTCGGCCTCCCAAAGTGCTGGGATTACAGGCGTGAGCCACCGCGCCCGGCCTGTTTTTTTTTTTTAATTACAAATAAGAAAGTAAAAATGACCTGTAGTCCCACCACTTAAATTTTTTCAGAGAGAAAGCAGTGAAAGTTCCTTTCTGCCTATCCAATTGTTAATTGTCGTCCCTAGAAGCTGATAGCTGTTAACTGATGATCAGTTTTGTGCAGATCCTTCCCTGTGCTATGATAATATATTGTATTCATATATATTAATGTTAGTCACAAGACTCTCCATTCATACTTATCTCAGTTACTAGCTAGCTTGGCCTGGAATAATATCTTTGAATCAAGAATGTGAATGAAATTCCCTTTAATAGATTCAAAATATTCCAAGTATTCATGGGAAAATCTTTTAAAAATTATTTTCTTTATTCAGTTTCTAATCTGTTTACTCTGTACCTGCAATACCTATCAAGGTTTATTTAAAAATAAATTAAGAAGTTAAAATCAATGATCAGGAAAAAGAATATATACATACATATTGTATACATACATATGTATTGCATTCGTATATACTTAAAACAAAAGTGGACTTGCCCTGTCTGTACTGGTCTGCAGTATATATATATACACATATATTTAGTTTCTTCTTGCAACTTATATTTTTACCTAACAGTCTATCTTGGGCATCTCTACAGGTTCAGTATAAACATCTATATTTGTTTATGCCTGCCTGGTACTCTATTTTGTGACTGTTCCATAATTTGAGTGCCTGTTCTCTTATTGATGAACATTTACTAGTTTTCCAAATTTTACAGTTATTGATAATTCTGTGGTAATTCTTACACGTAAGTTTTTCATGTTCTCAGGCTGTTATTTCTGAAGGACAGAATTTTAGAAGTGGGATTGCTGGGTCATTGGGTATGTGCGTCTTAAATTCTAATAGCTGCTGCTGAATAGGCAGTAGCAATTTGAAGTCATGCCAGTATTATGTGAGAAGACCAGTTTCCATACAATTACCAATATGTATTTATTTGCATTTCTCTACAATAATTGTAGTAACTGTATCTTTATAACCTTTTGGTTTGTGTGGTGGTTTAAAATTTTTCCTCTTTTTTTTTGAGATGGAGTCTCGTCTGTCACCCAGGCTGGAGTGCAGTGGTGGGATCTCGGCTCACTGCATCCTCTGCCTCCTGGGTTCAAGGAATTCTCCTGCCTTAGCCCCCCAAGTAGCTGGGATTACAGGCAGTACTACACCCGGCTAATTTTTGTATTTTTAGTAGAGATGTGGTTTCGCCCATGTTGGCCAGGCTGCTCTCCTGACCTCAGGTGATCCGCCCGCCTCAGCCTCCCGAAGTGCTAGGACTACAGTTGTGAGCCACCATACCCAGCCAAAATTTTTCGTCTTTGGAAAACTGTTACCAAAACAGACTTTTTATTAAAGTAATAATACTATTTTGTGCATTTGTCAAATGTTACGGAATGAATAAATTAAGGTTTGCATATTACCTGTAGGTAGTTTCCATATTGTATCAAATTATCAAGGTTAATTAATCCTCAGTCATTTAAGAGATCAGGTTAAAAAAATCTAAATTTTATAAACACAGATAAATTGTGAGCCAATTTGGGGCTGTATCTTTGTTTTTTTTAAGACGGAGTCCTGCTCTTTTGCCAGGCTGGAGTGCAGTGGCACGATCTCGGCTCATTGCAACCTCCACCTCCCAGGTTCAAGCAATTCTCCTGCCTCAGCCTCCCAAGTATCTGGGACTACAGGTGCCTGCCACCACGCCCGGCTAATTTTTGTATTTTTAGTAGAGACAAGGTTTCACCATGTTGACCAGGATGGTCTCAATCACTTGACCTCATGATCTGCTCGCCTCAGCCTCCCAAAGTGTTGGGATTACAGGCGTGAGCCACCGCCCCCAGCCAGGGCTGTATCTTATTGATCCTTTGCAAAGGGTATGTGCTGCTTCACTCTT
Source organism: Piliocolobus tephrosceles (assembly GCF_002776525.5). Classification (NCBI taxonomy): domain Eukaryota; kingdom Metazoa; phylum Chordata; class Mammalia; order Primates; family Cercopithecidae; genus Piliocolobus; species Piliocolobus tephrosceles. The sequence goes on along the minus strand of NC_045450.1, from coordinate 60,079,678 downwards.
AGGTTCTTTGTGTTGGAAGGTACTATTTCAAAATGTTTCAACATCAGGGAAGAATGTCATTCATCCTAATCATAGCAATCAGTGATTTTTATGTTCTGATTAAGGTTCTTATAAAGGCAACTTGCTGCCATTTCCTGAATGGTTCTGATTGTACAGAAAGATTGATATTAGATAAATAATTTGGATTGAGGAATTTTTCTTTTGGGAGAGTCTGAGCAACTGTGTTTTAATTATTTTGGTCAAGGACTGAAAATCAGGCTAGTCTGAAGTCCAGCACTTGACTATATTCAGTTACTTGAATTTTGGATTCTGCCACAACCTTATTACCCAAGCGAACTTAGGATAAATTTAAGCTGAAATAATTTAAAGCCAGGCTAATATATTCCCATCATTGAGGAAATGGAAGATTCTAATCAAACACTCGTCTTTAGACCTAGTAATTCTGGATGCTTAAGACCGTAAAACATAACCTTTTGATTATTAGCATTTCCTTGAATTTGAAATGTAGTACAATTTCAACAGCTGCTAATTTGAGAATGCACAGGAAAAACTCATGCTTTGCATTGGCTTCTGCTTTAAACTGAGATCCTGTAGTCCTAGCTGCTTGTGAGATGATGTGCCTGTAGGAAGTGGAAACAAAAGGAGAAGAGTTTTCCCTACAGTCAGGTACAGCATGACATGACTTGTTTGGCCAGAAGTGAGAATTAGGAAGGTCCAAGAAATATCATGTACAAAACGCTCTTGATCTTGGTCTCTTGTATAGTGTTATTTGCTTCAAAGCAAAAGTTGGAGGAAGTTTCCTTTAGAACAGTAACCACAAGCATCACGTCTGCTTTTCAGCCATGTTTCTGTGTTGCGCTGTGGGGTTAACTAAATCCAAGTTTTTGATACTGTTTCAGAAGGGCACACTGATTTAGCCTGTGTTGGACCAGTCTGACCTCAATTTCTCTTGTCTTGATGTGGTGAAAGCAGCTTTCCTGTTGGGCTAACTTGGGTCAGCTGTGTGTTTCACAGTATCCTGCAAGCCTAAGCCAGGCAGAATTTCAGGTGTGTAAAGGCTTAGATTATGAAGTATCTATCTGTGTTTATAGAATATATTTTTTAAACCCTTTAAGGTAGAACTTTTAACACCATAATGAAAGAAATTTTTGTTTTTTTTTTGAGACGGAGCCTCGCTCTGTCGCCCAGGCTGGGGTGCAGTGGCGCGATCTCGGCTCAATGCAAGCTCCGCCTCCCGGGTTCACGCCATTCTCCTGCCTCAGCCTCCTGAGTAGCTGGGACTACAGGCGCCCGCCACCACACCTGGCTAATTTTTTGTATTTTTAGTACAGACAGGGTTTCACCGTGTTAGCCAGGATGGTCTTGATCTCCTGACCTTGTGATCTGCCCGCCTCGGCCTCCCAAAGTGCTGGGATTACAGGCATGAGCCACCGCGCCCAGCCATGAAAGAACTTTTAACAGCATAATGAAATCAGTGTTTTTGAGGGATACTAGGGAAGGTTTGTGACAAAGGCTTTTATTTTGCTTATATTTTATCAATCACTCAGGAAATTAGTTGGCAATGAAAAATGGAACACAACTCTGTGCCAATATAGTATGTCATCTAATTGTGGTAACCTATCCCAGAATACCCCTTCTCGGTAAAACTGGTATGCCTCTGAGCTTTTTTTTTTTTTCTTTTTTTCTTTTTTGAGACAGGGTTTCACTCCCATCACCCAGGCTGGAGTGCAGTGGCAAGATCTCAGCTCACTATAACCTCTGCATTCTGGCTCAAGTGATCTTCCTGCTTCAACCTCCTTTGTAGCTGGGACTACAGGCATGCACCACCATGCCTGCCTTATTGCCTCTGAGCCTTTTCTGTATTTGTTTAGGGTTTTCCCAAGATTCACAGGCCTCTTGCCTTTATGCATCTAATAATGTCATCAGCTGGGTGCGGTGGCTCAAGTCTGTAATCCCAGCACGTTGGGAGGCGGAGACGGGCAGATCACGAGGTCAGGAGATCGAGACCATCCTGGCTAACACAGTGAAACCCCATCTCTACTAAAAAATACAAAAAACTAGCCGGGCGAGGTGGTGGGCGCCTGTAGTCCCTCCCAGCTACTCGGGAGGCTGAGGCAGGAGAATGGCGTGAACCCGGGAGGCGGAGCTTGCAGTGAGCTGAGATCCGGCCACTGCACTCCAGCCTGGGTGACAGAGCGGGACTCCGTCGCAAAAAAAAAAAAAAAAAGTCATCTACTGCTACAGCTTTAACCATCTTTTCAACATTGATGATTCTCTCTCTGCTCTGTCCTTTCAGTACTGCTTTTCTCCTGAGCTCCAGACCCATATCTCTTGCTGCTTGGAAGCGATTTATTCTGAAACCCCTTGATCCACAACTGGTCCAATATTTAACTCATTTTCCCTAAATCTTCCCATATTACAGAAGTGAAGAAACCAAACCTGTGAAATTAAGTAGCTTGCCAAAGAAAGAGAACCTGGACTGGAATCTGAGGCTTCTTTCCAGTCTAGTGTTCTCATCTGCTGGGCCAAAACTGCCATTGTTGGTGGAGGGAGAATGTACCACTATTTTCCTCAATAGTAGTTGAGTCCCAACCTCAGTGTCACCTTTAGTTTTTCCCTTTCTTGTCTCTCCCCTTAGCCCCTAACTGCCCAATCCAGTGAGTTTAACTTTACTTTCAAGATGTCTCTAAGTATTTATTCATACCCCCCTCCTCTCATTTTATCTCCTCTCTCATTGCCTTTTTCTGGGTCTTATATTCTTTCTTTCCTTTTTAAAAAAACTATTTTAATTTTAATTTTTTGTATTGAGACAGGGTCACTTTGTTGCCCAGGCTGGTCTCCAACTCCTGCCTTCAGGCATTCCTCACGTGTTGGCCTCTGAAAGTGCTGGGATTACAGGTATAGACCATTGCTCCTGGCCCTGGGTCTTACATTCTGAGGCATCTGTTGCTATGTAATTAAAATATTTTCTAAAGTCTTTTGAAAGGCTTGGACTGTTGTAATCATTTCCTAAGTTTACATAAAGCCTGTAGTCACTCTTCCTCTCTCTACGTGCCACTGCTAGGGTAATTTGGCAGAGATTTAGCTTAGATAGTGTCACATGCTCAAAAATTTTATCTTTGTTGTCTGTTAGTAAGTTCTAGTTGATTTAACTGCTACTGTCTATTGCTAACTCTCAAAAAAATCCTTCAGTTCACTGTCAATATTTCCTTTTATGTTTAATATGTTTTTACTCTTTAGCGAGGTTTTATCTGTGGTGTGATCTTATATGACCTGGGGTTAAAGTTGTTTTTCTTAAAAGGGGAGATGAATTTGCTTCTTCTAGATGCTCTTGCCTAGGCCAGTTTTTATGTTAATTCTTTGGTTTGGAGTGCCTGGAACATTCAGATATTATAATTGAAAGTATAATTTTGAAGCCCAGATCTATGTGGGTTGCAGGCCCAAGGTTTCATTCTGATTCTTAAGAGAGGTTTTTTTTCCTACCCCCTACAGCCCAAAGCTTAGATACACTTTATTCTCTGTTCCTTGAGCTGTTACATGATTTTTTTTTTTTTTTCTAACTCAATCCTTTCATTGAGGATGCATAGACTTTCCACTTTCAGTCTTAATTCTAGTTCTGTGCTGCCTGTAAGCTCAATACCATTTTTATTATCACGTGGCAAATAAAACCCAGACTGGAAGTTGTTGAAACTGTCTTCCCCCACCCCACCCTGCCCACTGGAACCACTATATCAGCTTATGTGCTCTACTGTGGTTTTCAGTTCCTTCTTTGATCCACACACCCGGGGGTTGCCCGTTCTTTCTTATGAGTTTAGCTATACACTTAAAATAATTTTTAGTATATTTTATCTAGCATTTCTAGATCTTTATCTGGAAAATGTTTTGGTTATCTTAAGCATCCATCTTGCCTAAAATAGAAGTTCATTGGCTTTAAGTGCAATTACCCTATGTAGCTTTTCTTTCTTTTTTTGAGATGGAGTTTCACTGTGTTGCCCAGGCTGGAGTGCAATGCCTCAATCTCAGCTCACTGCAACCTCCACCTCCTGAGTTCAAGCAATTTTCCCGCCTCAACTTCCTAAGTAGCTGGGACTACAAATGTGTACGTGTACGCCTATCTAATTTTTGTATTTTTAGTAGACACAGGGTTCCACCATATTGCCCAGGCTGGTCTCAAAAACTCCTGGGCTCAAGTGACATGCCCATCTTGTCCTGCCCAAGTGCTTGGATAGGCATGAGTCACTACGCCCAGCGATCCCTTTTTTTAAAGTGTACTTAAAAAAAAATAAATAAACCTTTCATTTTGAGAGGTTGTATACTCATGTGTAGTCATATAAAATAATGCAGAGATTCCTTGTACCTTTGACCCAGTTTCCCCCTATGGTACTATCTTATAATATTACAACTGGGATATTGACATTGACACATATAGTCAAGATATAGAACATTTTCATATCTGCTGAGATTCCTCATGTTCTCTGTAGTTACATACACTTTCCTCTTGCCCTCACCCCGTCCTTAACCTCTGGTAATCACTAATCTAGAGATTTCCCTTTTGGGAGTTTTTAAATGACAAATTGTTTCCTTAATAGTTACAGGGCTCTTTCATATTGAGTGTCTTATTGTTTGTCATTTTTGAGGAATTGGTCTACGTTGTCAAATTTATTTGGGTAGAATTCTGCATAATATTCTCTTATCCTTTTAATACCTGTAGTGATATCCCATTTCATTCCCTCCGATATTGGTAATTTGTGCCTTCTCTCTCTCTTTTTTTTTTTGATCAGTCTTGCTAGACATTCGTCAATTTTATTGATCCGTTCAAAGAACCAGCTCTTTGTTTCATTGATCATTCCCTGTTGTCTTTGTTTTCAATTTCATTCACTTCTATAATTATTTCCTTGCTTCTGCTTGGTTTACCTATGTATTGCTCTTTTTTTTAGTACGTTTTTAAAGTTGGAACTTAGATAATTGATTTGAGACTTTTCCTCTTTACACTGTATGTATTTGTTACTACACATTTCCCTTACACACTGCTTTAGCTATGTCCAACAGTTTCTGATACATGTATGATTTTATTCTGTTCATTATTTTTTATTTCCCTTGAGACTTTCTTTTTGACCCATGCGTTATTTAGAAGTGTATTGTTTCATATCCAAGTGCTCAGAGAGTTTTCTGTTGTCTTTCTGTTGTTGCTTTCTAGTTTGATCACGTTATTGGTGAATACATTCTTTGTGATTTCAACTCTTTTAAATTTGTTGATATTAATTTTATGGGCTATTGATATTAATTTTATGTCTTCTATATTCTATGGACACTTGGAAAGACCATTATCTTTGCTTTTACCCCAATATCTTTTAAATAAATTCTTTTTCTGTCAGCCAGTATCTGTATCTTGTAACTAAAAACTCTAATTACTACCCCTTTGCAACTGCATTTGTTTAATAGCCTTTATTGTAGCACTAACTATCCCATACTCTCTAATCATCAGTTTACACCCTAGTCTCCGTCACTACACTGTGAGCTTGAAGGCATAGATTTTGTCTTTTTGGTATGTGTCCAGCCTGCTATGTGGCAAATAATTTATAGTATTTGATTAAGGAGTAAATGAATAGCTTTTTTTAATGATCACCATTTTTTAAAACTTTGATCTGTGGAGATTTAATTCTTATCCTTTTAGTTTTGTATATTTTGTCAGTTTTCATCTGAAAAGCAGGGTGGTTTTGGTTTCATAGCTTGTGTTCAGCAAGTAACTGACCCCAGAAACAGACTGTAAATGTCTATTATATGATTGGAATGACATTTTATTTCAGCTTAATCATGCCATAGTTCAAGTAGAGACATGTGAGAAGTTCCGTATTCATTCCACAAGACCTATTTTGCAACTCCTGCTATTTCCTTTATTTCAGGTTGACTTGTCCTCTAGTTGTAGAAGTGTTGTTTCTACAGCAATGCAGTTTACAATGCACATCCCTGTCAGAGTGTGCAGAAACCCTGCTATGTTGCCTGGAAGCCTTGTTTTCCAGTCAGAAAGGAAGCACATGGTATTCCCTCAGCCTTTCCTCCACTTAACTTTGGGTTGCCTTGTGGATAACAAGAAACTCTTGGTTGTTTTCTACCGTAGATGGCTGGGTTAAAATGTATCTAAGGGATTTTGATGTATAATGTGCCCTGTTACTACAGTGTTCAGGCTGTGGCTGGTGACTGCTAGCAAAGTTGCTGCATGGAATAGATGTAGGGGACATTACAGGAATGTGAGCTAAACATTCTGCCACTCAGCATGAAATTCTATTTTTTGCTAAGGCAGTTTGGAGCAATTGCCTGTTTGTGCTTTGGAGGATTTTCTTATGGTTTTTACTGCCCGTGAGAACACAATAGAATTGAGTGAACCTGGAGAAGTGGAGAAGCAAACTGTTGACCTTTCTGAGTGGTTTCCCTGACCTTCAACTAGGAGCATATTTCGTGACTTCATGTTTTTCTTCCTTTGGAACTAAATTGACTAGATTGTACTTGAACACAAGGAGTCTTTTTCATATCTTCTCTCACACTTAATTTCTTCTTTGCCACCTTTTTCTTTTATTTCTTTTGTTACTTCACCTGGAAGCCTTGTTATATGGACATTCATTGGAAATATTCAAGAAAGAGATGAATTCTGAATAGAGCAGGATTTCAGAGAGACAAGGATATCATCTTAATTGTGATTGGTTAAGTAAATTGAAGAGATTTGTGTGGACTCACACCAATATAGTGGTAGAAGAATGATGGAGAGCATTTTAATGATAATTACACTCCACACTTCAGTATTTTCTCAGTCTTCGTGTATTCATCTATTCATCATGTATCAAACAGCATTCATTAAGTACTGCTTTTTGGTTTCCATAGCATTTAACTTTTATGACAGTAGGTAGGTTCATTTTCACAGGGGCCTTAAGTGTTCAATTCAATGAGTTTTCACAATTGCGTACATCCGTATAACTGATACAGGGCACAGCCATGCCCCTAATTGGGGTTTAGCCCTGGAGGGTCTTGGCTTTGCTCAGGAAATAATTCAAGAGCTAGCTGGTGGTAGAAGAAGATAGCTTTATTGAAGCGGCAGTGTTACAGCTCCTTGACTGCTCCTGCAGAGCAGGGTTACCGCATAGGCATTGTACTGAGAGTAGCAGTAGCAGCTCAGGGCGTTTCTGCAGTCATATTTATACTTACTTTTAATTACATGCAGATTAAGGGGCAGTTTATGCAGAAATTTCTAGGAAAAGGGTTGTAACTTCTGGATCATCAGGTCATTGCCATGGGAAGGGGTGGTAACTCTCAGGTGTTGTCATAGCAATGGTAAACTGACATGGCACACTGGTGGGTGTGTCTTGCAGAAAGCTGCTTCTGCCCCATACCTTTTTTAGCTAGTCATAAATTTGGTTTGGTGTCCAAGCCCCGCCTCCGGAGTCCTGTCCTACCTACTACTTCATAGCCACTATCCAAGATAAGGTATAGTATGATTCCATGACCCCAGAAAGTTCCTTCATGCCCCTTTCCAGTTGCTTTTGCCCTATGCTCTTTGCCCCAGGCAACTACTGATTTTTATTATGATAGATTAGTTTTGCTTTTCCAGAATGCCATGGAAATCAAAGCATACATTTTTTAACTTTTTGTGCCTGGATTTTTTTTACCTACAGTGAAAGAACATGTATTTGAGACTCATCGTGTTGCTGTGTATGTCAGTGGTTCATTGCTTTTTATTTTTATTGTTCATATATACCACAGTTTATCCATCTATCCTGCTGATAAACATATGGGTTATTTCCAAACCTTTTTGAAGACATATGTTTTTATTTATCTTGGGTACCTAAATACCTAGGAATGGAATTGCTAGGTCATAGAGTAGATATGTGTTTAATGTTTTTTGTTTGGGTTTTGATTTGGTTTTTCTGAGACAGGGTCTTGCTCTGTCACTCAGGCTAGAATGCAGTGGCATAATCATGGCTTACTGTAGCCTGGAACTCTAGGGCTCAAGAGAGCTTCCCACCACAGCCTCCCGAGTCGCTGGGATTATAGGTGCACACCACTGTGCCTGGCTAATTTTTAATTTTTTTTGTAGAGATAGGGTCTGCCCATGTTGCAGGCTGGTCTCAAACTCCTAGCTCAAGCAATCCACCTGCCACAGCCTCCCAAACTGCAGGGATTATAGGCATGAGCCACAATGCTCAGTCTTAATGTTATAAGAAACTGCCAGACAGTTCCCCAAGATGTTTGTACCATTTTATATTTCTGCCAGTGACGTATGAGGGTTCTACTTGGTCCATACATATCCTTGTTCACATTTGATGTTGTCAGTCTTTTTTTTTTTTTTTTTTTTTTTTGAGACGGAGTCTTGCTCTGTCGCCCAGGCTAGAGTGCAGTGGCCGGATCTCAGCTCGCTGCAGCCTCCAATTCCCGGGTTCAAATGATTCTCCTGTCTCAGCCTCGGAGTAGCTGGGACTACAGGTGGATGCCACCACACCTGGCTAATTTTTGTATTTTTCGTAGAGATAGGCTTTCATCATATTGGTTAGGCTGGTCTTGAACTCCTGACCTCAGGTGATCCACCCGTCTTGGCCTCCCAAAGTGCTGTGATTACAGGAGTGATCTACCGTGCCCAGCCTTGTCAGTCTTTTTTATTTTGGTAAGTGTGAAATGGTATCTCCTCTGATTTTAGTTTGCATTGCTCTGGAAACTAATAATAATGACATCTTTTCATGTGTAAAGTGACTCTTCAGTCTTACCCATTTTTATTGGGTTGTTTCATTTTGTTGTTGGTTTGTAGGAGTTCTTCATATATTCTGAATATGGATAGTTTGTCAGATGTAAATGCTGTGAATTTTTCTTAGTGTTTATCTTGCCTATTTTTTTTTTTTTTTGGTGGTGTGTTTAGATAAGCAAAGTTTTCAATTTTGATGTTCAGTTTGTCTTTTACAGTTAGTGCTTTTTGTGTCCTAAGAAATCTGCATATGAGAAGATTTTGCTTTTTTTTAATGGTCCTGGCTTTGATGCTTAGGTTTTTGTTTTACCTTGAATTAATTTTCATATATGGACACATTTAGGTTTTTGTTTTTTAGAAACATAGAAGTAGTATATACATGTTCTTCTAAAAATTCAAACAACACAGAGATACATAGACAAAATGAAAGTTAATAATTTGGTGGGGTTTTTGTAAGGTCTCCACTGTTCAGTAGAGTAGTCACTAGCTATATGTGGCTGTTGAACACTTGAAATGTGACTGGTCTGAATTGAGATGTGCTATAGGTGTAAATACACACTAAATTTTGAAGAATTAGTAAGAAAAAAATCAGTCAATTTTTATTTCAGTTACATTGTTGAAATAGTAACATTTTTGACATATTGGGTTAAATGTATTAAAAATAATTTCACTGGTTTATTTTTATATTTAATAGGGCTACAATGCATTTTTAAACTATGTATGTGGCTCCCATTTTATTTCCGTGTTTTTTTTTTTTTTTTTTTAAGAGATAGAGTCTCACCATGTTGCCCAGGCTGGTCTCAAACTCCAGGGATCAAGTGATCCTCCCTTCTCAGCCTCCCAAAATGCTGGGACTACAGGCGTGAGCCACTATGCCACGCCCATTTTATTTCTATTTGACAGCTCTGTTCTAGACCTTTCCCTAAGCATTTAGTAATCTATGTATATGAATGTGTATCTGTATGAGATACTTTTTTGTTCACATGTAAGTGTTTTTATTTATATAAATGGAGTCATCTAAGCCTATTTTCCTGAAGTTTGTATTTTTTGCTTGAAAATACAAAAAAAAGTATATTAACATATTTCATCTTATTTCCTATGCATTTATCTGGTTCTTGTTAATGGCTAGCATGGTGTTCTACAATTTATTTTATTTTATTTTTTTGAGACAGAGTCTCAGGAGTGCAGTGGCGTGATCTCGGCTCATTGCAACCTCCACCTCCCAGGTTCAAGCGATTCCCATGTCTCAGCCTCCCAAGTAGCTGGGATTGTAGGCACCCACCACCACGCCTGGCTGATTTTTGTATTTTTAGTAGAGATGAGGGTTCGTCATGTTGGCCAGGTTGGTCTTGAACTCCGTACCTCAGGTCATCCACCTGGCTCAGCCTCCCAAAGTGCTGGGATTACAGGCATGAGCCACCGAGCTTGGCCAGTTCTGTAATTTTCAAAACTGACTCCCTATAGGGACGTTTAGGTTATTTATCATTTTCTTTCTGAGAAACAGTATGTTTGTAAAGGTTGCCTCATGTTTAGAAAGATGATACAATGCCTATCAGAATTTTTTTCTCAAATGAAAATGCTTATTACAACTAGGATGAGTAAGTTGCGTAGAGGAAGTCAAGGCTTCCCTCGTAAGGGACAAAATGGCTTCATATCTACAGCAGAATACAGTTTCATAGCCAGGAGTTTCACACCAGCCAGGGCAACATAGAGAGACACCGTTCATACAAAAGAAAAAAATACAGTCTTTAGGGAAGCAAACCCTTTGAATATAGTGTATACCTGTAGCTGAAATTCAAACTGTGCCTCTCTTTTGTTCATGATTAGATACACAGTGAGTTTAGGTAGAATGGGGCGTGGGCGGGAGTCACAGAGAAAAAGATCCCAGTGTTCTGTATCTTATCTTAGAGACATTTATATTGGCCACTATGTGAAAGTTCTTTTGAAAAGCTTCCCTCTCCTCCAGTTATTTTCTTAGTACAAAACAACCTTTTTCATGTTTATAAAACTTGGTATGAGGCCAGTCATTTTGTGGGAAGAAAGTCCAATAAGAGAATGAATCTGTGAGCATGAGCAAGAGTGAATGAGATGAGATTATTTAAATATACTTTGACCAATTTAACATCTGTGAGTGTAAGTGTTGAAATGGGTCACCATGTTACTTCCAAAAACGTGGCTTGGGAGTTAATGCGTTCTTTTCACTTAGCACATGTAACTGGATAAACCAAGACTTAAGTAGCTTTTAGGGGAAGGAGGGAAAGTAGACAGATGGGAGTAGCTGCTCAAGCATAGGTGTGTCAAGCAAACTGTCACCCTTTTATCTCTGGGCCAGAGTTGTTTCAGTTCCTACCCCAGGAATCAAGTGTATGATCTGCTTCCATGCCGGGAACTCCTTTAAAACAAGAAGATGATGAATTTTTTTCTTTTACAGTTGATGAAGTTAATCTCCCTTTTCAGTTAGCAGTTTGCCTTTAGAATTTTGGAACTAAAATATTCCTTGCTAAGGCTTTTATTTTCCCCTCCCTCACATGTACTCTGGGTTATTTAGGATTTAAATTAGACATTCAAAGGGTATGTATTTGTGTGTGTGTGCATTTTCTTTTACCTCTGTGAGTAACAGCAATACCAGGATAAAAGTTAATACTTCATCTTGCCAAAAGATAATGGTTTTATTTTTCTCTCGTGAAACAAAACCTGGGAGGAACAGTTGAATGAACTTTGCAAGCAGTCGAGCAAGTAAATTGGCTTCCAGATGAAACCCTGGATTGAGTACATCTAGAGTACCTCACTTAGGTTTTCTGTTGATTCTTTCAGGAAGAAGAAATTTGATGCCTAGAGCTTGGTCTGTTTTTTTGTTTTTAAGTTCTAGTTCTGATTCGATTTCAGAACCAGTCTGCAGGCAGCTCTGCATTGTCTCCTTAGAGAGCTGGAAAATTCCACTGATCTAGATCCTTTGGCAGCAAGCTGACGTTTTATTGAGGCTGGTCAGCACTCCTGGCTGGAGTCTTGAAATTGTGTGGGTGTGTTTTTGCTGCCCATTGTTGAGTTATTCATGAACAGATATGAAAACCATATATATCCGAATTTTGTTACCACTAGATGTGATGAGTTTTTCTTTTTGATTATTTGGGGATTCTTACTTCGTTGTCAAACTCTTCAGATTAAAACTCTTCTTATAGCTATTACTTTGGACTTCTTCTATTTTACAGTATAGGGAAGAGAATGCTGTCATGGATATTATTGGCTCCTGTTTTAGAAATAGGTAGAGTATTATGTATGCCTTTGACTTGAACAGGCTTGCCTGGTGCAAAATAATAGTTTTACTTAATTCTTTTAGCTGTAAAATAAGGATCGTAATTCCTACTTCATAGAGCTGTTTTGAGCATGAAATAAGGTGTCTTACTACACTTCCTGGTACAGAAGGACGCAATGAAAATTAGTAATTTTTCACCTTTTAAATAACAAGGTTAATCTTCACTTACTAGTTCATATTAGGACAAGGAAATTATGAAATCATCAAGGAAACAGAGAGCAAACTTAACAAATAAATGAAACTTAAAACTATTAAAAACCTGTATAGATTTAATCAGCTATTCATCCTCTTCCTACTAAATGAAACCTTTGAGTTAGAGGAGAATATACCAAGACTGAAATTCACTTACTTTTCTTTCCTCTGATTATTGTAATATGTAATGAAACACTTGAGAGGTTCTCAAAAAAAACCAAGAGATTCTTCCTATGAATGTTAGGCTATAGTAATATTTTCATACACTAAAATATATAAACCTGTATTCAGAAAAGAGCCTGAATTAGCAGAACAGGAATTTCCCAACTACAAAGGAAACGTAACCAAAGGGCTTAGAGATTAGTTTTTAAAAACATTTGAATATATAAGAACTTTGTTCAGTTTTTTTTAACCCCGCCCTCCATTCAAGTTTCTTTGCCATCATTATTTTTTTAATGTCCACAGTTTTATTTACTTAAGACATTAGCCAGTGTTTAATCATCTTTAGAGAGATATATAATTGATTATGAAGTTGTATCATATTATGTTGACATTACTTAAAATGTTTTAACTTGTATTTGTCCTAGGGGACATTTGGCAGTGTCTAGAGACATTTCTGGTTGTATAACCTGGGCAGGGCAGGGGATGCTACTGGCATTTAGGGGGTTGAGATGCTGCTAAACATCCTGCAGTACAAAGGACAGCTCCTCAAAACAAAAAATTGTCCTGTTCAAAATGTTAGTAGTTCCCAAGTTAAGAAGCCCTGTGAAACACTGCAGTGAAGTCCACATGAACATGTGATGGATTGTTTTTTACAGTTCTGGAATTGGCTTTTTTTCTGCATTTGGCACAGTGTATGCTCATATAGGGCATATTGGATGAATGAATAAACTAACAAAGTAAGATAGATCTCAACCTGAATTTTGTAGTAAGCAAGTCCTTTTGCAAGTGAGTTGATTTCTGCAAATGGACCTTTAATTTTTGTTTAATCCTTTTTTTAAATTTTTGAGACAGCCTTGCTTTGTCACCCAACCTGGAGTGCAGTGGTACGATCTTGGCTCATTGCAGCCTCTGCCTCCTGGGATCAAGCAATTCTTGTGCCTCAGCCTCCCAAGTAGCTGGCATTACAGGCACACACCACCATGCCAGCTAATTTTTGTATTTTTAGTAGAGATGGAGTTTTGCCATGTAGGCCAGGCTGGTCTCAAACTCCTGACCTCAGGTGATCTGCTCTCCTCAGCCTCCTAAAGTGCTGGGATTACAGGCGTCAGCTACTGCACCTTGCCACACATTATTATTATTTTATTATACTTTTAAGTTCTAGAGTACATGTGTACAACATGCAGGTTTGTTACATATGTATACATGTGCCGTGTTGGTATGCTGCACCCATCAACTCATCATTTACATTAGGTATATCTCCTAATGCTATCCCTCCCCCTACATTATTTTTTTTTGTTTTGTTTTGTTTTGTTTTGTTTTGTTTTGTTGTTTTTTTTTTTTTTTTTTTTTTGAGACGGAGTCTCGCTCTGTCGCCCAGGCTGGAGTGCAGTGGCCGGATCTCAGCTCACTGTACGCTCCACCTTTCGGGTTCATGCCATTCTCCTGCCTCAGCCTCCCGAGTAGCTGGGACTACAGGCGCCCGCCACCTCGCCCGGCTAGTTTTTTGTATTTTTTAGTAGAGACGGGGTTTCACCGGGTTAGCCAGGATGGTCTTGATCTCCTGACCTTGTGATCCGCCCATCTCGGCCTCCCAAAGTGCTGGGATTACAGGCTTGAGCCACCGCGCCCGGCCCTACATTATTTTTTAAATAGAAAAAATTTGGGCTGGGTGTGGTGACTCACGCCTGTAATCCTAGCACTTTGGGAGGCCGAGGCGGGCGGATCACGAGGTCAGGAGATCAAGACCATCCTGGCTAACACGGTGAAACTCCCCCGTCTCTACTAAAAAATACAAAAAATTAGCTGGGCGTGGTGACGGGCACCTGTAGTCCCAGCTACTCGGGAGGCTGAGGCAGGAGAATGGTGTGATCCCGGGAGGCGGAGCTTGCAGTGAGCCGACTTTGCGCCACTGCACTCCAGCCTGGGCAACAGAGTGAGCCTCTGTCTCAATAAATGAATGAATGAATGAATGAATGAATGAATGAATGAATGAATTTGGCTGAGCGCCGTAGTTCATGTTGGTAATTCCAGCACTTTGGGAGGCCAAGGCGAATGGATCACCTGAGGTCAGGAGTTCGAGACCAGCCTGGCCAACATGGCAAAACCCCATCTCTACTAAAAATACAAAAATTAGCTGGACATGGTGGCAGGCACCTGTAATCCCAGCTACTCAGGAGGCCAAGGCAGGAGAATCGCTTGAACTTGGGAGGCAGAGGTTGCAGTGAGCTGAGATCATGCCATTGCACTCCAGCCTGGCAACAAGAGCGAAACTCTGTCTCAAAAAAAAGAAAAAATTAATAAATAATGGAAAAAATTCAAGGCCAGGCATGGTGGCTCATACCTGTAATCCCAGCATTTCTGAGAGCCGAAGTGGGTAGATCACTTGAGGTAAGGAGTTCAAGACCAGCCTGGACAACATGGTGTAACCCTGTCTCTACTTTTAAAAAAAACCCAAAAAAACAAAAATTAGCTGAGCTTGGTGGTGCAGGCCTGTAGTTCCAGCCACTGGGGAGGATGTGTCATGAGAATCGCTTGAACCTGAACCTGGGAGGCAGAGGTTGTAGTGAGCCAAAATCGCTCCACTGTACTCCAGCCTGAGTGACAGAGTGAGACTCCGTCTCATAAATAAATAAATACAGTAAGTAAAGTGTGGGTCAAACAAAAGGAGGCCAGTTTGGAAACTCTGGTTTTTTAACCTGTTGTTGAGACTCTGAGCAGTAGAGAATAACCTGGTCTTACTTAGTTTTCTTTGTTTCTGATAGACAGGTTTGCAAATTGCTTTTCCAGTTTCATCAGAAGAAATAAGTGTGGGCACATACATCTCTATCAATAGTCTGTTTAGATTATTGGAGAATAAATAGGCGACCCACTGCAAAACCTTGTGTCTACATGTATATAATAGTTAAAGCAGAAGCCTGCATCTAGCTAGAATTCTACATAGCAATATATGGGTTTTTTGGCTTTTTGGTTTTTTGTGGGTTGTTTTGTTTTTGGTTTTTTTGAAGCAAACTTTTGTTATATTGCTGAGGCTGGTCTTGAACTCCTGGGCTCAAGCAATCCTGCCTTGACCTCCTAAAGTGCTTAGATTACAGGCATGAGCTACTGTGCCTGGCCTGCAATGTGTATTTTGAGCTACTTTTTTTATTATTCCCTAAATAAAAAGAATTTCTCCTATGCCTGATGAAATTAGTCTTATTTATGTTCAAAAACTATACTGAGGAGAGGAGGACTGTATTTACTTTGGACTTTTGAGCAACTCATTTACACATATTACACTCACATTTCTGATCTGCCTATTTTTAACCAAACCTTGAATTTGATACATTAGCTGATTGGCCACATAAATGTTTTGGGTCTTCATAAAGCAAGACATGTTTGTGCTAATATTGGAATATTTTATTCCATTTTATCCTTACTTTGCTTAAATTGTTGAAAAGTGTAAAAAGGAAAGTGCTGAATACCCATAATGAAAATACTTTAAGTTTCAGACTCCTTAAAAAAGCAAAAAAACTTTTTATTATGAAAAATTGCACCAGCCTGGGCATATGGCAAAACTCCATCTCTACAAAAAATGCACAAATTAGCTGGACGTAGTGGCACGTGCCTGTAGTACTCAGAAGGCTGAAGTGGGAGGATTGTGTGAGCCTAGGAGGTTGAGGCTGCAGCAAGCCAAGATGTCACCACTGCACTCCAGCCTTGGCTGGAGTGAGACCCTGTCTTTAAAAAAAAGAAAAAAAGAAAAAGAAAAGAAAATATCAAACATATACACAAAAGTAAAGTGTAAGGTATAATGAACCCCTGTACCCATCACTAAACTTCAACAGTTATCAAGTATTTTGCCAGTCTTTTATATTAAGTCCTTTGTATGTGTTATCAAGTTGAACACTCAAATCTTTGCAGGTAGATATTACTATACACCTTTTATTTTTTATTGTGGAAAATTTCATACAATAGAGAGACTAGCATAATGAATCTCCATATGCATGTAACCCATCTTCAGTACTTAACACATGTCCCATTTTACATCATCTATGATAGCTCTCCATCCACTCCACCAGCAAAACCTCCACTGAATATTTTGAAGCAAAACTTTAATGTGATGTCATTTTAGCTGTAAATATTCAAGTGTATATCTCTTAAAAGTAAGTATTCTTTTAAAAGCAATTCCCATTATTACATCTAAAAATAACAGTAATTTCTTGATATCAAGTATTTAGTCAGTGTTCATATTTCCTTAATTGTATCCTAAGTTTTTTGTTATAGCTACTTTCGTTGAGTCAGGATGTAAAAGGTCCACATATTCCATTTGACTGTTAAATCCTTTTGTTTTGCTTTGTTTGTATGAGATGAAATTTTCTCTGTGGCCAGAGGGCAGTGGTGCGATCTTGGCTCACTGCAACCTCTGCCTCCTGTGTTCAAGCAATTCTCCTGCCTCAGCCCCTTGAGTAGCTGGGATTACAGGTGCCTACAATCACGTCCAGTTAATTTTTATACTTTTAGTAGAGACAGGGTTTCACCATGTTGGCTGGTCTGGTCTCGAACTCCTGACCTCAAGTGAGCCACCCGCCTTGGCCTCCCAAAGTGCTGGAATTACAGGCATGAGCCACTGTATCCGGTCTGGCTGTTAAGTTTTTTGGTTGTTTTTTTTTTTTTTTTTTGAGATGGAGTCTCACTCTGTCACCTAGGCTGGAGTACAATGGCGGGATCTTGACTCACCGCACCCTCTGCCTCTTGGGTTCAAGTGATTCTCCTACCTCAGCCTCCCAAGTAGCTGGGATTATAGGCACCTGCCGTCACTACCGGCTAATTTTTGTATTTTTAGTAGAGATGGGGTTTCACCATGTTGGCTAGGCTGGTCTTGAACTCCTATCCTCAGGTGATCTGCCCGCCTTGGCCTCCCACAGTGCTGGGATTACAGACATGAGCCACCACACCCAGCTGACTGTTAAGTCTTTAAGTCTCATTTTATCTCTCCCACCCTGCCCCCTCATCCCTAGCAATTTTTTTTTTTTTTTTTTTTTTTTTTAGTTTTGGAGTACGTGTGCAGAATGTGCAGGTTTGTTACATAGGTAAATGTGTGCCATAGTGGTTTGCTGCACCTGTCAACCCATCCACCACCTAGGTATTAGGCCCAGCATGCGTTAGCTATTTTTGTTAATACTCTCCCTAAATTTTTCTATTGTTTTAAACACTTTTTTGGGTGGTGGTGGGGATTTATCATACCATAAAATTCATCCAAATGCAAATGTATAGTTTAATAGTTTATAGTATTTTTTTTTTTTTGAGGTGGAGTCTTGCTCCTGTGCCTCAGGCTCTCTGCAACTTCTCTCTCCCAGGTTCAAGTGGTTCCCTTTCCTCAGCCTCCCGAGTAGCTGGGATCACAGGCATGTGCCACCACACCCAGCTAATTTTTGTATTTTTGGTAGAGATGGGGTTTTGCCGTGTTGGCCAGGCCGGTCTTGAACTCCTGACCTCAGGTGATCCACCTGCCTCGGCCTCCCAAAGTGTTAGGATTATAGGCATGAGCCACTGCGCCCGGCCTATAGTAAATTTTTTAAAGTAGTAACTTTCATCATGTACAATTTCATTTTAGAACAGTTCTGTCACCCAAAAAGTTCCCTGCTGCCCATTTGCAGTCAGTTCCTGCTCCCATCTTCAGCCCCAAAAGATGGGAGCCCTCCAGACAACCACTGATCTGCTTTCTGTCTCTGTAGATTTGTCTTGTCTGGAAATTTCACTGTATAGTGTTTCAGTGTCTATCTCCCTATAATGGTTTTTTTGTTTGTTTTTGAGACAGAGTCTCACTCACTCTGTCTCACTCACTCTGTCCACTCCAGATTAGAGTACAGTGGCACGATCTCGGCTCACTGCAACCTCCGCCTCCCACATTCAAGCGATTTTCTTGCCTCAGCCTCCCCAGTAGCTGGGATTACAGGCGTGTGCCACCACACCTGGCTAATTTTTGTATTTTTAGTAGAGACAGGGTTTCACCATGTTGGCCAGGCTGATCTCGGGCTCCTGACCTCAAGTGATCTGCCCACGTTGGCCTCCCAAAGTGCTGAGATTATAGGTGTGAGCCACTGTGCTCCCTATAAGGTGTTTTTGAAGTTCATCCAAAAATGAATGAATGAGGATCTTTGGGGAACTCATCAATTTCCCATTTGTTAGTGCTGAGCAGTTCTGGACAATTGCCAGAAGACAGATGTCTTCTTGTGTAGTGTATATCAATAATTCATTCCTTTTTTTTTTTGCTAAATATTCTATTTTATAGATATAGCACATTATACTTATCCCATCCATCAGTTGATGGACACTGGGTTGTTTTTACTTTTTGGCTTGTTGAATAATGCTGCTATGAACATTTTGTGTACAGGTCTTTTTGTGGACGTGTTTTCATTTTCTAGGGTTAATACCTAGGAATGAAATATGCTGACTGGTAAATTATTTGCAAATAAATTTTAAGGAATTGCTCATTGTTTTCCAAAGTGGTCACACCATTTTACATTCCTGCCAGCAGTGCATGAGGGTTCTCATTTGTCCACTTCGTCATCAACAGCTGGTAGTGTTGGCCTTTTTAATCTACCAGATGGGTAGTAGTACTTCATTGTATTTAATTTGCATTACCTTAATGAATGCCAAATGATGTTGAGTAACTTTTCATGTGCTTACTGGCCATTTGTATATCTTCTCTGATGAATTATGAGTTGTATGTCTTCTTTGTTTTTTTGTTTGTTTTTTGAGACAGGGTTTCACTGTATTGCCCAAGCTGGAGTATAGTGAGGCATAGTGGCCTTGAACCCCTGGCCTCAAGTGATCCTCCCACCCTAGCCTCCTGAGTAGCTAGTACTACAAGCACAGGCTACTATGCCTGATTGTGTATCTTATTGAGTTGGGGCTTCCTCCCTCACTTTCCAGCTGTTCTGACAGCCAGACTTAGTACTGTCTCCTTAACCCATGGAGAAGCATCTTTCTGCTTAAGTTTTAGTCCCTCTGTGCCACAGAGACTGACTAATCTCACACAGTCAGTCCCCTTCTCTCAAAGGTTGAATCCACTCCAATTTCTGCCTGGCTTTGGTTGCTCTCCAGTGCCTTCAAATAGGCAAGAATTTTCTGTATATTGGCCATAGTATATGGTTATTACCTATCTGAGGGAGGGTTAGTCCCAAAAACTGCTTTATTGCTATGTTATTCCGTTTAATAACAGCTTCTCTTTTGACTCAACACAGATGTGTTTAACCTTGCCATTCAACTTCAGTTATCACATAAAAGTTATAATTACTTTCTGATTTGTAAGATGTTTATGGGCTTGGAGTAACTCCACATATTAATATACCAAATATTTAAGATGCTATGGAAAAACAACTAGCCAGTCACCATGGTGAAATTTGTGTTGTGTTGATAGCCAAATAATCCACAACACATTATAGCCACAGATAAGTAACTTGATTTCCTTATCAGCATCCATCTATTTAAAATACACTAAAAAACATCTCCCAAAATGATGCAGTTAATGACCAGTGTTTAGCAGTGTTTAGCACTTGACATACATTTATAAATGTTCAGTGGTTCTCTTTGGTCTTAGGACTTGTTTACATCCATATCAATGATTGAGGACTCCAAAGAGCTCTTAATACCTGCTGATACTTACAGTAGTAGAAATTAAAACGGAGAAATTTAAAACTTTAACTTATTTTCAAATAACAGTGGTAAACTCATTACATGTTAACATAAATAGCATATTTTTGTGAAAAATAAGTATATTTTCCAAAACAAAAAAAAAATGTCGTGAGAAGAGTAGCATTGTTTTACATTTATACAAATCTTTTAAATATCTGTCTTAATTGAAGATCGCCGACTCTGCACCTTCTTCTCACATTGCATTAGCTGTCAGAGCAATAATACCATCACCTACCATGTAGCCTCTGGAAAAATCCACTTGTGACAGAATACAAGAGAAAAAGGCAAATAATGTCTTCGTGTTGTCATGAAAATAGTTTTAACCTTTTCAGCTCCCTGAAAGTATCTCCTGTCTCTCTGGGGTCCCTGAATCACACTGAGAACTGCAGGTTTAACATATCTCTGGAAGGATACTCAAGCAACTAAGAACAGTGTTTGTCTTGGGGAAAGGGGGATTTGGCAGTTAAAAGACAGCAAAGGGTAGAATGGAGGCTTATTTTAAAATACCTTTTGAGTATTTTACTTGGTACG
Organism: Piliocolobus tephrosceles; assembly: GCF_002776525.5. NCBI lineage: Eukaryota > Metazoa > Chordata > Mammalia > Primates > Cercopithecidae > Piliocolobus > Piliocolobus tephrosceles. Next base: position 60,059,078 of record NC_045450.1, on the reverse strand, counting down.
TTGAAAATGAATTGTTAAAGCCCTTTTCTTCCTTCTGGCAGAAAGGTGCTTAAAGTAATTGTTTTTGTTTTTGTTTTTTAATTTCACTTTAGACACATAGACCTAGAGGGGAGAAGTACCTCAGAGGACACATCTCCAGTCTACATTAGGTTCCCACTGTCATGAACCTTCATAGCCCCTAGTTATTTTCTGTAGCACCTACCTCAACTTATAATTGTATGGCTGTGTGTGTGCGTGTGTGTGTGTGTGTGTGTGTGTTTCACCTCTTTTCTGTCCCACTAGACTATTACCTGAGGGCATGAATCAAATCTGTTTTGCTCACTATTCTCAGTTCAGTACTTGGTTCATAATAGTTTATTAGTAAATATTTATTGAATTAATGAATGAGGATCTTTGGGAAACTCCTACCAATTTCGTGTGTCAGTACTGAGCAATTCTGGACAGTTGCCAGAAGACAGTTCTTGACCAAACACCTGTTTTTGCATAGATAAAATGCTTCTTGGGTGGACATGGTGGCTCACACTTGTAATCACAGCACTTTGGGAAGCCAAGGTGGGTTGATCATTTGAGGTCAGGAGTTTGAGACCAGCTTGACCAACATGGTAAAATCCCGTCTCTATTAAAAATACAAAAATTAGCTGGTATGATGGTGGGCACCTGTAATCCCAGCTACTCAGGAGACTGAGGCAGGAGAATCCCTTGAATTCAAGAGGCGGAGGTTGCAATGAGCCGAGATTGCACCACTGCACTCCAGCCTGGGTGACAGAGCGAGACACCATCTCAAAAAAAAAAAAAAAAAAAAAAAAAAAAGATGCTTCTTGCATTTGTTCTCATTCCTCTAAGACTGTGCACTAGACGATCCGTAAGTATTAATAATCCATTTAGGAGTGTCACGAGAGGGGATGGCAAAATGCTTGTTTTTTTGGGGGGTGCTCAGACTTTCATACATTGTCTTTTTACTGTTTCAAAGATTTCTTTGTCATTCTTTGGTTGTTACGTTTTTCTGTAGGAAAACAAAATAGTATTTTTTTTAAGACCTTGTTGGATTTGTCAAACTTGACTCCAGTGCCAGGATAAAGAGCATTATACTAATTGAACACTTACTTATATCTGAATGAAGTTGGCCAAGTGCTTACATCTGTTTCCTGGTGGTGATTCTTTCAGTATTCTCAGTTCACATGCCACTGGGTCGTCAGAAGACAAGTATCTGGATTTCAGAGCCAACAGTTTGCTTTTAAGCTGCAAGGCCCTCCATTGCCGTAAGATCTGCCACTGCCACAATAACAAAACCTCAGCTGGAACTTGTGCTGCAGCAATTGAGGTCTGTTCATAGACCTCCTGCTCTCGCTGCTGGTTCCATGTAATATTGTTTATAAAAAGAATTAGTGTCTGTTCTGTGTAAAACAACACTGTGGGACAGAAGCTTTGCAGTCAGTAGTAAGAGGGGCCACCGCGAACTACAGTTTCATTGTAAAGCAATTCTTTTCCCTCTTAGGAAATAGAAATTTAACTTAAGCTTGCTTTTATAACAACTGAAGGAATGAAGAGCAAAGAATAGTGTTCTAGAGGGTACCTTAACTTACAGCTTGTGTTGTAGGTCGAGGTTGGCTGCATTATTATGTTACATGATTTCTTGAGCTATGGTGAGCATATTTTCCAAACCAAAAATCAGCACACCTATTCTGACAATATTTTTTAAAGTCAAATGTAATTATACATTTAGAAGTAAAATTAAAAGTTGAGAGTGTCCAGGAAAACCCAGAACATAGGGATGCCTTGCCTGGAAAATAAGAGGTTGATTCCTTAAAGGAGGAGTATGCTGAACTTTAAACTTCACTCCACTGGCCTTTGAGCAGTGTTGATATCAGCCCTCCTACAGCTGCAGCTGGGCCACGTCTCTCTGCCCAAAGTAGGATGCAACACAGTAGGCCATAGGCAAGACCACTGATCTGTATGGAGACTTGATTTTTAGTATGAAGGATATTTTTTGCCTGGCCTTGAAGACTGTAGGGCAGACATGGAAAAGGAGATGACAGTACTAACCCAGGACTGTCCCATCTGACGTATTACCCAATTTGTGTAGATCTTGCAATCTAGGAACTAGCAAGCATTCGATTGTGGCAAAAGCATCTCCCAGTGAATAACTTCATTGAATTCTTGGGTTTTTCTGAGTTCCCTCATTTTGTACAAATGACTTCCTGTAGGTATGGGAATTATTGGTCAAGATAGGCTTTTTTGCTTTGTTTTCCTGAGGCCATGCTTTCAGCTCATGCCATAGCTGCATACTGCAGAATAGGAGAAGGAAGAGAGTGAAAAATAATAAAAAACACTTCTGAAAACAAATACAAGGAAACCTGGGACCCAAAGAGGAAACAGACATTGAGAAATTCAGAAAGAAACCAGACAAGGAGAGAACATGTTCATGTGTTCAGTTGTTTTCTACAGTTTATTTATGGAGGGTACAAGTGCCTTTTGACAGTTCTATTGTGTATTGTAAAACAACTTTTTTTTATTCTTTGAGCTTTTTACATGGTTATCCCTTCCTAAGTTGATTTTTGTGTTTTTTTGTTTTGCTTTGTTTTTCTTTTTGAGACAGAGTCTTACTCTGTTGCCCAGGCTGGAGTGCAGCAGCACAATCTCAGCTCACAGCAGCCTCCATCTCCCAGGTTCAAGTGATTCTCATGCCTCAGCCTACCGAGTAGTTGGGATTACAGGCATGCGGCACCATGCTCGGCTAATTATTGTATTTTTAGTATCCGTGGGGTTTCACTATGTTGGCTAGGATGGTCTTGAACTCTTGACTTCAAGTGATCCACCTGCCTCGGCCTCCCAGAGTGTTGGGATTACAGGCATGAGCTACTGTACTTGGCTTTAAGTTTAAACAATGTCTGGCTTGCCTGGGTGTAGTGACTCATGCCTGTAATCACAGCACTTTGGGAGGCCGAGGCGGGTGGATCACTTGAGGCCAGAAGATCAAGAGCAACCTGGCCAACCTGGCAAAATCTCATCTCTACCAAAAAATACAAAAATTAGCCGAGTGTGGTGGTGCGCGCCTGTATTCCCAGCTACTGCAGAGGCCGAGGCAGGAGAATCACTTGAACCCAGGAGGTGGAGGTTGTAGTAAGCCAAGATCACGCCACTACACTCCAGCCTGGGCCGCAGAGTAAGACCCTGCCTCAGAAAAAAAGAAAAGAAAAGAAAATTGGTGAATGGGTTTCGGAATGTTTGAAAGGATAGCCAAAAATGTGTCTTAACATTGGGTGATGTTTCTAGAGATGGTGTGGAAGATTAACTGCTGTTTCTTACTATTTCTTTTTAAAAAAGAATTCTTATATGAATCTTTTTAACATCTTACCTGTAATATTTTTGTTTTGTTTAATGGTCAGTTGTTCTTGAAAATTAACGTTGCTTAAATATTACATATAAATTAATTTAACATGGCTTGTTCTTTTAAGCACTTTACACATCTTAACAGATAAAATATAAATAGAATTATTAATAAGACTTACTCTGTGTGGTTTGGGGTAAACTAGTGGCAGATTTCCAGTTATCTTGATTTTCAACAATTTCTACTAGAAGGGATTTTATTCAGCCACAGAAAGGTTGTTGTTATGTATGCTCTGTTTTTGTCTTTAACTTGTGCTCCCATTGGGAGTTACTGAGATGTAAGAAGAGGGCTAGTATTCCTTTCCATGTGCAAAAACCCATTTTAGACCCTCTGGTGCTAAATTATTTTTACAAAATTAGTTTTGTTTCGGTTTCTTTCAGTTAACCATAGTTATTTTCTTTTTGAAGCTCAGATTGTCATAGATTGGCTAATGGCATTATCTTTGAGCTGATTCCTTTGTCCTTTTGACACTGACTCTGGCAGTCTGAAAAGTATTCTTACTTTCTGGCAGTACTAGAAAATACCAGAATGGTCTTTATTGTTTTTCTGCCCCAAGACATGGAGTCATCTCCCATCTAGGTTCCTGGTTCCTTTAGTGGTAGGTAATATTAGAAACCAAAATCTGGGCTGGGCACAGTGGCTCATGCCTGTAATCCCAGCACTTTTTGGAGGCCAGGATGGGAGGATTGCTTGAGGCCAGGATGGGAGGATTGCTTGAGGCCAGAAGTTCAAGACAGCCTGCCCAACATAGTGAGACCCCCCTTCTCTACCAAAATTTTAAAAACGAGCACACATCTGTAGTCCTAGCTATTGGGAAGGCTGAGGCAGGAGGATCATTTGAGCCCAGGAGTTCAAGGCTGCAGTGAGCTAAGAAGGTGCCACTGCACTCCAAACTTTAGCCTGGGTGACAGAGTGAGACCCTGTCTCAAAAAGAAAAACACCCAAATTCTGGATTTAAGGAAACTCACGAAGGGTGGTGATCAGTGAAACTTCTGTTGTTGCTGTTAAACTAATTTTAGTGACAACTTTATTATTTTTTTAATTACAAGATATTTTCTACATGCAAAAAATATAAATCAGACACCCATGCACTTATTACCTAGCCTTCTTTACATCTCCTTTCATCCCGAAAGAGGAAAGTAACCACCATATTAAATTTTTTTATCATTCTCTTCTTCTTCTTCTTCTTCTTTTTAAAGACAGAGTGTTGCTCTGTCGCCCAGGCTGGAATGTAGGGGCGCAGTCTCGGCTCACTGCAACCTCTGCCTCCTGGATTCAAGAGATTCTCCTACCTCAGCCTCCCAAGTAGCTGGGATTACAGCTGTGTGCCACTGTGCCCAGCTAAATTTTGTATTTTTAGTAGAGATGGGGTTTCACCGTGTTGGTCAGGGTGGTCTTGAACTCCTCAAGTGATCCACCCACCTCGGCCTTCCAAAGTGCTGGGATTACAGGCATGAGCCACTGTGCCCGGCCTCTTATTTTCCTTTATAGTTTTTTTTTTTCTTTTTTTACCACTTATGCAAGTACCCCTAGATAGTTGTTATTTGAATTTGCTTGTTTTTGAACTTGAAATAAATGCCATCTCGCAGCATGTAGTTTTCTGTGACTTACCTTTCACTTTACGTTATTTTGAGATTTATGTTGATGCAGTAGCACAGTGGCATCCACTGCTTTATTATAGTTTGTTGTATGAATATGCCACAATTTTTGTGTTTTCCTGTATTATTTATAGTTTTTTGCTATTGGAAAAATACTGCTGTGGACATTCCCATACATGCTTTTTTGTGCATATGTGTAGGGGTTTCTCCAGGTTGCCATGTTTGTAAAGTGTTTTTACATGAGCCCATAGTAAGAAATATAGTTTCATTGTGACTCCAGTATACCCACACACACTAACCTACACATGACAGAAACAAAAATTTTATTATACTTGATGTATAATAAAATGAAATGCAGTACTTAGTGTAATGAGGTAAAAATATAACACTTTCATTAAAATATGGCTATGATCCTCTAAATTGATTTGGGACCCATTGAGTAACAACCAGCAATGTGCAAAACTACCGTAAGAACGAAGTTGCTGGCTGTGGAATACGTTTAAGTGTTAACCTAAAAAAGATTATGTTCATTTGTTTTTCAAAGTGGTTGAACTAGTCTTAACATCAGGTGAGAGTTCCTATTGCCCCGATCCTTGCTGTTGGCAGGCTGTTCTGAGGGTCTCATGGTTATAAAATGGCATGTCCTAGAGTTTGAATTTGTATTTTCCCATTACTAGTTGGATTAGCTAGTGAGGAGACAGGAAGCACAGGTGGTATTACAGTGTAGTGGTAGAGGTACACACATGGTGTTTGTGAAAACTAGAGATTAAGGCACCTCCCTGATCCTGGGGCAGTCAGGGAGAGTTCTACAAATAAGGGCTTTCAGAAGGTTGCTATAAGAAGGCATTTAGAATTTCAGAAGTCATTTCTGACCTGAGTTCTTCCTAGGTAAAATTCTTTCTGCTATTAGAGTGTACTGTGGTGTTTATCTAATACAAGGTAAGTTGGAACTCTTTTCTGGGATCTTGAGAGAGGTCTTTGAATATCTGATGAAAATTATGGACTTGCCTCCCAGAAAAATATTGTGCGTGTGTGTGTTTGTGTTTGTGTAAATTTGACATAAAATTTCAGCATGTTCTTGGTCATTCTAGGACCTTCCAGGGAATGGATAGTCAATGAAAAGTTCCCAAGGACTCTTTTTTTTTTTTTTTTGAGACGGAGTCTTGCTCTGTCGCCCAGGCTGGAGTGCAGTGGCCGGATCTCAGCTCACTGCAAGCTCCTCCTCCCGGGTTTACGCCATTCTCCTGCCTCAGCCTCCCCAGTAGCTGGGACTACAGGCACCCGCCACCTCGCCTGGCTAGTTTTTTGTATTTTTTAGTAGAGACAGGGTTTCACCGTGTTAGCCAGGATGGTCTCGATCTCCTGACCTCGTGATCCGCCCATCTCAGCCTCCCAAAGTGCTGGGATTACAGGCTTGAGCCACCGCGCCCGGCTCCAAGGACTCTTAACAAAAGAGACGGCTATTACTTTGTTCTATCTAAGTCTAGGTTGTTTACTCTGCTGGCTTGAGACCTCTTTTCTCTTTCATACCACCCCCACACCCCTTAATGTAGTAACCTTCCATAGACTTTCCATATGGCCTGCAGCTTGGAAAATGAGTTGGTGTCCATCATGGGTCCCCAACATAGAGAGCGATGTGTCACAGAGCCAACATTAGGAATTTGTCACAACCAACAAAAATGAAGCTGGAAGCAACTAGTAAAAGAAAGACCCTAAGACCACCCAGATAGAGTAGATGGGATGCTTGTTTTCCCTACATATGAAATGGTAGATTGAACCAATTTTATTTATGTCTTAATGGACAGGTTAATCCAGTAGCCTTGAGGCCTTGGTGACACCTTGGTAACTGATAAGAGTTACGTGGACTCCAGATATACACAACTTAATTTGTCCATGCTACTGATAGAGCTAATAGGTAGTTATAATTCCACATGTGTAAATTGATCTTAAAACAAAATTTGTTTATGCTTTCTTTATCTGCCACAAGAATTTTTCAGCTGTTTTCCCTAAGGCTTCTTTTATTCATCTCATGCCAGGTTTTAGAGTCTGTCCCACTGCTTTGGCTCCAAGGAACTTTATTCACTACAAGCAGTTTGACTCAATACCCAGTCAGGGCATGACACTTAATTAGATGCAATACTGTCTTCTGAGATGCCCCTAGCTCTTCCCCACCTTCCAGCTGAGTCCACAAGTCTGAAATAAAGCTGTATTATAAGGACTCTTGTGTTCACTTTCGGACATTACCTCCCTCCAGAAGTGATTTATTTGATTTGTTAAGAGGTATGTGTGGGTAAGTCACAAAACCAAGTATTCCAGTCTCTATTGGAAGTTAAGTGTTTTAACAGGTAGAAAGTATACATGATTCAACCAAGTAGAAAGCTTTTGTCTCTCAGCGGATCATTTTCAGCTTTCTTTGGAGAGTTGCCATTAGCAATGCAAATGTTAAGTTTGGTAGCACAACAAATAAAACACTGAAAACTATAGATGTTACTTATAAAACACTGGCAGTCAGAGAAATTGGGTTTGGTCAAGAAGACAGTGAAACATTTCCCTGTTGGGCCAGAGGCTGTTATCGTTTTGCTCTGAATTCAAAACCTGATTAAGTCTCCAAATTTGCTTAGGGCTGTTATCCTGGAAAATAGAATCTGATAGAAGGCGAGCACTGGTACTTAGTGCAAGGTGGAGGTGATCATGGTTAGGACAATTGCATACAGGTCATGACTACATTGAAGTCTCAGGAAAGATTGGTTTAGTGATTTGGCAAATCCGAGGCATGAGTTTTGGGTGGTTTTGTTGTTTTGTCTTATTTTTCCATCCTTTAAGAGTCTTAGGGGAAAACAACATCATTGAATAGACTAACATAAAAATTCAGCACTTAATCTGCTTCACAGCATATTAACCTCTGCAGAGCTTTGCTATTTTGCAACCAGTGGTGTGAATTATTCTCTGTTAATAAGAATCTGGCTTTCTTTTCCTATTGGAAAAGAGGCTCGTGTGCATGTTACTCTGACTCAGTGGTTCTCAAACTTTTGTTCTCAGGATCTCTTTACACTCTTCAAAATTATTGACTGGATTATAACTGTTGTTATTTATAGTGTAAGAAATTAAAATGAACTAGTGTATTTTAAAAATCTAGAATAGCATTGTGATTTTGTAAATTTCTTTAATGTCTGACTTAATCGAAGATAGCTGGAGTGTCAGATCTTCTTTTCCATTCAGTCTATTTTAATCAGTTGTTTTGGCTGAATTATATGAAGAAAATTTACTCTCACTCAGATATGTAGTTGGAAAAGGAAGGAGTATTTTAATAGCTGTTTTGATAATTTTGGTTATCCTTTAGTGATACTATAGGATGTGAACAGTGATGTGACAGCATGCATTAGTCATTTCAAAACTACTGGTTACTGGGTTATACAGCTCTTCTAACGTTGACTACTTTCATTAGACGTTCTCAACAAGTCACATTCATTAATATCAGTGCCAATCAGAAAAGTCTTTACAGGGAAGCTGTTTAGTTCATGGTGGTAGGCAACAAGTTTTCCAAAATTCTAAAGCTTATCACTGCCAGCAGATACTGTCAGGTGTTGGACAGATAGACATTGTTCAGTTTCGAGAAAAGAGAAAATGTCTGTCAAATACTTAAGTATGAATAACTATAGTTTATCTGCCAGTCATTTTTTCAGGTAAAAATGGTGTTCATGAGGAAAAGTAGATAATTCAGCTTGCAATTCAGTTGTACAGATGGAGTCCTGGAGACTCCCACTCTTGGCAGAAGTGCTTATGATCGCTTTCATTTTCATAAACAGTAGTTACAAGATACCTAGTTAAGAATCAAGATTTAATAAATTACCTCGTTTTATGTAAAATATTTATTTTACTTAATAACTTGCTGCTTCGTTCTTTTTTTTAATAAAAAGCTTTAGAATAATGTTGCATTGAATATCTGAAGAGATTATTATGTCAGAAAAGCTGCTAAAATGACATGGAGAGTTCGCATATGTAGATGTGCCTCATCTGATGGCACTGTGCTTTACTGTGCTTCACAGATACTGTGTTTCTTACACATTGAAGGTTGGAGTTGAGCATGTCTACCAGTGCCATTTTTCCAGCAGCTTGTATTCACTTCGTGTCTCTGTCCTATTTTGGTAATTCTCATAATATCTCAAATTTTGTCATTATTATTATTATGGCGATCTGCAATCAGTAATCCTTACTGGTATTATTGTAATTGTTTTGGAGCACCATGAGCCACACCTACATAGGATAACAAACTTAACTGGTAAATATTGTATTCCCTGAGACAAAACAATATTGAAATTAGGCCAGTTAGTAACCCTACAGTGACCTCTAAGTGTTCAAGTAAAAAGAAGAGTCACATCTCTCATTTAAATCAAAAACTAGAAATGATTTAAAGTTAGTGAGAAAAGCATGTTGAAAGCCAAGACAGGCTAAAAGCTAGGCCTCTTGTACCAAACAGTTAGCCAAGTTGTAAATGCAAAACAAAAGTTATTGAAGGAAGCTAAAAGTGCTACTCCAGTGAACATACAAATGATAAAGTGAAACAGCTTTATTGCTGATCTGAAGACAATTTGAATGGTCTGAATAAGAAGATCAAACCAACCACACAACATTCCCTTAAGCCAAAGCCTAATTCAGAGTAAGGGCCTAACCCTTCAATTCTGTGAAGGCTGAGAGAGGAGAGGAAGCTGCAGGAGAAAAGTCTGAAGTTAGCAGAGATTGTTCATGAGATTCTGTCCTTAGAAAGAAGCTGTTTCACCAGCTGCAGGAGCTTAAACCTGTAACCCCAGCACTTTGGAAGTCGAGGCAGGTGGATGGATCACTTGAGGTCAGGAGTTTGAGACCAGCCTGGCCAATATGGTGAAACCACATCTCTACTAAAGATACAAAAAATTAGCTGGTCATGGTGGCATGTATCTGCAATCCCAGCTACTCAGGATGCTGAGGCAGGGGAATCGCTTGAACTCGGGAGGTGGAGGTTGCACTGAGCTGAGATTGCGCCACTACACTCCATCCTGGGTGACAGGGTGAGACTTCGTCTCAAAAAAATAAAAACTAAAAATAAATAAAGTAATTTTAAAAAAGAAAGAAGCTGTTTCCAGGCTGGTTGAGGTGGCTCACGCCTGTAATCCGAGCACTTTGGGAGGCCAAGACAGGTGGATCACTTGAGGCAAGAAGTTCAAGACCAGCCTGGCCACATGGCAAAGCCCATCTCTACTAAAAATACAAAAATTAGCCAGGCATGGTGACACACGACTGTAGTCCCAGCCACTTGGGAGGCTGAGACAGGAGAATTGCTTAAACCTGGGAGGCGGAGGTTGCAGTGAGTCGAGATCACGCCACTGCACTCCATCCAGCCTGGGCAACAGAACAAGACTCTGTCTCCAAAAAAAAAAAAAAAAAAAAAAGAAAGCAGCTGTTTCCATAACATGGAAGTACAAGATGAAGCAGCAAGTTCTGACGTGGAAGCTGTAGTAAGTTATTCAGAAGATTTATCTAAGATAATTGATGAAGGTGGCTACACTAAACAACAGATTTTCAGTGTAAATGGAATAGCCTTTTCTTTTTCCTTTCTTCTTCTTATATTTTTAAAACAGCTTTCTGTTGGAAGAAGATGCCATCTAGGACTTCTGTTAGCTCAGAAGGAGAAGTTAATGCATGGCTTCAAAACTTAGAGTGATAGGCTGACTCTCTTGTTAAGGGCTAATGTAGCTGGTGACTTTAAGTTGAAGCCAGTGCTCATTTGCCATTCTAAAAATCCTAGGATCTTTAAGAATTATAATCTACTCTGACTGTGTTTTTTAAGTGAAACAACAAAACATAGATGATAGCACATCTCTTTCCAGCATAATTTCCTGAATATTTTAACCCCACTTTTGAGACATACTGCTCAGACAGAAAGATTCCTTTCAAAATGTTACTGCTCATTGACAATGTACCCAGTCACCCATGTGCTCTGATGGATGTGTACAAGAAGATTAATGTTGTGTTGTTTACTGTTAACATCCATTCTGCAGTCCATGGATCAAGGAGTAATTTGAGCTTTCAAGTGTTACTTGTTTATTTGTTTATTTTCACTCCTGGCAAACTGTGATGGTCTTACTACTTAAGAAATACGTTTAATAAGGCTATAGCTGCCATAGATAGTGATTGCTCTGCTGAATCTGGACAGAGTTTATTGAAAACCTTCTGGAAAGAATTCATTATCCTAGATGCCATTAAGAACATCTGTGATTCACGGGAGGAGGCCAAAGTATCCACAGGAACAGGAGTTTAGAAGAAGTTTATTCCAACCCTTATGGGTAACTTTGAGGGGTTCAAGACTTCAGTAGAGAAGGTAACTGCAGATATGATGGAAATATCAAGAGAGCTACTATGAGAAGTAGAGCCTGTATTAGTCCATTCTCACGCTGCTATGAAGACATAGCCGAGACTGAGTACTTTGTAAAGAAAAGAGATTTAATTGACTCGCAGTTCCGCATAGCTGGGGAAGCCTCAGAAAACTTACCGTCATGGCGGAAGGCACCTCTTCACAGGGTGGCGGTAGAGAGAATGAGTGCAAGCAGGGGAAATGCCAGATGCTTATAAAACCATCAGATCTCAGGAGACTCACTCATTATGACGAGAACAGCATGGCGGAACTGCCCCCATGATTCAATTACCTCCACCTTGTCCTGCATTTGACACTGGAAATTATTATAATTCAAGGTGAGATTTAGATGGGGATACAGAGTCAAACCATATCAGAGCCTGAAGATGTGACTGAATTGCTTCAATTTTATGATAAAACTTTGACAGATGAGGAGTGGCTTCTTATGGATGAGCAAAGAAAGTGGTTTCTTAAGATGGAATCTACTCCTGGTAAAGATGCTGTGAACATTGTTGAAATGACAGCAGAGGATTTAGAATAGTATATATTTAGTTGATAAAGCAACAGCAGGGTTTGAGAGGATTGACTTCAGTTTTGAAAGAAGCTTTACTGTGGGTAAAATGCTGTCAAACAGCATTGCGTGCTACAGAGAAATCTTTCATGAAAGGAAGAGTCAATGTGACAGACTTCATTGTTGTTTTATTTTAAGAAATTGCCACAACTACCCCAGCCTTCAGCAACCACCACCCTGATCAGGCATCAGTCATCAACATTGAAACTAGACCTTCTACCAACAAAATGATTTTGTTTCACTGAAGGCTCAGATGATCATCAGCTTTTTTAGCAATATTTTAAAATGAAGATCTGTACATTGTTTTTCTTAGACATAATGCTATTACACACTTAATAGACTATAGTGCAGTGTAAACATAACTTACATATACACTAGGAAATCAAAAAATTTGTGTGGCTTACTTTACTGTGATATTTGCTTCATTGCTGTGGTCTGGAACTGAACCCAAAATATCTCCTAGTAGGTGTGCCTGCCTGCATGTGTCAACCAGCTTTCTCTGATGTTAACATCTTATATTTGGCAGTGGTACATTTGTCAAAATTAAGAGATTAACAATGGGACAGTACTATTATCCAAACTCCACGGTTTATTATAATTTCCCTTTTTCCCACAAGTGTCTTTTAGCATGTTATTCCAGGATCCAGTTCAGGATACCCTGTTGCATCTAAGCAGTAACTTTTAAAACAGTACTTTTTCCCTTTCCCCAGCACATTTAAGAAAACAAGTACATTTTAGACTTACAGAAGAGTTGGAAAGATGGAACAGTGAGTGCCATGTACCTTTACCCAACATCTTGCATAGCCATGGTGCATTTGTCACAACTGAGAGACTGACAGTGCCACCACATTTTTATACATCATGAGGACACTTCTCTTGGAGATATGTCTTGGATTTTTTTTTTTTTTTTTGGAACACCAAGGCTGTGAGACTCATGCTCATGTGACTATAAGGCTGGAGTTAGGCAGACCAGGACTTCACATTCATCCCTGGCCATATCCTGCTGTATGGTCTCCTTCAACTTCCTTCTCCACAAATGAACAAATGCAGAGCCATGAGAGAATGTGCGAGTATGTGGCAGGTACTCAGCAAGTAACTACACGTGTTCCTTGATATATAATGGGATTATGTCCCAATAAATGCATTGTAAGTTGAAAATATAAGTTGAAAATGCATTTAATATACCCAACCTACCAAACATCAAAGCTTGGCCTAGCCTACCTTAAATGTGCTCACAACACTTATATTAGCCTGTAGTTGGACAAAATCATCTAACACAAAGTCTATTTTATAATCAAGTGTTGATTATCTTATGTAATTTATCAAATACTGTACTGGAAGTGAAAACCAGAATGGGTGTATGGGTACTCAGAGTAGTTTCTACTGAATGCATATCACTTTCACACCACGATAAAGGCAAAAATTTGTAAGTCAAACCATAGTCAGGGACATAGTCTTTTCTGTTCCCAGAAAAGGGCTTAGAACAGAGATTCAGTAAAATAACAACAAGCTTTAAAACTGAAGGGGAAAATAGTTTGAAAACTCTGCTAAGGAATTTTTTGCCATTATTTCTTTTAATATCATGGTCCATTTTTAAAATCTACTTCAGTAATTAACCATTATGATTATCACCTGAATTCCTACCTACCCCGCCATATGGTTTTGAAGCAAATCTCAGATATTGTATATAATTTCACCCATATATTTTTGATATATATCTAAAAATATTTACCCATAAACATTTCAGTATGTATCTCTTCTTTTTAAACATAACTACATACTATTGGCATACCCCAGAAAAAATAATGTCTTCATGATATGACCAAATACCCAGTGTTTAAATATCTAATTAGTCTAATAAGTTTGGTTGTTTACAGTTTGTTTGGATCCAGTGTGGTCCATACATGGCAGTTGGTTGACACTGCCTCTTAGTCCTTTTTAATCATCAGATTTCTATTCCATCTTTTTTTTGTTTTTCTACTTGGAATGTATTTGTTGAAGAAACTGAGGATGTTGCCCACATCCTCATGTGTTTTACTGGTTACATCCTCATGGTAGAGTTTAACATGTTCCTCTGTCCTGTGTATTTCTTGTAAATTGGTAGTTTTATCTAAAGACTTGACTAGATTTCAGTTTCACATATATATTTTTCCTTATCAAGACTGTATTAGAGTGATGTTCTATTTCGGGACACATAAAGTCTGGTTTTCTTTTTTTGTGATGTTAGTAGCTGTTGATGATCCTAGATACACTTATGGTTGTGAAATGATGGCAGTCTAATTTTATCATTTCTTCATTTATTTGTTGTAATGCTTCTAAAGATAATAAATCTCATCTCCTTTGTTTGGTTCCCAATTCATATAGGAATAAAAATTCTTTTTTTTTTTTAATTGGGTGGTCTTTTTGTTGATTTTTAAGTTCTTTTATTTTTTTGAGACAAAGTCTCACTCTGTTGCCCAGGATGGAGTGCAGTAGCGTGGTCTCGACTCACTGTAACCTTCGCCTCAAGGGTTCAAGCGATTCTCCTGCCTCAGCCTCCCCAGTAGCTGGGAATACAGGCATGCACCACCATGCATGGCTTATTTTTGTATTTTTGGTACAGATGGGGTTTCACCATGTTGGCCAGGCTGGTCTCGAACTCCTGACCTCAAGTGATCCACCCGTCTCAGCCTCCCAGAGTGCTGGGATTACAGGTGTGAGCCACAGAGCCCAGTGAATAAATTCTTTCATTTACCTTTTCTTTTCTTTTTTTTTTTTTTTTTTTTAGAGACAGGGTCTCACTCTGTTGCCCAGGCTGGAGTGCAGTGGTGTGATCTTGGCTGACTGCAACCTCTGCCTCCTGGGTTCAAGCGATTCTCTTGCCTCAGCCTCCTGAGTAGCTGGGATTACAGACACATGACACCATACCCGGCTAATTTTTGTGTTTTTTTGTTTTTTTGTTTTTTTTGGGACGGAGTCTCGCTCTGTCGCCCAGGCTGGAGTGCAGTGGCCGGATCTCAGCTCACTGCAAGCTCCGCCTCCCGGGTTTACGCCATTCTCCTGCCTCAGCCTCCCAAGTAGCTGGGACTACAGGCACGGGCCACCTCACCCGGCTAGTTTTTTGTATTTTTTTAGTAGAGACGGGGTTTCACCGTGTTAGCCAGGATGATCTCGATCTCCTGACCTCGTGATCCGCCCGTCTCGGCCTCCCAAAGTGCTGGGAATTTTTGTGTTTTTAATAGAGACGGGGTTTCACCATGTTGGTCAGGCTGCTCTCAAACTCCAGACCTCAAATGATCCACCTCCCTCAGCCTCCCAAGGTGCTGAGCTTATAGGCGTGAGCAACCACGCTTGGATATTTACCTTTTCGTATCCTTTTATTTTCCCAATTCATTTAGGAAAGATAAATATTTTTCCTTTCATTTTCAAAATGAGTTGGTACACTAACCTCCTTAGTAACCGATTTGTATTTTTTTATTATGAACTCATGAATTTAAACATTTGATGTTGTTTCAGTCCATTGTGGTCATTATCCTTATTGATTCTCAAATTGTTTTATATTTGACAAATAAGTTCTTCAAATTAGTAAGTTATTTTGATAGTGACCTTAATAGTTTTTGCTAGCTTCCATGCCTGTATGGCGTAACAAAACATTCCAGGCTCCTTTTGTACATTTCCTGTCCCAGACCTGGTATTAGTCATCTAATCTGGAAGCCCTGCTTTCTTTCTGTGGGAAACATTATTTCCAGACATTAGGGATAAGAGTGCCAGTTGCTACTGAGTTGGTCATTGTTTCAAAGATTTATCAATACATAGAGCAAAGAATTATATTTTGCTTTGTCCTATGTTTATTTCTTCACTTTAGAAACAGTACAGCTACTTCCAAGTCAAGTTTAGAACTCTCAGGTTATCTTAAATCTGCAGCTTCTACCTTCCTAAGAATAAAACACTGGAATGATGAAATGTCACATAAATATCCATTTATTTTATTTCACAATACATACACTCACCTGTTGTATGTATGATTAGTACAAATGGTTTAAATTGGCTTGTTGTGCTTTGTTTTTTTTTCTGCAGTTTTTTTTTTGTCATTAGATTTTATTTCACTAGAAATGTATAGTCAAATTTCTGTGTTCTAAAGTCACCTGAAATAGTTTTTCTGTTTGTAGTAATGTTACCAGTTGGACACATTAGATTCATTTATTTTTGGGAATTGCTTTTGTTTCCATTTAAATTTTTATTTGTCTTGCGTATCTTGGATTAACGGTAGTAGACCATATACAGTTTTCTCTAATTTATTTCATTTGAGAGTTTCCTCATTTATTTTGTTTTCAGATGCAAAGTATTTCATTGTATGAATTACCAGAGTTTGTTCAATTAGTTTTCTTTGATAACATTTGGGTTGCTTCTAGTCTTTTGTTATTACAGTCTTGCAATGAATAGTCTTATGCTTGTATGTTTTTGTGGTTTCTGGCAAGGATTTCAGTGTAATTTAAGGCTATCCTCTACTTAAGTTATGGCCAATTAAGTGTCTGATTAAATGTCTGTAATAATTTTAAAATAACAATACTTAATTTAAAAAAGCTTATAATACATAATTATTCATTAGAGAAATGCAAATCAAACCACAGTGAGATAATACTTCACACCCACTAGGATGATTATAATTTAAAAAGATGGAAATAGCAAGTGTTGGCAAGGGTATGGAGAAATTGAAACCCTCATACCTTGCTGGTTGGATGGAGAATGGTGTAGCCACACAGGAAAAAAGTTTGGCAGATTCTCAAAGTTAAACGTAGAGCTATATACAACCTAACAATTCTATGCATATACCCACAAAAAATGAAAACTATATGTTTATATATAAACACACAAAAACTTGCACACATATGTTCATAGCAGCATTATTCATCCAAAAAGTAGAAGTACTCAATGACTTTCAACCGATAAATACAGATGAAGAAAATATATGTCCAAACAGTAGAATGTTATTCAGCTATAAAAAGGAACAAAATACACTTAGCAAACTAGAATAGAAGGAACTTCCTCAATCTGATAAAGGGCATCCATGAAAAATCCACCACTAATATCATACTTAATTATGAAAAACCGAATGCTTTTCTACTAAGATAGGAAAAAGACAAGTATGTCTAGTCATGCCATCTCTATTCAACTTTGTATTGGAGCTTCTAGCCAGGGCAGTTAGACAAGAAAATGATACAAGAGGCATCCAAATTGGAGAGAAAGGAGTTGAACTATTCACAGATGACATGATCTGATATGTAGAAAATCCTATATAATCCACTAAATAATGATTAGAACTAATAAACAATTCAACAAAGTTACAAGATACAAGATCAATATGTAAAAATCAACTGTATATATTTTTTAAAGACAGTCTTGCTCTGTCACTCAGGCTGGGGTACAGCAGCACAAACACAGCTCACTGCAGCCTCAACCTGGGGTCAAGCAATCTTTCTGCCTTAGCATCCCAAAGTGTTAGGGACTATATGTCTTCTTTTTTTTTTTTTTTTTTGACAGGGTCTTGCTCTGTCACCCAGGCTAGAGTCCAGTGGCGCAACCTCCACCTACCAGGTTCAAGTGATTCTCCTGCCTCAGCCTCCTGAGTAACTGGGATTACAGGCGCCGGCCACCACGCCCAGCTAATTTTTGTATTTGTAGTGGAAATGGGAGTTTACCATTTTGGCCTGGCTGGTCCTGAACTGCCCTCAAGTAATCTACCTGCCTTGGCCTCCCACAGTACCTTGGGATTACAGGTGTGACCCACCACACCCAGCCTAGGCACTATATTTCTATAAACTAGCAGTGAACCATCCAAAAATGAAATTAAGGAGACAGCCCTGGCGAAGTGGCTCATTCCTGTAATCCTAGCACTTTGGGAGGCTCTAAGAGGCTGAATTGCTTGAGGCCAGGAATTTAAAACCTCCTGATTAACAGAGTGAGACTCCAACTCTACCAGAAAGCAAACAAAAAAACAAAGTTAGCCAGGTGTGGTGGCATGCCCCTGTAGTCCCAGCTACTCAGGGTACTGAGGCAGGAGGATCGCTTGAGCCCAGGAGTTTGAGGCTGCAGTGAGCTGTGATCGTGCCACTGTACTCCAGCCTGGGTGGCAGACAGCAAGACCCTGTCTCTGAAAACAAAAATTAAATGGAGACAGTTTCATTTACAAAAGCATCAAAAAGAATAGGAATAAGTTTGACAATAGATGTGCACGATTGTATGCTGAAGTCTACAAAATACTGTTCAAAGAAATTAAATCTGAGTGAAGACATTTAATGTTCATGAATTGAAAGATAATATGGCAACACAGACATGATTCACATAAGAGCTGTATCTTATGATGTGCAAATTATATCAATACAAAAAAAAAGCTTGCAGTAAATAATTACTGCAGTAAAATTTGAATTTTAAAAATATAGGGCCAGGCGCGGTGGCTCACGCCTGTAATCCCAGCACTTTGGGAGGCCGAGGTGGGCAGATCACGAGGTCAGGAGATCGAGACCATCCTGGCTGAAACGGTGAAACCCCGTCTCTACTAAAAATACAAAAAATTAGCCAGGCGTGGTGGTGCGTGCCTGTAGTCCCAGCTACTGGGGAGGCTGAGGCAGGAGAATGGCGTGAACCTGGGAAGCGGAGCTTGCAGTGAGCTGAGCCGAGATCGCACCACTGCACTCCAGCCTGGGCAACAAAGCGAGACTCCATCTCAAAAAAAAAAGAAAAAAAAATTATAAAGTGAGCCGAAAGAGGAAAAAACAACTTATGGTCTACTGCAGGTTTTTAATATTAAATGAACGTTTCTTTCCCATTCAAGATGAGCCACAAAAGCAGAGCCCAAGAAATTTTAGGCTTTGGGCTTAAAATTGATTTTTTTGTTTCTTGTTTTTAAATTTTATTTTGAAATAACTTTAGATTTACAGAAGTGTTGTAAAGATAGTACAAAGTTCCCGTAAGTGCTTTACCCAGCTTCTTCTAATGCTAACATCTTATACAACCTTAGTACATTTATCAAAACTAAGAAATTAACATTGGGAGCCAAGCGTGGTTCACACCTGCAGTCCTGACTATTTTGGAGATTGAGGAGGAAAGAATGCTTGAGGCTAGAAGTTTGAAGTTGCAGTGTGCTGTGATCACTCCTGTGAATCACCACTGCACTCCAGCCTGGGCAACATAGTGATCGAGACCTAGAAAGAAAGAAATTAACATTGGTTAATTTAAAAAAGAAAGAAATTAACATTGGTACAGTGCCATTAACTAAACGATAGACTTCAGATTTTGACAGTTTTTCCACTAATAATCATTTGTGTTCCAGGACCCAAACCCATTTTCCACCTTTAGTTAGTTGTCATGTCTCCTTGGTCTCCTCCCGTCCCATGACAGTTTCTCAGCCTACATTTTTCATGATATTGCCTTTGGAAAGTGCTGGTCAGGTATTTTGTAGAATGTCTCTTCATTTGGGTTTGCTTCGTGATTTTTCGCATTAGAATGAGGTTATGGATGTTGGAGAGACCACCAGAGAGGGGACTTGCCCTTCTTATCTCATATATCAATGTATTACTGATGTTAGCTTTTTTTTTTTTTTTTTTTTGAGACGGAGTCTCGCTCTGTCGCCCAGGCTGGAGTGCAGTGGCCGGATCTCAGCTCACTGCAAGCTCCGCCTTCCGGGTTTACGCCATTCTCCCGCCTCAGCCTCCCGAGTAGCTGGGACTACAGGCACCCGCCACCTCGCCTGGCTAGTTTTTTGTATTTTTTAGTAGAGACGGGGTTTCACCGTGTTAGCCAGGATGGTCTCGATCTTCTGACCTCGTGATCCGCCCGTCTCGGCCTCCCAAAGTGCTGGGATTACAGGCTTGAGCCACCGCACCCAGCCTGATGTTAGCTTTAATCATTTGGTCAAGGTGGAGTTTGTCAGATGTCTCCACTGTAAAGTTTTCCCTTTAAATTTATGGTTTTATATTGCTTTGTTCTTCCCTTTTTTTTTTTTTTTTTTTTGAGATGGAGTCTCACTCTGTTGCCAGGACTGGAGTGCAGTGGCGCAATCTTGGCTCACTGCAACCTCCGCATCCTGGGTTCAAGTGATTCTCCTGCCTCAGCCTCCCGAGTAGCTGGGATTACAGGCGCCCGCCACTGCGCCCAGCTAACTTTTTGTATTTTTGATAGAGATGGGGTTTCACCATGTTGGCCAGGCTGTTCTTGAACTCTGACCTCATGATTCACCCACCTCGGCCTCCCAAAGTGCTGGGATTACGGGTGTGAGCCACCGCACCTGGCCCGTTCTTCCTTCTATTTTTAAGGTTGCTTTGGATGCATTTTCATGGTATTAATAAAGAAATGCAGACCCTTGTTACTGAACTCCAGCTCCCAGGATGCATTGTGACAGCAACTACTTGCTGTCACATGGAAGGACAGACCAGACCATCTCTGTTTTCCCAAGCAAAGCAGAATTGTTTTTCAGGAATGGGGTGGGAGAGTCCTGTTAACTAAATAGATTTTCAAGTTTTGAGTAGGCACCTCACAGGAGAGGAATGGGGCAGGGTTATTTTCAGAGTTTGGATGGCATATCAATTCCTTATAATAGGTGTTGACTTTTTTTTTTTTTTAGTGGAAGATTTTAGAGCTATCTTGGAAAATCAAAGTATATCCAGTATTGATTATATAAAACTTAGTTTATTGTTGCCTCCTTCATCCTGTCTGTCCACCTGGTACTCTGTACAGTGGAGAGTTTACCCCTAGAGAATGTCAGCACATTGACATTCCTGGTCCTTGGGCTGCTTCATTTACATTTACCTACAGCTTTGATGTCAGAATCCAGGACACAATCTCACCACCTTTCTGTTACTAGCATTACGCATGTGCTAGTAAGCACTGAGGATTCAGCAGAATTTAAGCATGGTGAAGTACTAATGGGAGATGCATTAGGAGTACTGAACATTGACATTTGAGCCATTACTCCGTGTTGCTCACACTGCCATCCAATTCTATTATTTTTCACTTTGCATACATTCACATTTCTTCATGAGTAGAGACCAGGAAGCCTCAGAGCTCATATCTAGAAGACCTTGATTATATCCTCTGGTGCAGCCTCAGCTTAGTCACCGATGACATGACCAGGTCTTAACAGCAAATGAGCACCAACTTAGGACCCATTATCATGTGCCTTGAACATTTTTCAAGGTTTTCAGCATTTTTCAAGATTTTAAATTTGACTTAGTGATATTCCTCATGGTGGTCTAATTGATCACAGTAAGAAAACAAATGATGTTTTGTTTAATAACTCATCGCATGAAAAAACACATGATCTTGATCTCTTACTACCAAACTCTCTCGCAGATTTTGGGATGTCTTTTCTTTCTTTTTTAAGAGACGGAGTCTCTGTCATCTAGGGAGAAGAACAGTGACATGATTATATTTGACTGTAGTCTTGAACTCCTGGGTTTAAACAAGTCTCCTTCCTCTTGCTCAGCCTCTCAAGTGCCGGGACTACAGGTGCACAGGCACTATGCCCGGATAATGTTTTGTTTGTTGTTTTGTTTTTGAGACAGAGTCTTACTCTGTCACACGGGCTGAAGTACAGTGGTACAGTCTGGGCTCACTGCAACTTTTCTCGTGTCTTAGCCTCCTGAGTGGCTGGGACTACAGGCATGCACCACCATGCCCAGCTAATTTTTGTATTTTTAGTAGAGACAGGGTTTTGCTATGTTGGCCAGGCTGGTCTCAAACTCCTGACCTTAAGTGATCCGTCTGCCTCAGCCTCCCAAAGTGCTGGGATTTATAGGTGTGAGCCACTGCGCCCGGCCTTTGTTTTATTTTTGTAGTGATGGGGTCTTGCTTTGTTGCCCAGGCTGGTCTCAAACTCTAGGGCTTAAGTGATCCTCCTGCCTCAGTCTCCCAAAGTGCTGGGATTGCCCAGGCTGGTCTCGAACTCTTAGGCTTAAGTGATCTTCCCACCTCAGTCTCTCAAAGTGCTGGGATTACAGACATGAGCCACTTTACCCAGCCTGAAGATGTTCTTTCTTTTTTTCTTTCTTCCTTTTCTTTTTGAGATGGAGTCTCCCTCTGTTGCCCAGGCTGGAGTGCAGTGGCACAATCTCAGCTCACTGCAACCTCCGCCTCCTGGGTTCAAGTGATTCTCCTGCCTCAGCCTCCCAAGTAGGTGGGACTACAAGCATGTGCCACCATGCCCAGCTAATTTTTGTATTTTTAGTAGAGACGAGGTTTCACCATATTGGCCAGTCTGGTCTCAAACTCTTGACCTTGTGATCCACCCACCTTGGCCTCACATAGTGCTGGGATTATAGGTGTGTGTCACCATGCCCGGATGTTCTTTCTAAATTATGTTACTTATGGGCTCTTTGTAAGTGTTATTATTCCCTTTCTGAAGATTTGTTTTGAGTAGCTTTTCATTCAGCTTTTCTTCTTATTTTAGTTTTTCTTAGGTGAATACACGTCTACTGAACATAAGCTATAATATGATTGTTCAGTCACGAATTGTACCTATATTTTATAGATATTTTTCTAATGGGCATAAGTCCCACGATTTTGTTTTCTAAAGCAATTAAAGTGATCTGACTCCTGATTTCCTTTGTTTTCTTACTGTGGTGAAATACACCTAACATAAAATTAACCATTTTAAAGTGTACAATTCAGTGGCATTTAGTACATACACAGTGTTGTGTAACCATCACTCTGGTTCCTTTTTTGTTTGTGTATAGCAGTGAAAAAACATGCACAGTCCCTCAAAGCCTTGTATACACTGACAGAGCAAGCTTTTCATCAGTTTCAGAATTTATGCACTACCACCAAAGTTAGTTTCATCCAGCAGCCAAGCAATTCATCAGTTGGGTTTTAAGTAACTGGTTTATTATAGCTTGTTGTCATATAGTAATTGCACTAAATAAGACCTCTAAAATTATTCATGCTGCTTTAATTTGGGAATGGGGGAAAACTGATTCCTACTAGAGATCCTAATTTTAGTATACATGCTGCTGAAGTGAGTACCCTACTAGAGATTCTTAAAATGTCACAAGCAAATGCCTTTTAAAAATTCTGCATAAAATGTTGCATGCTTATGTATTGCCCAGTCTACTCAACTATCAAATCATCTACAGAATTATTTCCTTTTCTTTGCCTTCTTAGGAAATCAGTCTTTCATGCATGAGATGACCCTGCATTGATTAACTGAGTTACAGTGAGTAGTATGGCAGGAAAGAGACTAGGGCTAGTCAGTATAGGATATTGACAATTTTCAGTTTACTGGCCAAGGTGGTTCTGAAACTTATTGCCTAGTTTACTTTTGGAAGTTTGTAAAATAATTGAACTAGTGATGAAGTCATGAATCCTTTCCCAGGCTTCCTCAGGTGCCCTGGGGCCTTGTGTCCCCCAACACGCCAAATGACTGGGAATTGACCTAGCTGGGAAAATCATATACATACATTTTCTCTACAATTCCTTTCCATCTTGGAACTGTTCCATTAGCATTTGTTCCTCATCTACATCATGTGGAACTGCACCTTTTTTGCTGGAAAAAAATGGAGTCAACACATTTAGTGTAAGGAAACCATAGCCTGGCCATTCCCAGACCCCTTGAGTACTGCTCAGAGGTGGAATCCTCAACAAAGGAACTGCTGTTAAGCAAGAGAGAACATGTGTGTGTGGAGAAGACTGCTATCTAGTGCCAGCAGCATTTTGTTCTCTAGACAGCTAAAATGTAAAGGAATTTTTGCTGGAACATTTTTTAACATGTTTAGTGTCATGTAATAGAGTCTTTCAGTTTAGCCCAGGGACTTTTTTCCATTTTTCTGAGGACTAAGCAAGTCTCTGTCTTCCCCAAGAACAACCAGAAGTTGGTACTTATGGGGTTTGTTCACTTATGGTCCTGATCTTAAATCTAGTTGTTTTCTTCTAGGGATCTCAGAGTGCCTTACTAGGGAGACTGCCGTCCTCCTTGCAGCAGATCAGCAATGACCCCATTGGATGGAGGGTATGCCATCTCACCTAGGGCAGACTCCTCAACCGTAGCACCGCTGATATTTGGGCTGGATAATTCTTTGTCCTGTGCATTACTGCATGTTAAGCAGCATCCCTAGCCTTACCCACTAGATGTCTGTAATATCTCCCCAAATTGTGACAACCAAAAAATTCCCCAGACAGTGCCAAATGTTTCCTGAGGGCAGAATCACCTAAGGTTGAGAATCACTGCCCTCTGGTTTCTTCCAAAGGCAAGAGGAAGATTCCTGATTCTTAACCTAGCCACCTAACCTCAAAATATTTGTTCTTCCCCCAAATCAGAACCTAGAGAAAGGATGTCTTTTCCACTGTAGTATGCACATAGAGCCCACGTGTGTGGATGTACAGGGCCAGGCAGAACTCTAACTCTGCATTTGGCTTTGGCTACCACTAGGGATGAGAAATGATGAGCCAGCAGTGACCTCCTTACTACCTGCCCCTCTTGTTCCAAGTAAACAAACTTTTACAGCCTTTCTGTTAATGAGTCAGCTGGTAAAGAAAACAATCTCGGCCGGGCGCGGTGGCTCAAGCCTGTAATCCCAGCACTTTGGGAGGCCGAGACGGGCGGATCACGAGGTCAGGAGATCGAGACCATCCTGGCTAACCCGGTGAAACCCCGTCTCTACTAAAAATACAAAAAACTAGCCGGGCGAGGTAGCGGCGCCTGTAGTCCCAGCTACTCGGGAGGCTGAGGCAGGAGAATGGCGTAAACCTGGGAGGCGGAGCTTGCAGTGAGCTGAGATCCAGCCACTGCACTCCAGCCTGGGCGACAGAGCGAGACTCCGTCTCGAAAAAAAAAAAAAAAAAAAGAAAGAAAGAAAGAAAGAAAACAATCTCCTTTTCCAAAGCTATTCTGAAGCTGAGACATGGCAGAGTTTTGGATACATAAGTTCCTGTTTTACTGACTTTTTCTTCCTGGCCAATGAGGAAGGACACTAGTGCAGACAGGAGTGCCAGCAAGGATTTGTGACTGGAGCAAGTAGTAGTTTTTTAAAACAATACATCCCAGATTTTTCCAGCAATGATCATTCGAAAGAACCAGTGTTCTCTACATCTTAAAGTAAAAAGTAAACTTCAGTGTTAACAGAGGGTTATAAAATCATTGGCATAGCAGAAACCACAAATCAATCCTGACAGTGAATTTTTGGCAGCATGCTGGTCTTTGGAAACCATCTGTTGGTGTGGCCTGTGATACTCAGGTATGAGGTACATCCTTAAAGCATTTAACTTGGAATGTGTGAACTATACAAATATTTGGAATTAATAAAATGCCATTGGAGTTTTAGAAGAGAAAGAGACGACAGGGACCTGCTTCTTTTGCCAGAAAGTGAAGTTCAGAGAGGCAAAGGACCAGAAGAGAGTCAAAAGACCTAGGTCTTTTGATTGCTCCAGCTAGAGTTATTTTTCTGTGGTACCATGCTGCCTCGTTACCTGGCTGCTTGACTGCAGCAATAAACTAAGCACAGAAAGGGAGTCCTAGAAACGGTGGAAAATGCCATAACAGGAAGGGGAAAGAGAACAGGATAGCTTGGCCTCCCCCAGAAATGCTGTGGCTGGAGCTGTGGAAAGTGTGTCAGCATTGCAGGGTCAGGACTTTTTTCTTTTTCTATACTCTGCTGAAACCTTCTGCTGTCAAAGTAGCCTTCCCAAATTGCCAGAGCAATGGCAAACGTAGGATTTCCATTTATAATC
Organism: Piliocolobus tephrosceles; assembly: GCF_002776525.5. Lineage (NCBI taxonomy): Eukaryota > Metazoa > Chordata > Mammalia > Primates > Cercopithecidae > Piliocolobus > Piliocolobus tephrosceles. The sequence continues at coordinate 60,033,438 of NC_045450.1, read as the reverse complement.
CCCTCACTGAGAGGGTTCCCTCAAAGTTTTGCTTTAAACTCTCTGCTAATCTGCCAATCTCTTATTTAGAGAAAAACTACCAATCTTCTCTTGACAGCCTCAAGATAATCTATTCATAGTTTCCTTCTTCCAAGGTAGATGCTAGGAACAAGATTACAAAAGAAAACCTTTCTGAACATTATAGCAAAGCCAATTGGGTTGCCGTAGGGTTATTAATAACTTTGAATCCCACTGTGGACTAGGAATAGTAGGTCCCAGAGAAGAACAGCAGCCATCAAGGAGAATTGTAGCTGGTGGTATGTGGTGCAGGTGGACGAGTGGGCAATTACTGCTGCAACTTGCCTAATTTATTGCAACTTGCCTAATTTACAGCCATTAACATTTACATAAAAATTCATTTAAAAACTGGTGCCTTGTCAGTAAAACCCAATGAGATACACATAACATCATTAGGAATAATTAACTGGAGAGGGAAAAAAGCATTAGAAAGGGCTCTGGGAGTGGAAGCACTGTACATGCCCAGTGTGTCTTTGGGCCAAATGTAAGGCTGGCCTGAGAAAAGAATGGTCATCATGAAAATATTTTTTTTTCTTCCAAGTCAGGAAGCAGACTCACAATGGAGTCTACTTCTCTGCTTGAATTTTGAGATGTGCAGGAAACAACCAGCCATTAACAGCTGAGGTTTTCCTGCTGATAAATGAACCATGAGGCCATAGTGACCTGTCTTGTTAATGAGTTAATGAAGAAGCTGGTCCTTGCATTGACCTCGTCCCTAAAAGCTTTCTGTAGAGCTGAAACAACATTCCTCTCATTTATGAGTTAACTCTTTTCTTACTCAGCAAATGAGAAACAAAAGACAGAAAAGAATCTGTGACAGAGAAGTAGAGCGTCTATCAATGGGCTTTTCTTTCTTAAGTTTTTTAAAACTTTAACTTCACTTGCAGAAAGAAATTTCATCCAAAAAATAGTTCCTCTTATTGCAGAACCTTAATAAAACTGGTTTTTCATTTATGTTCTATTTACCCTCAAGGCAATGACATTTATTGAAGAATTTTCCCCTCACTCTGACAGGAAACTTTTTGGAATAGAGCAACATAAGTGGTTTGAGTTTATGTAAATATTTTAGTGTGGAGGGAAATAAAGAGAAGTTTTTACTTCGGTAAATAAGTGTTATTAACCAAGCATCTTATTAAAGGAAGCAGATCCTGTCTGTAGCTTACTAGAGAAGAGAAAGAATAATCTCCTTTAAATTGGGTTATATTTGAGTAACCAAAAATGAATTCTTCTTCCAAATTATTTCTTCTCTTAGTGATTGATTGTTGGTGATGTCCCATAATTTGAAGGAAGCTCCAGGGTTGTTGTCCATATCTCTGTTATAGGATCATCATAGGAGCATTGAGGTTCTGGAAATGTGATTTTATCAGTTGATTAGATTGTGATGAATTGATTCATGACAATCATAAGGCTGATGTTACATTTGTTTCAGAAAACTCAAATGCTTGCTTATTAACTTATAATTACTATTTCACTAACTAGAGGAGTTTGTCCTATTGAGGCATCCCAAAACTAGTATGAGAAAATCATAAAGAAACAAAACCAGAAAAATCATAAAAAGTAACAGGAAGATTTGTTTGGTAAGCAAAGCAAAGAAAATAGATTGAAGACATCTTCTCCATGTGCCATTTAAAGATTTTTAAGGAATCTTTGTCTTCCACTATAAGATCCTTGGTATTAGTGGTTCATATCTAGAACAGCTTCTACCTGGTGAGTGCTAAAGGACTCCTGTTAAGATGGTTCTCAAGTTGGCAGGCTGAACACGTGTCATATGTATGCCCCAAATTCCTAATATATTAGGTATATGTCCTAGCAATGCTAGAAGAAAAGAAGCATCCTGAGAAGTCTAGAGATCTGAGGAATTCCTAAAGGGCAGAAGGCTAAGGGAATCAGATTAAAGGTGGAAGTCAGAGTCCAGAAGCCCTGCATATCCTGCCCTTCTCCTGTAACCAGTGGAGATTGGCGGTGGTGAAGTAATGCAGCATTTACACACCGAGGATCTAGACAGCCATGAGCAAGCACATAACAGTCACCAAACATTAGCAGGAAACCATCATCATAAAAGAAACACCAAACTGAAGAAACTGAAAAGCTCACATTGGAGGATCCTGATAAGTAGAACATAAAGAAGACTTTAAGAGAAGTGAATTTATCCCTGAAAGGGATAAAAAGAGAATGCTGCACTCATGAAATAAGAAAAAAGAATGATTTTTATTTCCTAGAGCTTGGAAATAAAACGTGATCCTTTAGTTAGAACCTCGTTAAAGGGTTGAGTAGCAGAATGGATACAACTAAAGGAAGTAAGTGAGCAGGATGAACGAGCCAAAGAATTGTCCTAGAATATAAAATAAGACAAAGAGATAGAAAGGCTGACAGAAAAGTGAATATAATAAGGAGGCTCATTTCAGAAGTTCCAGTGTTCATCTAGTATGAGTTCTAGGAGGAGACAGAGACAGTGGAGGAGGGAGCAAATAACCCAACAAAATAACGGGAGAAAATTTCCCAGAACGTAAGAAAAACAAGAATTTGGGCTGGGCGCGGTGGCTCCAGCCTGTAATCCCAGCACTTTGGGAGGCTGAGACGGGCGGATCACGAGGTCAGGAGATCGAGACCATCCTGGCTAACACGGTGAAACCCCGTCTCTACTAAAAATACAAAAAACTAGCCGGGCGGGGTAGCGGCGCCTGTTGTCCCAGCTACTCAGGAGGCTGAGGCAGGAGAATGGCGTGAACCCGGGAGGTGGAGCTTGCAGTGAGCTGAGATCCAGCCACTGCACTCCAGCCTGGGTGACAGAGCGAGACTCCGTCTCAAAAAAAATAAAAATAAATAAAAATTTTAAAAAAAAGAAAAGCAAGAATTTGTAGATTGAAAGGGACCACTGAGTTCCCACTGTGAAGTTATGAGTTTAAGAAGGCTCAAATTGTACACATATAATGGAAGCTTCCAGAGAGAGAAAACTGGCCAGCCTATAAAGTATCAAGGATCAAGTGGGCATCAAAGTCTTCTGGCAACACACAAGAGGATGATAAAATAACGTATTCAGAGTTCTGAAACAGCATAGTCCAGAACCCAGGAGTCTGTACCCACAGAAGCTATCCCTTAGGTATTAAGGGCAAATGATGACATTTTTCAGGTTTGCAGGAACTCAATTTCTCACTCATAATCCCTATTTTATAGAATTATCAAAGGGATGTTTTCCAGAGAAATGAAAGGGGGGATCAAAAAGAATTGATGAGCAAAAAAACAGAAAATGCATTAGGTCAGTAACCATCTGGAAGGTGAGCAGCTCCACGCTCTCAACGGCAGTGACATCTCTAAACACACGTAGAAACAGCCACCCGGAAGTTCTCATCCACGCTGTGCTCTGATATCCATCGCAGTTGTCAGCAGAAATCCAGTCCTCCAGATCATGCTCGTCTTTAAGATGTCATCTGTACTCTGCCCTGAACATTCCCTGAATCGACCCCTCCCTATCCTCTCATTCTGTGTACACACTAGAACCCATTGATTCCTTTCAGTTTCTGCTTCCTTGATGAATGATCCCTTTACCTTCTTGCCTTCTCTGAAATGGCCCAGTGGTTCCCTGGAAACACTGCCACCTGCAGCAGCCTCAGGCAGAGGCTCTTTTTTCTCCCGTGCTTCACGTTCCCGAAGAGTGAGAGGTGAAGTAAATGTCTCCCTTGTAACCCATCATTGCTTACAAATTCTCCCTCTCTCCTGGATTTGCCATTGAGTTCAGTGGAAGTACAAAAGTATCCAAGCTAAGAAGGGTATGAGGAAATGAACAGAGAACAGAACCTTTGAAGTAAAAATTGCAGCAGTTTCATTGGGTATGAGAGAATGCCGTGTGAATAAGTGGCTGAGCTGGGTGAAAGACAAAGTTGATTGGCTCTGAGAAGGTTGAAAAAATTGAGGCCAGGTTTGGATCATCTGTGGATGCTGAAGTCACTTGAAAGAGAGGAAAAGGGAAAACAAGAGCAAACCCCTCCCAAGCGCTGAAGTCGTCAGTCAGTGATATGGTTTGGATTAGTGTCCCACCCAAATCTTATGTCCAATTATAATCCCCAGTGTTGGAGGAGGTGCCTGGTGGGATCATGGGCGTGGACTTCCCCCTTGCTGTTTTCATGATAGTGAGTTCTCATGAGATTTGGTTGTTTAAAAGTGTGTGGCACCTCCCACTTCTGTCTCTTCCTCCTCCGCCACCCACGTGAGACGCGCTTGCCTCCGCTTCTGCCATGATTGAAAGTTTCTTGAGGCCTTCCCAGCCATGCTTTCTGTACAACCTGCAGAACCGTGAGGCAATTAAACTTCTTTTCTGTATAAATTATCCAGTCTCTGGTAGTTCTTGATACCAGTGTGAGAACGGAATAATACAGTCAGTGACAGGGGATTGAGTGACTGGAGAAGTTAGTTGTGGCAGCAATAAGGAGGGGCAAAGGGCAGTAAAGCCTAATGGCCTGCGCCTCAAAGTTGCTCTGTGTTTGGCTAAGAAAAAAGGAGGGAGAGTTTGGAAGCAGCGACTCCACCATCCTTACAGTGCCAGTACCCGTGGATCCTGCCTGCCTTGTGGTACTGCCTGTGGCCACTGCTCCACCTTTGTGCCGGGCCTGGCTCCCTCTCCCAGTGTCGTCATTCCTGCACTTAGTCCCTCTCACATTGCTGTCTTCTCCCTTTCAGCTGGATTATTCGCATCAGGGAGCAGATTCCACCGCCTCAGTAGGAAGTTCATTTTAACTGAGACAACATCCTTCAAAGGCTTAGAACAATAATACATTCATAAATTTTGTTTAAAACTTGCGCATGTCAAAGACCGCCATAAACAAAGACAGCAAACCAGAAGAAAACTGTCTGCAACTCAGAGCCAAACAAGGTGCAGATTTCCATAAGATCCCCTGCAAATCAATAAACATGGGAACTGTCCAGTTTTTAAAGGGCAGGGGACCAAAAGCTCACAAGAAAGGAAACACAAATGACTCTTACACTTAGAAAAGATGCTAAATTTTGCAAATAAATAGACAAATTTAAATGACAAGGATGTGCCATTTTTCATCTATTGGCAGAAATCCTAAAATAACACTGTTTTGACAAGGATGTGGCTATCCATGTTTGTAGTGGCACAGGATTGCCATTGGCAGTACAGCAGTAACCGCTGTTGAATAAATTATGGCTCTTCCCTACAATGGAATAACATGAAGCTTTAACAGAATGAGGATATGTTTTCTGTGCTGATCAGGAATGATCCCTGAAATACGTAGTAGATAATTGAAAAAGCCAGGAGCAGAATAGTGAAGGGGCATACAGCCATTTAAGTTGTTAAAGAGGCGTATATGCATTGTTGTACATGCAGGAAAGGAAGAAGTGGAGTGCCTTCTCCTGGCTCAAGCCAAACTCTCTTTTCTGTTTCTGACCAGGTTGTGCTCAGGATCACTGCCTGTTCTTGCTGCTTACAATGTTCATCTCTCTCGTTTTCATGCTGCTTCCTACCTACCTCTCATCGCTGAGCTCTCAACTGTCCCTTCTCAGAGAGGCCTCCCCGAACACTCTAGCTGCAGCACAACTTCCCTGCCCCCTTAACTCGTGTGCCTGCCAGGGTCTAGCATCTTCACACAGGTTCCTGTGCTACCTGTCTGCACCACAAGGATTCTGCTCCTTGAGGGCAAAGTATCTTGTTCTCTGCTGTATTTCTACCTCCTAGAACAGTGTCTGTCTGGCTCAGAGAAAGTGCTCAGTGTTTGCTTAACAAAAACTAAAATCCTAAGTGGTAGTGATTCTGATGATGGTGGGAGGAAAGAAGACAAAAGGGCAGAGGGGCAGCTGCAATTTTTTCCCCACTTATTTGGGGGAGGCTTATATTACTTTCATTTAGATGATTTTCATCCCCTTCTAATTGTCTTCCCCCCAATTCTGTCATGATTTTGAAGTCAGTCATCTATTTTTTGTGTTAGATCGAGCCCCTACTATATCCTTGGTATTTTTTACTCTTGCTTGCAGAGCTTTATTTCCAAACGCAAATGTAAGCTAAATATATGGAGATTTTGTCCAAATGCTTATAGATCAAGTAGGAAATCAATTGAAGGGGAGATAGTCTGTGAACTGTTAATGACTTTGTATGTAGAGAATCCCTCTGGATAGACACATAAGAAACTGGTAACAGTGGTTGCCTTTGAGAAAAAATAATTTGGTGGGGAAGGAAACAGGTGGGAGATTTTTTTCAGTGGGTCCTTTTTTGATCATTTTGAATTTTGACCATGAACGTAAGCCAAATAAAGGTTTAAGTTATTTTCCCCCCCAAGGGCAAAGGGGCACTGACAAGACATCTAACAAGTTACTGTGTCATGTTCTAATAGCTCAAACGTGGAATTGTAAATCAAGATACCTGAGGGCATTTGAAGCCCAACCAGGAGGCAACTTACCATATTTATGAGCTGGCAAGACTAACCTGAAATAGAATGATCACAGGATTAGGTAGGTCCATGGACTGTAACCCACATGAAGAATAATTTTAGGGGTACACGAGCCATTTCTCTGCCTCCATACACATGCCCTTAGTCTATCAGTTGACCTACCGAATAGATGTTTTGCTTTGTCTCCAGACTTTTCTTTTCTTTTTCCTTTTTTCTTTTTTCTTTTTCTTTTTCTTTTTTTTTTTTTTTTTTTTTTTTTGAGGCAGAGTGTCTTGCTTTGTCACCCAGGCTGGAGTGCAGTGGTATGATCTCGGTTCACTGCAACCGCAACCTCCAGGGTTCAAATGATTCTTGTGCCTCAGCCTCCTAGGTAGCGGGGATTACAGGCATGTACCACCACACCTGACTAATTTTTGTGTTTTTAGTAGAGGCTGGGTTTTGCCATATTGGTCAGGCTGGTCCTGAACTCCTGACCTCCAGTTACCCGCCTCCGTCAGCCTCCCAAAGTGCTGGGATTACAGATGTGAGCCACTGTACCTGGCTTCTAGACTTCAATTTCACAAGGTTTTAGCTTGTGCTTTGGTTTCTTCGTAAGTCTTGTCTTGACAGATTTCAACATGAATAGTAAAAGAGGGGCAAGAGACTTATGCCTAAGTCACCTTTCTCCCTTCCTTCCTCCTTTGTTCTGATAGAAACCTCCTCCACCCTCTGCACTGCCTCCTACTGATGGCTTCTGCTTGGTTCTAGGTCAACTGGCCATCTAGTAGCCTATTTCTGGGGCTTGCATCCCAGGGAAGTGCAGGTATTCTCTAGAGCACTTCGGGCTGGCCGGATTGTCTTGACAGGTGGGACTGTGCAGTTTTATCCTCATTAACCATCGTCTTTCCCGGTCCTTTTCACCCGTTGTTTTAAAGGGTTTTGTTGTGATTAATTAATTACAGAAGGGAAAAAGAGCAAACGTTTGCTGCTGCAGGGGGTAAGGTGCTGTGAGGAGGAGGCAAGTCAAGTCATGGATGTGTAGGAGGGGGTGGGGCTGGCAATGACTGGCCCTTGCAGATGATTTGTGAGGTAGCTGGCATTTCCATACCTCTGTTGCACAGAGGCTCTGGCAGAACATTAATGATTAATAATGCTCACAGCCTCTCACAGAGTTACGTTGGTCTCTCTGTGTCTCAGTCACTGAAGTAGAAAATGTGAAGGAGTGATATATCCAGGGTGGGGGCAGCCCACACAGCAGATGAATTAGGAGTGCAGCCCAGAAGTCTTGGCATCTTCACGCCTTGCTCTAACCACCATAACTTCCTTCCTTATTTTTGAATTGCTTGTGGAGAGAGCAAAAAAAGTAATGGGCTATCTTAAAAACCAGAATGTGGTATGAAAGGCTTTACAGACTTCCTTTCTTCATATTTTTTTACTTCCCTCTATTTCAAAAAATAACAATTTCTGGTTTGATGACAATCTGTGGCATTTCAGGACTTCTCTTCCTAATTCTCATTTGACAGAGCCATTTCCTGGGATCAGCGTTGGCTTAGCAGCACAGCATATGTCTGAAAGGGGCATCCATCAAATATTTTTGTCTTTTAAAATTTAGCATGCAATAAGTATAATGGTTCTACATTTGCTAACACAGAGAATTGGCTTCTAAAAGCAAATAGTTTAAAGAAGAAATGCTGATCGTTTTGTTTCTTCGAATCTGTAACATTACTACTTTTTTCCTTGTTTGTTGACTTGGTAGCCATGCAAATAATTCTCCTTCTGCCCATCAAAAGATGTCATTAAGCACATGAATAGGCCAGGCGCGGTGGCTCATGCCTGTAATCCCAGCACTTTGGGAGGCCAAGGCGGGCAGATCATGAGGTCAGGAGATAGAGACTATCCTGGCTAATACGGTGAAACCCCATCTCTCCTAAAAATACAAAAAATTAGCCAGGCGTGGCGGCCTGCGCCTGTAGTCCCAGCTACTCGGGAGGCTGAGTCAGGAGAATGGCGTGAACCTGGGAGGCAGAGCTTGCAGTGAGCTGAGATCCAGCCACTGCACTCCAGCCTGGGCGAGACAGCCAGACTCCGGCTCAAAAAAAAAAAAAAAAAAATGAACGTGAATAGGCTGGCTGGGCGCAGTGGCTCACACCTGTAATCCCAGCACTTTGGGAGGCCAAAGCAGGCAGATCACCTGAGGTCAGGAGTTCAAGACCAGCCTGGCCAACATGGTAAAACCCCCGTCTCTACTAAAAATACAAAAATTAGCCAGGCATGGTGGCGGGCCTTTGTAATCCTAGCTACTCCAGAGGCTGAAGCAGGAGAAGCACTTGAACCGGGAGGTGGAGGTTGCAGTGAGCCGAGATTGTGCCACTGCACTCCAGCCTGGGCGAAAGAGCGAGGCTCTGTCTCAAAAAAAAAAAACACGAATAGGCAAGCCACAGACAGAAAAAAATTGTAAAATACATATCTGAAATATGTTTTTTATATAAATATATATAGAATTGACTCAGTAATAAAAAAAAATAGCCAACCCTTTTTTTCTCCTCCCCCGAGACAGGTTTTCTTGCTCTGTTGCCCAGGCTGTGGTCTGCTTCTAAGTTTTCATCTGAAAGAAATGAAAACATCTCTACAAAAGCTGTACAAGCCTGATAGCGTAAAACTGGAAACAACCAGGTGTCCATTGATAGGAGAATGGATAAACAAAGTGGCAATAACAGGGAACAACCCATGATACACACAACATGGATGAACTCAAAAACATTGTGCTTCATGAAAGAAATGAGACACAAAAGAAAAAAATACCCTATTATTCCATCTGTATAAAGTTCAAAACAAGGTAGAACTTATCTATGATTATAAAAGTCAGAATAGTCATTGCTGGAGGGTGGGGAATTGACTGGGAAGGGAACTTCTGTGATGGTGGAAATGTTCTATATTTTGACTGTGGAGTCAAAACTGATGACTTTTGCCAAAACTGATAGAAGATAAATAGTACCTTTAATCTGTGAGTTTCAGGCTGGGCATGGTGGTTTACACCTGTAATTCCAGCACTTTGGGAGGCCAAGATGAGAGGTTTGCTTGAGCCCAGGAGTTTGAGACCAGCCTGGGCAACATAGCAAGACTCTGTCTCTACAAAAATAAAAATCAAAATTTTAAAAATTCTGTGCATTTCACTGTATATAAGTTTTGATGCCAAGTCAAGGGAGGGGAGGACCCTGGGAAAGATGGAAATGACTGAGCCATTGGCCACTCATCCTTCTCCCCTGCTGTCAATGCACGAATCCTGATGTGGAGAGAGGGACACAAACTACATTTAGCCCCCATTGGAACAGGGCAGGTGCAGAAGCACGCAGCGCCTTGTGGCAGAGGAGGCCTGTCCTGAATAGCTGTGAAATAAGTCCCATTGCCCATTGAAGTATCCCTGGTGAATAAGGCCCACTTTTTTTTTTTTTTTTAAATAATTGGAATTTGCTTCATTTTATCATAAGAACTGGCCTGTCTGCCTCAGAGGCAGCCTTCAGAATAATGGCAAATTGTGCTACTTGGACTCAGTGTACTTGGGGATGTACAGTGGAACTTGATAATTAGTAAAATGAAAGACATTCTCATTTTACAAGTGTTGTAAACTCTTCATGTCTAGTTAACAGCATACAGAATTACCGAGAAATAAATATGATTGTGCATCAGCTTTTCCAATGGAAAAGAGCAATAAATTGAGTGTTTTTTAGAGAGTTCAAAACCAGCTGTAGAGAAAAAGACCTCTCCATCCTGGCCTTCCCTCTGTCCTGAAGCCAGACTTTCATTGTTTGTTTTTGTTTTTGTTTTGAGACGGAGTTTCACTCTTATTGCCCAGGCTGGAGTGCACTGGTGCTCTCTTGGTTCACTGCAACCTGCGCCTTCTGGGTTCAAGTGATTTTCCTGCCTCACCCTCCTGAATAGCTGGGATTACAGGCATACGCTACCACACCTGGCTAATTTTTTTTGTAGTTTTAGTAGAGACGGGGTTTCACCGTGTTGGTCAGGCTGGTCTTGAACTCCTGACCTCAAGTGATCCACCCGCCTTTGCCTCCCAAAGTGCTGGGATTATGCGCATGAGCCGCCATCCCACGCTGATCATTATTTTTGAAAACTAGCCTCAGGCTGTCTTAATGACTAGATCCAGCTGACCTAAATTGAGTCCACAGCCTTGCCCATTTCAGTTTATCTCCAAGCCATAATGTGTGGATAATTACTGAGGTAGTCATGTGGGTCACTGAGGAATATCAGGAACTTAAACAGTGGCCTTCAACCCTTAGTGTGCTGCTAGTGAAATGCAAATACTGGGACCCTGTTCCCTGAGAATCTTGGGGTCAGGGATGTAACCCTAGAGTTTGCATTTCTAATAACCTCTGGGGATTCTAAAGCAAGTGGTTCTTAGCACTGGAAAACACTAGAAAATGTAACAGGTGTTTGGGGGAGAAGGAGGAAAGAGGAATTCATTCTTGGTATTTATCAGGGACTGTCAGGGGCCATAGCTCCCCAAAAACGGGAACCATGCTTACTCTCTGTATCCCTGGCATCAGCATGGTTGCTAGCACTGAGTAAGAATGTAAGACATTTTGAGTGAGTAAATTATTAAAACAAATGAATAAATGACCTATACATAGGATGCTATCAAATACAACTCTCTTCAGGTACTTTGATGTTATAAAAAGGATTGCACATGTAGAAAATCTTTATTATGAATAAATAAGAAACATGTTAAGTGACAACAGTAGCAGAGATAAAACAGCACATGTTCAAAATGAGGGAAGTCAGTGAGGCAGGAGGCTTGCTTGAGCTCAGGTGGTCAAGGGTGCCGTGAGTTATGATCATGCCACTGCACTCCAGCCTGATGACAGTGAGACCTTCTCTCTTAAAAAAAGAAGCAGCAGCAGCCAAGAGACGGAGATTGATTAAGTCAAATTGGTTATCAGGGATTTTTTTTTTAACATCAAATTCATGCAGATGCGTAATTTGAAAAGTCAGAATGTTCTATACAATTGCCTGACTCAGTCCAGGGTCCACTTGCCAGTGGCATTCACTTTAAACTCTTAGCTGTTTCTTTTGGTATTTTTGTCCATATTGTAAAATTCTGTGCTTAGGCTGGTCGTGGTGGTTCATGCCTGTAATCCCAGTGCTTTGAGAGGCTGGGGCAGGTGGATCACCTGAGGTCAGGAGTTCGAGACCAGCCCAGTCAACATGGGGAAACCGTGTCTCCACTAAAAATACAAAAATTGGCCGGGTGCAGTGGCTGTCATGCCTGTAATCCCAGCACTTTGGGAGGCCAAGGCAGGCGGATCACCTGAGGTCAGGAGTTCGAGACCAGCCTGTCCAACATAGAGAAACGCCGTCTCTACTAAAAATACAAAAAATTAGCCGGGCGTGGTGGTGCATGCCTGTGATCCCAGCTACTCGGGAGGCTGAGGCAGGAGAATTGCATGAACCCAGGAGGTGGAGGTTACAGTGAGCCGAGTTTGCGCAGGGCATTTCAGCCTGGGCAACAAGAACGAAACTCCATCTCAAAAAAAAAAAAAAAAAAAAAAATTAGCTGGGCATGGTGGCATGTGCCTGTAATCCCAGCTACTCTGGAGGCTGAGGCAGGAGAATCGCTTGAATCCAGGAGGCGGAGGTTGCATTGAGCCAAGATCACACCACTACACTCCAGCCCGGGCAACAGAGCGAGAGTTCGTCCCCAAAGAAGAAAAAAAAAATGTGCTTATTGTACTGCTATTTCTTTATTTATCATTATTTACTGACTTCCCCTTCACTCTAGCTTTTTTTTTTTTTTTTTTTTTAAGACAGAGTTTCATTCTTATCACCCAGACTGAGGTGTAATGGCATAATCTTGGCTCACTGCACCCTCCGCCTCCAGGGTTCAAGTGATTCTCCTGCTTCAGCCTCCTAAAGTAGTGGGGATTACAGGCACCTGCCACCACGCCCAGCTAATTTTTTTTCTTTTTCCTTTTTTTTTTTTTTTTTGTATTTTTCGATGAAACAGGGTTTCACCATGTTGGCCAGGCTGGTCTCGAACTCCTGACCTCAGGCAATCCACCTACCTCAGCCTCCCAAAGTGCCGGGATTGCAGGCGTGAGCCACCATGCCTGGCCATCGCTCTAGTTTTAAAAATGTACTAATTCCTGGCTCACACCTATAATCCCAGTGCTTTGGGAGTTCAAGGCAGGAGGATTGCCTGAGGCCAGGAGTTTGAGACCAGCCTGGGCAACATAGTGAGACCTCCGTCTCTTAAAAAAAAAAAAAAAAAAAAAAAAAGGCCAGGCTCAGTGGCTCACGCCTATAATCTCAGCACTTTGGGAGGCCAAGGCAAGTGGATCACCTGAGGTCAGGAGTTCGAGACCAGCCTGGCCAACATGGTGAAACCCCATCTCTACTAAAAATACACGCAAAAAATTTAGCCAGGCGTGGTGGCGGGCACCTATAATCCCAGCTACTTGGGAGGCTGAGGCAGGAGAATCACTTGAACCCTAGAGGTAGAGGTTGCAGTGAGCCAAGAATGTGCCATTGCACTCCAACCTAGGCGACAAGAGTTAAACTGTCTCAAAATAATATAATAATAATTTGGCATTGACCTGATTATCTGGTATTGTTCACTACTGAGCCATGGCATGGACTATTTTTATATTTCCTTTCATGTATATATGTGTATATTTGATTGGCTGGATGATTTTCTGTCCCCATCACAAATTTTTTTTCCAAACTCTTCAACAAAGCCATAAAATCCTTCCGAATACTCTTTCTACCATACTTTATATTTGACTGTAGTCTATACTATTCTACTATATTCTATAATTTGTCAATCCCATCCTTCCCCTTCTCTCTCATTTCCCATAAGATCCCTCTGGAGCCTTCCGTCCTCCTGCACAAGTCTGGGCTCTTTGTTCTCTTTGCTTTCTGTGCAGCTGTTGTTCTGGGACTGCCTTTTCTTCCTCTTTGTGGAGCTCTGTTTCTTGGATTCCATGTCTTCCTCTTCCAGGTTTATTCCCCTGTTTTGATAGAACTCATCCTCTAATAACTTCCTCAGGAAAAGGTTTATGGGAGCTACATTTTTGAAACTTTGCATGTCTGGAAATGACTTTTTTCTCCCTTCACGTTATTTGTGGTTTTCTGGGTATAGCGTTATAGGTGGAAAATGCTTTCCCTTCAGAATTGTGAGGCCATTGCTTCACCGTCAGTCTTCTAGCTTCTAATGTTGGGAAATCTGAAGCCATTTGGATGTCTTGAGTCTGTATATATGACCTCATTTTACCCCTCTCTTTGGAAGATTTTAGGCTCTTCTTTTTATCCCTGACATTCTCACCAGGCACCATGGTCCCCAGCGGTAAGAAGCACCAGTTCCTTTTTGCATCTTTTTCCAGCTGCTGTTAGTCGCCTTACCTGTTCACTGTGCTTCCCAGCTCAGACCACTGAACAAGAGAGGAAGTTTGTGTCTGCATAATTCTCTTACCTTGCCATGGCAGGATGTGACAGCTTTAGGGAGTGGCCATCTTTTCTGCAGCTTAGCTTGCGGCCTGTAGCAAATTTGTACACCTAAATTAATTCTTTCTGGCAGATTCTGACGAGGAGTTGTTCAGTTGACTGAGTATTGAGTGAGATAATTGCTCCAATTATGTCCATCCACTGTTGGTTTTTAGCTTCCAGAGTGGACTAAGGCATTGCTCCTGGCCGATAACGTGGTAGTGTACATGACTTTAAAACTAGCCCTCCAAAACCAACCAAACAAAAGCAACCCGGCTGCAGTGTAGCCAGTGACAACGGGAAAAACTCATTTGGCACACCAGAGTCTTTCAGTAGATCCCCTGATTTGGTTGTTATAGAGCTTCATTTTCACGTAAAATGACTCCAATATCACTTTTCCACAAAATTCTGTTTTCATGGACCAAAAAACATAGAAAAATTTGTCCAGACTTCTCCTTAATTCAGTTCCTTATTTGTTTGTCAGCTAAGGTACCTTAAACCCTGTACCTCAGATTACGGTTTATGACAAAATTGTTGAACGTTCTGCAGGCTCTCATGGGAGGTGCCTAAGCCAGCCTAGGACAAATTCCAGGCTATTGACAGCCATTCAAGAGTGTCTGTTGCAATTAATAAATGGTTCCCTGTGCTTGCTCTGAAATACTTAGTTCCCCTGTAGAAAACCTAGCTAGCTTGAGTAGCAACTAAGAGGTTAGCCAATGCGGAGTTGTTACTTTAATCAGTATCACTTCACTGGGATTTATAATGTGTGACGTTGATATGGTTTCCCAAGATCCATACATTCTTTCAACAAATATTTTTTGAGTGCCTACCAAGTGCCAGGCACCATGTCAGGTGCTTGGGTTATATCAGTGAACAAAATAGACATTTGTTCCAGCCCTTGTAGAGTTTCCAGTACAGCAGAGAAATAGACAGTAAAAGAATAAGCATAACAAATAAATCATGGGGTGCCTTAGAAAATGCTAAGTGTGATATAGAAAAGACAATCAGAGGAGGGGAGGAGGATCAGGTATGTGGGATGAAGAGGAAGCTTGCAGTATTAAATAGGATGGTCAGCGTAAGCCTCATTGAGAAATGGAGATTTGACCAAAGACTTGAAGGAGGTCAGGAAGTTAGCCAGTGTGATAACTGGGCAGAGAGTCATTGGGCAGAAGGGGTAGCTTGAGGCAAGGCCTCTAAGGTGGATGCATGCTTGAAGGGGACTGTACAAGGGGCTGTACTAGGAGAGGAGGTCTGGGAGGTAAGGACTGGACAGATGTTGTCCCCCACAACTAAGATGTGCAAGGCTATAAGCAGAGCAGAGTAGGGCACTCAAGGCTGTTGGGTATATAAAGCTGGAGTTAGAGTCTGGGCTGAAGGTAAGACATTTGGGGATCATAGGCATACAAATAGTATTTAAACCATGGGATTGGATACAGTCACCCAAAGAGTGGGTATAAATGGAGAAAAGTTCAAGGACTTTTTCCATGCTAGAAGACTCCCAGATGCCATCAAAGAAGATTTCTCAAAATTAAAAGTTTGTGGGGAAAGAAGCCACCAAAATTTAAAATACACTTTGCTACCAAAGATGACTTAGCCTCAGAAAAAGAACAAGCGACTTCTAAGTCCCAGATCCACTAATCTTTCCTAGCAGCAGCAATGTTTTTTTTTTTTTTGAGACAAAGTCTCACTCTGTCACCCAGGATGTCGTACAATAGCGTGATCTCAACTCACTGCAACCTCCACCTCCCAGGTTCAAGTGATTCTCCTGCCTCAGACTCCTGAGTAGCTAGGATTACAGGCGCCTGCCACCACCACTCCTGGCTAATTTTTGTATTTTTAGTAGAAACGGGGTTTCACCGTGTTGGCCAGGCTGGTCTCAAACTCCTGACCTCAGGTGATCCACCTGCCTCGACCTCCTAAAGTGCTGGGATACAGGCATGAGCCACTGTGCCTGGCCAGCAACAGCAATTTTTAAAATTTCTTTCTGGATTCTAGAGTGAGTTTTTTTCATAACACGAGGATAAGAGTGGGGACGACAGGAGGTATTGATGATCTGCTGTGCACGAGGCATTATGCTAAGTGCATTCACACACATCTCAGTGCCTATTGCCTTATTCTGGCCTTCTCTATCCCACCTTGTCCCCGTGGCAAATTCTTTCTCATCCTTCAACTCTCAGACACCTCCCCCACCCTCTCTATAGCCTTCCCCATCTCAGACTCATGCTCTACTGCACTTCCTGTGTAGTGGTTTTCTCCTAATGTAATTGCTTATTTGTGTATCTGTCTCTTGTGACTAAATTAAATGAGGGTAGGAAATCTGTCTATCTCCAGTGGCCAAAAAAGAGTCTGGCACACTGAAGGCACTCAAGGATAAGGGCTGAGTTGATGAATATCTCATTTAATCATCACCCTGCAAGGTAGTTCTTATTATCTTCATTTTACTAATTGGTTACTTATTTGAGCCTCAGAGAAATTAACTTGCCCAGAGTAAAAATAAATACAGTCACACACCACTCGTGTGTTCGTGGTGATGCTGGTGTAAACAAACCTACCATGCTACCAGTCATATAAAATAGAATAAACAGCTATATTACTGTTTTATGTATTTATAGTGTACTTTTTTTTTTTTTTTTTCTTTTTGAGACAGAGTTTCGCTCTTGTTGCCCAGGCTGGAGTGCAGTGGCACGATCTCGGCTCACTGCAACTTCCACCTCCTGGGTTCAAGCAATTCTCCTTCCTCAACCTCTAGAGTAGCTGGGATTACAGGCACGTGCCACCAGGCCCGGCAAATTTGTATTTTTGGTAGAGATGGGGTTTCACCATGTTAGTCAGGCTGGTCTTGAATTCCTGACCTCAGGTGATCCACCTGCCTCAGCCTTCCCAAGTGCTGGGATTACAGATGTGAACCACCGCACCCGGCCCTATAGTATACTTTTAATTGTTATTTTAGAGTATATTCCTTCTACTTGTTTTAAAAAAAAAAAAAGTTAACGTAGAACAGCCTCAGGCAGGTCCTTCAGGAAGGATTCCATATGAAAGCATTGTTGTCATAGGGGACGGCAGCTCCAGACCTGTTGTTGCTCTTGAAGACTTTCCAATGGGACAAAGTAAGGAGGTGAAAGACAGTGATACTGATGATCCTGACCCTCTGTAGGCCTAGACTAATGTGTGTGTTTGTCTTAGTTTTTTGTTTGTTTGTTTGTTTGTTTTTGAGACGGAGTCTTGCTCTGTCGCCCGGGCTGGAGTGCAGTGGCCGGATCTCAGCTCACTGCAAGCTCCGCCTCCCGGGTTTATGCCATTCTCCTGCCTCAGCCTCCGGAGTAGCTGGGACTACAGGCGCCCGCCACCTCGCCCGGCTAGTTTTTTGTATTTTTAGTAGAGACGGGGTTTCACTGTGTTAGCCAGGATGGTCTCGATCTCCTGACCGCCAGGATGGTGTCGATCTCCTGACCTCGTGATCTGCCCGTCTTGGCCTCCCAAAGTGCTGGGATTACAGGCTTGAGCCACTGCGCCCGGCCTAGTTTTTTTTTGTTGTTGTTGTTAAAAAGTAAAAACAATGAAAACATTTTAAAATAGAAAAAACCTTATAGAAACAGGATATAAAGTTTTTCTACAGCTGTGCTGTTTTAAGCTAAGCATTACCACAAAAAAGTCAAAAAGTTTTAAAAGATTTAAAAAGTTTATAAAGTTACAGTAAGCTAAGGTTAAATTTTTATTGAAGAAAGAAAAAAATTTTTAAATAAATGTATTGTAGCCTAAGTGTACAGGGATTATGAAATCCCACAGTAGTGTGCAATAATGTCCTTGGCCTTCACGTTCACTCACCACTCACTGACTCACCCAGAGCAACTTCCAGTCCTCCGGGCTCCATTCATGGTAAACTTCCTATACAGCTGTACCATTTTTTTATCTTTTGTACACAGGTTAAGTATCCCTTACCCAAAATGCATGGGACCAGAAACATTTCAGATTTGGGATTTTTTTTTTTTTTTAATATTTGTATTCTACTTAGTGGTTGAGCATCCCAAATCTGGAAATTCAAAATTCAAAATGTTCCTTTTAGTGTCATGTCAGTGCTCAAAATGTTTTGGATTTTGGAACATTTTGGGTTTCAGATTTTTGGGTTTAGGATGCTCAACTGTACCATATTTGTACTGTACCTTTTCTAGGTTTAGATGTGTTTAGGCACACAGATACTTACCATTGTGTCACAGTTGCCTACAGTACTTAGTACAGTAACATGCTATACAGATTTGTAGCCTAGGAGCAATCAACTTTACCATACAATGTAAGTGTATAGTAAGCTATACTATCTGGGTTTGTGTAAGTACACTCTATGATGTTGGCACAGCAATGAATTCACCTAACACATTTCTCAGAACACAAGCAACACATGACTATAAATAAAAATTGATTGAGCGGAAGGGACAGGTTTCTACACTGACTGCAAAGCCACTGTACCCAAGTGCTTTAAAAATACAGATCCGAAATACTGTTGGTGGTATCTGGGACTTCACTTTTCAAGCAATGCTCAGATATTCTAATATTCCTGCGTAAAGACTAGATTTCTGATTCTTCTTACAAAGTGTATGCATGACCGTCATGTAGAAAACAAATTAGGAAAGTTTAAATGTGTTTCCTATAGGAGGCTGTGATAGATACCAATTGAGAGATGTGTTGTTTCTTCTGGATGCTTATATATAATCTTAAATTTATGGTTTAAACAGGGATGTCCAAGGGAGAAAATAAGAACAGTCATGGGTTCTTAGTTTCTATTTCTGGGTGGGCCAATAACGCCCCTTCCTCACCCTTCTTTTCCGCTTATCACTACAGACAGAAACTAAAAAACATGGCTTCAGGCTGCTGAAAGCCCAAAACAATAACAGAATAAGACAAGTTGAACAAGCTTGGTTTAAAGTATTGCCTGAGAGAGAGGTAAATCTGTTGAAGCAGAAAGTAGTAGTTGCCAAGAGTTGGTTGGGGGAATGAAGAGTAACCGCTACTGGATATAAGGAGCTTTTTGGCAGTGGTGACAATTTTCTAAAATGAGATTGTGCTAATCAGTATACTAAAAACCACTGAGTTGTACCATTTTAAATAGGTGAAATCTTTAGAATGTGGATTACATCTCAGTAAAGCTATTATAAAAGTATTAGCCAGGCTGGGCGCTGTGGCTCACACCTGTAATTGCAGCACTTTGGGATGCCGAGGTGGGAGGATCCCTTGAGCCCAGGATTTCAGGATCAGCCTGAGCAACATAGTGAAACCTTGTCTTGTAATAATAATAATAATAATAATAATAATAATAATAAATTAAAATATTAAAGTATTAGCTGCTAGCTGCCGAGGCATGATGACATGTGCCTATGAGTCCCAGCTACTCAGGAAGCTGAGGCAGGAATATCACTTGAGCCCAGGAGTTCAAAACCAGCAAGATCCCATCTCTTAAAAAAAATGCTAGCTGAGAATAAGAAATAATAAGTCATCAGATTTTCCAGCATTCTTCCAGAGTACAAGTAAATTTAGTAGCTTATATTTAGGTTCTTGTTTCTCTTCATTCTTAGAGGGAAACTCTTCCTTGGTGTGACTGAGGTCATGTTTTTGGATTTTGTTCTTTTATTTGCATGAGTCTCCCTCCTTTCAGTTGTTTCATTCACATGAGACCATCAGTGTCCCATATTCTGAGCCCCGTTCCTTCATCTGAACACTGAGAACAATGAACACGCTCATGCAATCCTTGCAGAGTTGCCAGCTGAGCCTCTCGGTGACTGGAAGGCCATAACAAAGCCACTGGTCCCCCAGGAGAGGGTGTTAGTCACACAGTCTCACAGTTCGGGGTGAGGAGCGCCGGGTCAGAGGCCTTGCTCTCACAGCAGGGAGATCATGATGCCAAGTTTCCCAAAGCAAATGGATAATACACAGGGAAGAATCAAGGAATAGAAGGGTCTGCCCTACTTTTGTTGATTGCACTTGATTTTTTTTCTTTTTTTAACTAGTATTCCTTCAGCCTATGCTGGCAGAGCCAGCCAGCTTTGTTTCAACAGACCTTCGTCTGCCAGCCAGTAAATGCTAAAGCATCTTTTTCAAACTTTGTGGCCTTCAATCATAGTTACACGTTTTACATTATGACCCAGTGTGAGTCATGGTCACATAAAAGCGCATGCTCCGAGGGGTTCTCAGAATGCAAAGAAACTGGACTTGTTCAACGGTTTGTACATCACCTAGCAGTAGGGATGGGTGACATGAACCTTGGAGGACAAACTACATTTCTGAATGAAAAGGCTGTTTTAGCAACCCCTGGCTAGCAGATTAAGGAAATAAACTCTACTTACTGTTTTTTCTTGCTCTAGAGATGGAGGATGGGAATTCTTTTTGATGGTCAATGATGCCGTGGGTAAAAATCTTCCATTTGTTAAAGAGAAACGATGTTGTGGTTTACAGATGGCTCAGCTGTGGTTAGCATCTATGAAAACCATTTCCTGTATGCAGTAAAAAGAAAGTTTTCTGCTTTCAGTATCAAACTACGTGAGAACGAATATTTCTTTGTTGAAATCCCTTGCATTGCCTTAGCAGCGTGACACTTAGGGCTCATGGTTAAGTAACCCCATTATTGTGATCACCCTTGTATAGATCATTGCCTCCTAAGGGCTCTTTAAATCATGGGTTGTGAGGAGTGGCACCACATGGGGAACGCTGATGATGCTGTATCCCAGCTTTGTAAGGAGAGGTGGGAGGTGCCTCTGGAGGAAAAGAGGCAGGTTGGGATCTGAGCCTCATTAAGTTTCCCATTGATGTTAGTAGAATTGTGGCCTGTAGGAAGCCAGAGATGCTACCCTGGCAACTGAATGAGCAAGCGATGTTGTGGATGCCACTGAGAAAATAGATTTGGGAGTCAGAACCCTAGCAGGAGTGCCAAGTGCTGAAAAATGACCTTCACCACTTCAGCCTCCTGTAATGCAAAGACCATAAAGCACGCTCCCCTCCAACCCCAGAGGTAACTTTGAGGTGTCAAGAATCACAGCTCTGTCCAATGTCTATCTCTCGTCCTCATTTGGAATTTTCCATTCTTATTTAGTAGCAGTGAGAAGTTTGGGGCTGGGCATGGTGGCTCACACCTGTAATCCCAGCACTTTGGGAGGCCGAGGTAGGCAGATCACAAGGTCAAGAGATTGAGACCGTCCTGGCCAACATGGTGAAACCCCATCTCTACTAAAAATACAAAAATTAGCTGGGCATGGTGGCATGCGCCTGTAGTCCCAGCTACTCGGGGGTCTGAGGCAGGAGAATCGCTTGAACCCAGGAGGCAGAGGTTGCAGTGAGCCGAGATCACGCCACTGCACTCTAGTTTGGCAACAGAGACTTCATTCCAAAAAAATAAATAAGTTTGGTATTAAGAGGGAGTAATTTTGCAAAATGTGTTCAGCTCATATGAGTTTCATTTAAAACCGTGTGCTTAATGTGCCTACTCATTTCTAGAAAGGGGCAGGCATGGCTCGTTTTAAGAGAGGTGTCTATGATGTAAGGAATTATTTCTGATTTGACTGAGGACACCCCTGTATCCTGAAACTTTAGCCTGGTCTCAACCTGAGAGGTGCCCAAGAATTGAAAATTTATGTTAACATCCTCAGGTTGTGTTATGAAGAGACAGAGACTTGCATCCCTGGGAGAAAAAAGAAAGCTGAATGTCTAAAAGCAGGATGCTGATGTTTAAGAAAGCATGCCAACTCCCTAATCAACAGTCAGCCAAACAACCCACCACTGAGGTGCATTGATCCTCTGCCGAGTGCTTTGTCTGTCCTGTTGACTTAGTTGGAAAGATGTGCTATTTGCCTGGCCGTGTTGTCCCTGATGGGAACGATCAGGGGAGTGTTCGTGAGAATGTGTGGCTCCAGACCGGCACAGACCAGTCACAGTCACAGCACAGCACAGTTCTCCTTGAAAGGGGTCATTGGCTTTGTGTGTGTGTGTGTGTGTGTGTGTGTGTGTGATACGGAGTCTTGCTCTGTCGCCCAGGCTGGGGTGCAGTGGTGCACTGGAGTGCAGTGGCACGATCTCAGCTCACTGCAACCTCTGCCTCACAGGTTCAAGCAATTATCCTGCCTCAGCCTCCTGAGTAGCTGGGATTACAGGCGTGCACCACCATGCTTGACTAATTTTTTGTATTTTTTTAGTAGAGACAAGGAATCTCACCATGTTGGCCAGCCTGGTCTCAAACTCCTGAACTTAGGTAATCCGCCCACCTCGGCCTCCCAAAGTGCTGGGATTAAGGGGTGAGCCACCACACCTGGCCAGGTCATTGACTTTTAATGCCAGATGCTCACTCTGCCTCAGCTTTTTTTGGCCTCTGCAGCTGTAACTGGTGGTAGCCCACATGGAACCAGTATCTGGAAAATAAGCTGTGTCTTCCTCTGTTGAGCTCCCAGGGTTCTGCATAAAGAAAGATGTCATTATGGTCTTTGTTAGAAGCTGTATTTAATAATTCCTTTAAAATTGTGTCTCAGAAACGTAAATTGTCTGTATTGGTCAGTAAATTATTCTCCCCAGCTGTGTCTAATCATACAAATTAAAGCAACAGCAGTTTGCACCTCAGGGGCAAAGCATCTCCTCCCCAGGCAGAATCTAGTTTCCATTACACTCAACATTTCCTCCTTGGAGAGCCCCCTGGCCTTCTTTACTCCCACACTGCTGTGAAATGGTGGAGTGTCCTTCTCTGCTTTGCCAGGACTCCCCCACCATGGGAGTGGTTCAAAGAAGGAAATTGCTAGAGCAGAGGCGGGAAGGGCTGCAGCATTATCTCTTTCCCGGGGAGGAGATGAAACCACATTTGAGTGGACAAAGGGGAAGGGAAATTCAGAAGTATTATTTCCTTAGAGGTCTGGCGGCAGGTCAGAAGAGGTTTTCTTTGCTGCTGACTTCATGTCATTTAACCCTCATGCGTACCAGGCACCAGGCCTTGAGAAGAGTCTCCACTCATCTAGGTGAGGGCCTCTTTGTTGGCCAGAGAGGCCTCTGTCCTTGCCACTTGCCTGTCCAATCTAGGACTCTGCTGAAGATCCCATAGCCCTTTGCTTTTCTCTAGTTAACTGCTCTTTTACTTTTTAAAGACTTTTTTTTTTTTTTTTTGAGACGGAGTCTCGCTCTGTCGCCCAGGCTGGAGTGCAGTGGCTGGATCTCAGCTCACTGCAAGCTCCGCCTCCTGGGTTCCTGCCATTCTCCTGCCTCAGCCTCCCGAGTAGCTGGGACTACAAGCGCCCGCCACCTTGCCCGGCTACTTTTTTGTATTTTTTAGTAGATATGGGGTTTCACCATGTTAGCCAGGATGGTCTTGATCTCCTGACCTCGTGATCCACCCGTCTCGGCTTCCCAAAGTGCTGGGATTACAGGCTTGAGCCACTGCGCCCGGCCTTTAAAGACTTTTTTTTTTTTTTTTTTTTTGAGACGGAGTCTCACTCTGTCGCCCAGGCTGGAGTGCAGTGACCGGATCCCAGCTCACTGCAAGCTCCGCCTCCCGGGTTTACGCCATTCTCCTGCCTCAGCCTCCCCAGTAGCTGGGACTACAGGCGTCCGCCACCACGCCCGGCTAATTTTTTGTATGTTTTTTAGTAGAGACGGGGTTTCACCATGTTAGCCAGGATGGTCTCGATCTCCTGACCTTGTGATCCGCCCGTTTCGGCCTCCCAAAGTGCTGGGATTACAGACTTGAGCCACTGCGCCCGGCCTAAAGACTTTTTTACAGCTAGAGCTTTACTCTCCTTTGGGGATTTCCTGAATATTTGTATATTTGTCCTTCAAATGGGACTTTTTTTTTTTTTTGAGACAGGGTCTCATCCTGTTACCCAGTCTGGAGTGCAGTGGCACAATAACAGCTTACTTCAGTCTCGAACTCCTAGGCTCAAGCGATCCTCCCTCCCTGGCCTCCCAAAGTGCTCGAATTATAGGTGTGAGCCAGCACACTGCCTGGCCTTTCAAATAGGATTCTTTACTATTAATTCACTCTAGTCTGTCTGTAGACATAACCAAAGACGTTATAGAGTGAGGCGTAAGAAGTAAGAAGCGGTCAGAACTTCCTGAACTTCCTGAGGGTATTATCCCACATATTTTACGTGAATTACAAATTAATTACAGAGGGAAAATGTACCTTTACAAGTGAGAGTTCTGGTAGTCACAGCCTTACCAAAGGGATCACACTTGGCATCGCCAGGATGGGCTGACCTGACACTAGTGCCCCTGATGATAGTTCAGTAAGAAGTACCCAACCTCATCTTTTTAGCATCCTTGGCAAAAATATTTAACCTGAATCTGGTCATAGGAAACAGATAAATCCAATGAGCAACATTCTATAGGTCGACCAGACTGGACTCTTAAAAATTAACAAGACACCGAAGACCAAAATTCAAAACAAAAACCAAAGGCAAGAGACTGCTAGATTACAAGATTAAAAGAGACTAAAGAAATTTTCAAATGTGATGCATGATGGGAGAGAATGGGGAGCAACTGACAAGGCCATTTTGGGAGGTGCGTTGAAGGAAATTTGAACCTGGACTTTATATTGGACTATATATTTTGTCATTATATCAATGGTAAATTTTTTGGGTGTATGTTGGAAAGTGTCCTTGGGAGACACATGCTAAAGTGTGTAGAGGTAAAGTGATGCAATGACTGTACACAGCCACAAAAAAGTAAATTTATATATAGAAAGAAAAGCTATATGTGGCAAAATGTTAACAATTGAATCTAAGTGAAGCATATTTAGGTAAATAGTGGTTCTGTTTTCAACTTTTCTTTCAGTTTGACATTTTTCAAACTATATAGTTGGGGGGAATTTCGCACCAGACCATACTGGAATTCCTCACCAGACCATAATGGAATTCTTGTACATAACCCTTCCGAGTTACCACCTTAAGGTTACAAAAACAAAGAAGAAAAAGCAAGAGCCAGCCTCAAGGCTGATTAATGCCAGCACCCATTATTGAATATCATTATTATAAATTGCTCTGCTAGGAAACCCTTCTCTTTTTTTCTTTTCTTTTCTTTTCTTTTTTTTTTTTTTTTTTTGAGATAGGGTCTCACTGTCACCCAGGCTGGTGTGTAGTGGCATGATCTCGGCTCACTGCAACCTCCGCCTCCCAGGCTCAAGCAATCCTCCTACCTCAGCCCCCCAAGTAGCCGGGACTACAGGCACACACCATCACATCTGGCATATTTTTTGTAGAGATGGGGTTTTGCCATGTTGCCTAGGCTAAAGCCTTTCTTTAGGTTGGCCAAACGATGGCCCAATTATGTGATGCTTTTGTGAGTCCAGGAAACACATTTTTGCTTTAATAACATTTTTCTGGCCGGGTATGGTGGCTCACACCTGTAATCTCTGCACTTTGGGAGGCTGAGGTACATGGATCACTTGAGGTCAGGAGATGAAGACCAGCCTGGCCAACATTGTGAAACCGCATCTCTACTAAAAATACAAAAGTTAGCCAGGCGTGGTGGCAGGTGCCTGTAATCCCAGCTATGTGGGAGACTGAGGCAGGAGAATTGCTTGAACTCAGTAGGGAGAGGTGGCAGTGACCCGAGGTCGTGCTACTGCACTCCAGCCTGGCTGACAGCGAGACTCCATCTCAAAATAAAAATAAAAATTTCCTTTATTTCCTTTTATTTTTCCTGAATGATAAAAGATAAATTGAGCGTATAAATCCAGTACCTAGAGAAAGAGTAGTCATTTATCAGTTTTCTTTTTTTTTTTTTTTTTTTTTTTTTGAGACGGAGTCTTGCTCTGTCGCCCAGGCTGGAGTGTAGTGGCCGGATCTCAGCTCACTGCAAGCTCCGCCTCCAGGGTTTAGGCCATTCTCCTGCCTCAGCCTCCCGAGTAAGCTGGGACTACAGGCGCCTGCCACCTCGCCCAGCTAGTTTTTTGTATTTTTTAGTAGAGACGGGGTTTCACCATGTTAGCCAGGATGGTCTCGATCTCCTGACCTCGTGATCCGCCCGTCTCGGCCTCCCAAAGTGCTGGGATTACAGGCTTGAGCCACCGCGCCCGGCCATTTATCAGTTTTCAAAACAGCTTATAGGTATAATTCCCATACTAGTCTACAGCTAAATGGCTTTTAGTATATTTGCAGAATTATGCATCACTACAACTTAGGACATACTCATTATTCCAGAAAGAAACCCTGCACCCTTTATCTGTCGTTAGCTGTCAGCAACTACCACCCCCAACTCCTAACCCCATTTCTCCTTGACCCTGGCAACCCTTAAACTACTTTCTGTGTAGGTTTGTCTATTCTGGACATTTCATATAATGGAGTCATACAATATATGGTCCTTTGTTCCTGGCTTCTCTCACTTAGCATAATGTTTTCATGGTCCATCCATGTTGTAGCATGTATTGGCACTTCCATGTATTGGTATTCCTTGTTGTAGCCCATTAAGTAACTTATCTTACTGCCATTGAAGGTAGTTATTCACTTCCTTTTCCTTCTTTTCAAATAGACAAATATAACAATGAACAAGCGAGGTGCGATGGTTCACGCCTGTAATCTCTGCACTTTGGGAGGCTGAGGCATGCGGATCACCTGAGGTTGGGCATTCAAGACCAGCCTGACCAACATGGCGAAACCCCGTCTCTATTAAAAATGCAAAAATTAGCATGGTAGCGGGCACCTGTAACCCCAGCTACTCGAGAGGCTGAGGCAGGAGAATTGCTTGAACCCCGGCGGCAGAGGTTGCGGTGAGCCAAGAGCGTGCCACTGCACTCTAGCTCGGGCAACAGAGCAGGGCTCTGTCTCAAAAAACAAACAAACAAAAACTAACACTCATTTGACTTTAAGACATCTCATTTGCTTTGGTTAGGGGCAGCAACTCAAACTTTCAACATGAGATTCTCTGTGGAATTTCTTTTATGTAATTCAAGGGAATACATGCAAAGAGAGAAGACAGCTTGATGATATTTTGCTTTCTGAAGAACCAAGGCATGTTTCACCATATAACTTCCCTCAGAGGCAAGAGTGGAATGAACACTCGCACACCTTAAAACTCACATGCCAACCGGGCACGGAGGGAGGCTCACGTCTGTAATCCCAGCACCATGGGAGGCCCAAGCGGGCAGATCACTTGAGGCCGGGCCTCATGGCGACCAGCCTGGCCAACATGGTGAAACCCTATCACTACTAAAAATACATAAATTAGCTGAGTGTGATGGTGGGTGCCTGTAATCCCAGCTGTCAGGAGGCTGAGGCAGGAGAATCGCTTGAACCCAGGAGGCAGAGGCTGTAGTGAGCCGAGATCACGCCACTGCACTCCAGCCTGGATGACAGAGCGAGACCCTGTCTCAAAAAAAACAAAAAAACTCTCACATGCTTACCTGGTAGCACAAGTTCTTCTACATCTTCCTGCAGCATTTCTCTCTGCATTATATGCATGAACCAAGTATCACAGATGTTTTACATGCACCAAGGAAGGGTGTGGAAGAGGATCTGCACTTTCCTAACACTTATCAAATGTAGAGCTTCTCTGAAAGGTCTGAAGTAAGCAGAGTAATAAACACAAACAACACATTACTCTTTGTGGCTAAGAGACCCAAAGCCACTGAGTTGGTTGGTTGCAGTGGAACAATAGACCAGTAAAGGACTGTTCTTCACAGAGAAGAATGTTAGCTTTCTCTTGGTCCTTGTACTGAGACTGCCCAGCAGGTCAGTTCACTTGTCCCAGAGAAAAAGTCCATTTCAGTGTCACTTGAGAGCCCCAGTCCCCATCTGACATTCTCAAAAGGAATGCCCTTGATTATAATAGAGACCAGGAGTCTGTGCATTTAGAGTACCTCTACTGCTTTTGGGAAAACAGTCCTTGTCTTAGTAATTACAAACGGATGGTGGTATCTTATATAGGAAGAGCTCTTCATTTAAATAGAACCAAAGTCAGCTAAAATTTCTTAGTTCTCCTTGACAGTCAGCTGAGAGGCCAGAACAGGGCAAAACACACCTCCGCTCAACAACACACGGAAGGAAGGGTTGGCAAGGGCTTTCTGTATTATGTTTCAGGAGATACTAGAATTCAGGACTTCTGTCACTAAAATAAGTATGTTTCAGACACACATTATAAAGATGTAGAGCAGCTGAAATCAAATCAGGCAAATGTAAGTGCCCTTCATTATTGGTTTAGCAAAGAACCATAGAACTGAAGAATAAATCATTTTCTATTTGTGTAAAAACAGTAAAGCTGTTGCTATTTGCCAGCTTTTCTTTTTGCCTTTTGCTGATAGATGGCACTTTTTTTTACTGGCACTGTTATCAGCTTTATTAATAGATTTAAAAGTACTGACAATTTTTCAAGCCACAAGAGGTTTAAAATATTTGGAACTTGTCATACTTCTGGTTTTCTGCTTTCCTGAGGCCGTTGACCCATAGAGTACTGTCAGTACAGTGTGGAGAAGTGAACGGGAGTTAAACTAGCTCCCTAATATTGCCATCAGTGGCTTCCAGTCCATTTCCTTGAGTGGTCTAATCTTGGGCTTTGGGGAGATTACTTGGAGATTTATACAGGTGGGTAGTGAAATTTGCCCAGGGATTTGAGTTGTACTTTTTAGTCTTACAGATTTTAGCTAATTCCAGAGAAAACGTGAAAGAGAAACCCTGGTTCCAGACAGACAACCCTCAACAAAGAATTAGCTTCATAAGCTTGCTTTCTTCCTGTTTCTTAGAGAGTGCCAGGCCAGTGTCAGACCTTCCATGACTCTGGACAATATTAATAGTTCATGAATGAGCTACAAAAAGATTCATTCCTGATGGGTGCAGTGGTGTGAGCCTATATCCCAGCTACTTAGTAAGCTGAGGCAGGAAGATTGCTTGAGCCCAGGAGTTTGGGCCAGTCTGGGCAACATAGCAAGACTATTTCTTTAAAAAAAAAAAAAAAAAATTGTAAAGGTCCATTCCTACATTGTAAGCAGATGACAAATACTAGGGAAACTGCGTGTCCCTGCCAAAGAATTTTTGTTCCAAATAAGTTACATTTTAGTGATTATCCAGGCTATTAGATGGAAGGCATAGAGTTAATCCAGCCTTCACTTGTTGAAGTTTAGAGTAAAGGTCAGTGGTGCTTCTGTACACGTGTTAACCCTATCCTTGCGGTCCACTTTTGGTACTGGTCTGTCAGTTCAAGTGTAGTGTTGAATATTTTGTTATGAGAAAAATAGTGTTTGGGTAAGTCGATTGTTAAATCATGGAGATTTAGTCCATTAAAAATGTAATAGATTGGACATAGTGGCTCACACCTCTAATCCCAGCACTTTGAGAGGCCAAAGTCGGATGATTGAGGCCAGGAGTTCAAGACCAGCCTGGGCAAAATAGCAAGATCGCTGTCTGTACAAAAATGTTTTTTAAATTATCTGGGTTTGGTGACATATGTGTATAGTCCCAGCTACTTGGACTTAAATCTAGCACCAAGCAAGGTGGAAAAGACAGTAGTCTGGGCATCAAGAGCACTGAGTACTAATCCCAAGTCTCCTGCTATAAACTTGGGCAGGTTTCTTAACCTTTTGGAGTTTAGTTGACTGATCTATAAAATAAGGAGGTTGGACTAAACATCCCTTCAACTCTTCTTCTTTTGTGCCCTCATAATATGTGGTTACAGTTTGCGTGTATGTTGATCTGTCCTCCACTGGATTTTTGTTTTGAAGCTGAAAATTAAGCTTTATATATTTTTATATCCCCGTTCTGAGCACAATGTCTGGTAGAGAGTAAATTCTCAGTAATCTCTGTTGGATGAATACAATGAATGAATGACTCTGAATTCCTTTCCAAACCTAAAATTCTATTATGTGAGGTGGCTGGGTACCTGGGGATGATTTTAAAGATCACCAGGAAAGATCTTCCTACCATCCTTCACAAACAGTTGGTAAGCCCTGTCAATCTTTCCACTTGGCAAGTTACTCTCCCAGCTCCTTTCCACTGCCTCTTTTAAACAAACAGCAGGATCCCAGGCATTGCTGAGGGTGGTCAGATAGAACAGTGCTCTTGCTACAAAATCAATCGGTTGGACAAATCCAAGTCCATGCTAATGGACATGAAACAAAGTAAACAAGTTACCATAATATCTCTATGACAGACTCAACAGGATGAAGTTTATTGTTTAGTTACAATGACATTTTTGTTAAAATTACATTTCTTTTGCTAAAGAGAAGCAGAGTAAGTTCTAGAAAATTATCATTATAAACTTTGAACCTAGAAAGGAAAAACATGACTTGTCATTTTACATTCTGTGTCTCTTTTACTTTTCTGAGTTTCTTTTCTTTTTTTTTTTTTTTTTTTTTTGAGACAGAGTCTCGCTCTGCCGCCCAGACTGGAGTGCAGTGGCCGGATCTCAGCTCACTGCAAGCTCCGCCTCCTGGGTTTAGGCCATTCTCCTGCCTCAGCCTCCCGAGTAGCTGGGACTACAGGCGCCCGCCACGTCGCCCGGTTAGTTTTTTGTATTTTTTAGTAGAGACGGGGTTTCACCGTGTTAGCCAGGATGGTCTCGATCTCCTGACCTCGTGATCTGCCCGTCTCGGCCTCCCAAAGTGCTGGGATTACAGGCTTGAGCCACCGCGCCCGGCTTTTTCTGAGTTTTTTTTTGTTATTGTTTTTTTTTTTTTTGAGAGGGAGTCTGGCTCTGTGGCCCAGGCTGGAGTGCAGTGGCCGGATCTCGGCTCACTGCAAGCTCCGCCTCCCGGATTCACACCATTCTCCTGCCTCAGCCTCCCAAGCGGCTGGGATTACAGGCGCCCGCCACCTCGCCCGGCTAGTTTTTTTGTATTTTTTAGTAGAGACGGGGTTTCACCGTGTTCGCCAGGATGGTCTCGATCTCCTGACCTCATGATCCGCCCGTCTCGGCCTCCCAAAGTGCTGGGATTACAGGCTTGAGCCACCGCGCCCGGCCTTTTCTGAGTTTCTTAATCAAGGTCTTGGTTGGTGTCTGGTGTTATGATAGGTCTTGGTCTGGCATGGTGGGAAGGGAGTTGAAGATAATTGCTGATTGATGGATAACTGAACAAAATACGCAAGAAAGATAAGCTTGGAAAATAAGTGTGTCTTTCACCAGTATGAGCTGCACTCAGCCACGCTCTCTTATGGCATGGAAGCTGGCTGGTGAAAGCAAAGGCCACATTTCTTGAACAGGATTAGTCTTTACATCAAATTTATAGTAGTAAGGTCAACAAAGTCGTGTTACGTTCAGGAGGAGGTGGTTGCAATGTCATTGTGACATTGGAAACATCTTGGTAATAACATTCCAGAGTCCCTCAGCATAACATTCGGGATGTAATCTGGGTGAGCAAGTGCATGGTGCATTTCTTTGAACTTTGACTTGCAGCAGGTGGGTGAGGAGTCTCTTGACTCAATGAAGTACCGTCGTCTGAAGGGTGGTCTGTTAAAGCAGACTTTATGGCAGTACCTTGCCCTACGGCTTCGGATCCAGAACAAAGAAACCAGTGGTTCTGTTGGTCTGGAACTGGATTGGTTCTTGATGAAAACATATCTACAAGGGAATTCTGACTTCCCCATTCCAATATACACAGCTGCCAGACGCCTGGAGAGCCAGTGCTGGTTTGTCCCCTGCTAGCCACAGTTCTCAGAGGTTAGGTACGTGGCTGAAGTAGGTTTTCCTGTGTTCTTTCTCAAGAGTAGGGTCAGCGGCCCCTGCC
The DNA here is from genome assembly GCF_002776525.5 of Piliocolobus tephrosceles. Classification (NCBI taxonomy): domain Eukaryota; kingdom Metazoa; phylum Chordata; class Mammalia; order Primates; family Cercopithecidae; genus Piliocolobus; species Piliocolobus tephrosceles. Next base: position 60,001,842 of record NC_045450.1, on the reverse strand, counting down.
CAGAGACTGATTCTCTCCTGCCTTGGCTTCCTGAAAGCCTGGTTGATGTACCTTTGTGGCAGAGAAAGAGGCAAGGTCACAGTAAATCTGCCTTTCTGAAAGCTGTGCTGAAGTGACGCCAGGATTAGGACACTGAAACCCCTGTCAGGGTGGGAGCGTGAGTGGGAGGGCTCAGAACCTTGAGGGAGCCCACACACCAGGTTCTAGGAAGAAGCTGCTGGTCTCCTGGTTATGATGAGCCCCCCTGTGTGTTCTGGCTGCTGCTATCAGTGTGTCATTGACTTTGAGTTAGCCTCAAATAAAAGACATTTCATTTTGCTTTACAGACTATCACATTAGGACATCTTACACCATGTTAATGACCCAGTGAAAGGAGAGCTGGAAGCCTTCCCCAAAAGCATTATAGCAGAGTTGACATTTTACTGATGTTTTATGGTGAGCAAGCCAAAGGGGTATTACGGTTTTTTTCCTTTCTGGAAACCTTCTCACTGCTGTGCATCAAAAAATCAAGTTTCTTGTAGACTTCTCAAAGTAATTCGTCAAAAAGATAGCCTAACCCAGGAATACCACTGGAGCTGTAGGCTGAAGGGGAGAGGTGGCATACATAGGCTGTGGTGCTGCCCAAATTAAATGGCGAACCCTGGGCTGTTGAGAGCTGATGGAAGAATAAAAGCGAATTATTCCCTGTAAAATCTTCAGTGTAGAAGTGCTCTAAAAAATATTTTGTCCTACAAAGATCTGATTCTCTTCCATGAATTGGTTCTGTAATCCAGGTGACATGGTTGACTTTATTGAGTGCTCATTGTTCACAGAACTCTGTCAATGGGTAGAGAGGTTTGGAGACACAGGAACTTAAATAGCCACAGAAAGATAAAGACTACACGAGGAAAATAATTTTTCTCCTAAAAGCCTTAGTTAGATTCCCCTCAAAGCAGAACGTAATACAAGGATTTTGAGTGCAGAGAGTTTATTTGGGAAACGATCCCAGGAAGCAGGTGTGAGTGGTGGAAAGAATGAGACAAAGAAGAAGGAAAAGTTAATATAAGAGTACAATTCCAAGGCCACAAGGACTTGATGGCACCAGAATTTCTGAGAAGCATTCAGGGCACCTCCTGCAACTCCCTTGTGAGGGGTAGGAGGCTGGCCATTTAACCACCAGCTTTTGTGTTACTTCAGGCTAGCCCCAATGGCTTGAGCTCCACCACCTGTCCAGGCAGTACTTGTGGCATGCAGGCAGGCTCAGAGGAGATCCTGCAGCCGGCAATGGGAAGTCTTCAGACATATGCTTTTGGTGGAGTGTTGTCAACAGTGAATGAACCTGCACTTGCCCAGAACCATCTAGTACAGCTGCAGCCGAAATAAGAGTTCACAAGCATCTAAAGAAAAATCAGTGTTCCCATATGAAAAGAACTGGTGTGATAGAAATACCAACAGGGGCACCTCACCCAGAGATTAGGGAATGCTTCCTGGAGGAAGTGGTTTTAAAGCTGAGATAAGGCTTGATATGGTGGCTCATGCCTATAATCCCAGTATTTCAGGAGCCCAAGGCAGGAGGATTGCTTGAGCCCAAGAGTTTGAGACCAGCCTTGGGCAACATAGCAAGACCCTATCTCTACAAAACATAAAAAAAATTAGTTGAACGTGGTGTCACACACCAGTAGTCTCAGCAACTCAGGAGGCTGAGGTGGGAGGATCACTTGACCCAGGAAGGTTGAGGCTGTAGTGAGCTGTGATTTCACTGCTGTACTCCAGCCTGGGTAACAGAGTGAGAACCTGTCTCTAAAAGAGTAAATACATAAAAAATTTATTTTAATTATTATATTTTAAAAAGGGATCAATGGGCCTGGCCTCAGTGGCTCACACCTGTAATCCCAGCACTTTGGGAGGCCAAGGTGGGCAGATCACCCGAGCTCAGGAGTTTGAGACCAGCCTGCCCAACATGGCGAAACCCTGTCTATTAAAAATACAAAAAATTAGCCAGGCGTGGTGGAGGGCACCTGTAATCCCAGCTACTTGGGAGGCTGAGGCAGGAGAATTGCTTGAACCCGGGAGGTGGAGGTTGCAGTGAGCCAAGATCATGCCACTGTGTTCCAGCCTGGGCAACGAGAGAAACTCCATCTCAAAAAATAAAAATAAAATAAAAAGGAGTCAGTGAAGAGACATTTAAGCAGAAAGACATGATAAGCTTTGTGTTTTGGAATATTCAGTCTAATTACAGCATGTCAGTAGATACCAGGATAGGACCACTGAGTGAGGATGGGGAAAAACAGGTTAGGGAGACCAGTAAAGAGGCTGTTTAGTTATCCAGGTGATATAAGAATGAGAAGTCGGGCAGTAGCAGTAAGGAAGATGAGAAGGAAAAAGATTTGAGACACAGTAAGTTTCCATATCCCACTCATGGTCCGTTCCTGGTAAAATGGTGAAAGAGAAAGAGAGTGTGTGTGTGCGCGCGCGCGCGCGCGTGTGTGTGCGCGCACGCATGACGTTGTAAGAGTTGAGTTGTCTAGAAAACAGCGCTTAGAAGATATGAATTGAAAGTTCATGAAGAGGCCGGGCACAGTGGCTCAAGCCTGTAATCCCAGCACTTTGGGAGGCCGAGACGGGTGGATCACAAGGTCGGGAGATCGAGACCATCCTGGCTAACACGGTGAAACCCCGTCTCTACTAAAAAATACAAAAAACTAGCCGGGCGAGGTGGCGGGCGCTTGTAGTCCCAGCTACTCGGGAGGCTGAGGCAGGAGAATGGCGTAAACCCGGGAGGCGGAGCTTGCAGTGAGCTGAGATCCGGCCACTGCACTCCAGCCTGGGCGACAGAGCCAGACTCCATCTCAAAAAGAAAAAAAAGAAAGTTCATGAAGAGCTGTTGGAGTTCTCTTAAGCAAACTGGGAAGTAAAGTAACTAAAGAGAAAATCTCTCCAGTCACTTCTCATCTGGAGGTGAGATAGTGCAGTGCAGACCAAGAGTCGGGAGAGGTCTTGCTTTGTCCCGGATCTGTGTTGTCTATTGCTTTGACCCGTGTTTTTTCATTTAACCTCTCTGAACTTTGTTTATTTGTCCAACTTAATACAAAGATAATGAAGTTTGCCCAGCCTATTCTGAGTTGATCTTAAGCTCAGCATGTACTGGGGTGTGACCCAAACAGGGAAGCTGACATCCTCTCTACTAAAGTTAATAGAATGAGAATGCTTAGGATCATTGTTCAGTCCCAGCAGTCTGTTGTTCAGTATGGACGTTGACCTGTTGGCTCACCCTAGGCACAGGGGGTGAGTGGTCGTTCACCGTGCTGTGCGGCAGGGACATGGGGTTTCGGAATGGGTTAGGGTGATACTAGGTTATTTCATAGATGATCCCTTCCAACTCTGAGACTGGGTCCTGTGTCACAAGCCTTAGTAAGAGTTAGATGAGATCGTGGCTACAAAAGCACTTGGAGAACAAACATTCTAGACAAGTAAAGGTATTATTATCAGTAGACCATTTGACATTAGCTCATAGTTTTTAAATGTTTAACTTTCTTGCATATCCCCATGAGGCAGAAAATAACTTCCAAGTTCCTACATGCTGATAGATGATTTCGTGTCATTTCATAAAGAGACCAAACCTTCTCTCATACCATCTTAACTGCATTTTGCTTTTCTTACATTATCTCATATGTTTAACAATGACTGGAAATATTTGACTTGCCAAGACTTGAATTTGGGCATCTGGGGTTTCTCCCACTGTCCATGATAGCATCACCAGCAAGTGGAGCACAGGCTGTACATTCCGCATGTGAGCTTTCAGAGTGAGGAATGTTCTCTACCTCCTGGGAAAAACCAGGGCCCCATTCACAGGAGTTGAAAGGAAACTGATTTTAGAACCCTTTTGCAGTACTATGACTTTTCACTCAGTGTTGGGAACTGGTTCTCTTTCTGTTAAAAGAACCCCTGGGGCTTTAAGCTTAAACGATGACAGTGACTCAGAGTGGCTCATGCTTATTACACCTTGATGCTGTGCCAAGTGCAATTTTAGCCCTTTACATGTAAGATACACCACAGCCTGTGAGTAAGCATTCGCTTTGTAGATTAGGAAACCAAGGAACATGCAGTAAATAACTAGCCTAGAGTCGCACAGTTAAGCTGGAAGTTGGACCTTGGCATGTGAGTCCAAAGCCCTGCCTGAAGTGCTGCTCCTCCCCTCCTTGCAAGCAGAGACCTGCCACACAGAGCCCACAGAGGTCTGAAGGAGGCAGGATTTCCTGTTCGCAGCTCAGGAGAGCAGACAGTGGTGTTAAGCAGGAAAAGCACATTAGAATTCCAGTTTACTTACAGTGCTCTCCACACCAGGAAGGAAATACCCCAAATATGAACATGACTTCCACTAAGATAAATGGCTCCAATCTAGGGGATTCCCATGTGCAGCAGAAAAACTGTTAATCCAGAGATCAGAGTTTTTACCTGCTACCTCTTTCATATTTTCTTTCTTTAGGTTAAAAAGATCAAGTGGCATGAGCAACCTTTTGGGGAAAATTGGTGCCAAGAAACAGAAAATGAGCACCCTTGAGAAGTCCAAACTGGACTGGGAGAGCTTCAAGGAGGAAGAGGGGATTGGTGAAGAACTGGCTATCCATAATCGAGGGAAAGAGGGGTAAGAAGGAGTAGGTTATATGCCTTGGAAAATCCTCAGAACCCTGAAATCAGGAGATAGACTGCCCACTGTAAGCAAGCAGGAGCTTTTCATGATGGAACTAAAAATGTGAGCACTTTGTTTTGTCAGTAAGGCTCTGTTCCAGTGTGGGGCAGGGCCCGTCACTGGGAAGGCCACTGCGGGTGGAGGGAAGGCGGGGCATGTGAGGAGTACTCTCAGGGCCAGTCACGTCTGCCAAGCTGAATTTGCTGAATTACAGCTCCAGTGAAATATAAGTTGCCTAGTGGTTGGATCTGGCCCACGGTAGCAGCCTTGGCCTTATCTGAATCATTTGTCCTTCTGAGAAGCCAAACTAGTTCAAATCCTTCAAAAACAGAGCCAGTGGAGTGCCTAGATGTTGCATTATTGTGACATTTTTTTTTTGTCTGTGTCATCATGGCCCAGGGTGGGGCTTTACCCTTGGCTATAGCCTGTGTGATAGGCCAGGCCCTCAGACAGCACCACAGGCCATCACTTGCACCTCTTTCTCTTCACTGTGGAATACAAAGAGGATGTTCATAACCTATGTATTCAGTTGTAAAAAGGGTCCTTTCCTTGTCATATTTGTCTTACTGGTGATTAAACAAAACATCAAGAAAGAAATGGTGACCAGGCATGATGGTTCACACCTGTAATCTCGGCACTTTGGGAGGCTGAGGCAGATCACTTGAGGTCAGGAGTTCGAGACCAGCTTGGCCAACATGGCAAAACCCCATCTCTACTAAAAATACAAGAATTAGCCAGGCATAGTGGTGCACGCTTGTAATCCCAGCTACTTGGGAGGCTGGGGCAGGAGGATCACTTGAACCCAGGAGGTACGGAGGTTGCAGTGAGCCAAGATTGAACCACTGCACTCCAGCCTGGGTGACAGAGCAAGACTCTGTCTCAAGAAAAAAGAAAGAAAGAAAGAAATGGTGTTCATAAGTACTTACGGACCTCAGAAGGCACTAAGGAAGTTACCACAGAAGTGACTTCATGGCTCAAAATCAATGGTCCTCACCCCTAGCCATGAAAGGAAATGTTGAGTGTCCCACTCAGAGAGCCCTGGCTGCTTAGCAGCTCTGCCCCTCACCAGTAAGCTCTTCTCCAGCAGCATGCTGGACACCTCTGAGGCTCAGCTCCGTCACCAATAAAATTGGGATAATGATACCATCCTCACTATGTGGTTGTGATGATCTCATGAGATAATACATGTATTGCTTATATATATGTAATATGCATAAAGCACTTTACAGAACACCTGTCACATAAAGGCTTGCAGTAAGTCCAAGTCATTCAAGTTTTTTTTTAAGAGAGAGAGTCTCACTATGTTGCCCAGGATGGTCTCAAACTTTTGGGCTCAAGCGATCCTCCTTATAAAGCACTTTACGGAACACCTGTCACATAAAGGCTTGCATTAAGTCCAAGTCATTCAAGTTTTTTTTTAAGAGAGATGGTCTCACTATGTTGCCCAGGATGGTCTCAAACTTTTGGGCTCAGGCCATCCTCCTGCCTCGGCCTCCTATGGAGCTAGGACTACAGGGGCACATCCCTGCACCTAGCTCATTCAGGTTATTAATGATAGGCAAAGGATTTATTTTGGGAGGGGTCATATTTCTAAATTAGGCTTCAAGATTATCTAAATGAACCTGGAAGCTGACCAGTATTTTTTTTTTTTAACATTATTTATTTATTTATTTAGAGATGGAGTCTCACCCTGTCACCCAGGCTAGAGTGCAATGGCGTGATCTTGGCTGACTGCAACCTCCGCCTGCCGAGTTCAAGCAATTCTCCTGCCTCAGCCTCCCAAGTAACTGAGATTACAGACATGCGCCTCCATGCCTGCTAATTTTTGTACTTTTAGTAGGTAGAGATGGGGTTTCACCATGTTGACCAGGCTGGTTTCGAACTCCTGACCTCATGATCCACCCGCCTCGGCCTCCCAAAGTTCTGGGATTACAGGCATGAGCCACTGTGCCCAGCCCCCCCCCCCCAAAAAAAAACAACATTTTAAACAGCTTCATAAACTTGTTTAACTAGCAGACTTCTAGGTCAGTCTAAGCTGGAATGCTACAGGAGCTGGAGTGATCAGGGGAAGGCTCCGGATGAAGTGCAGTGTTGTCTCTTCACGAGTGGCAGCTCTGACATGTGCCCCAAACCTCTCCGTTCAGATTCAGCTCTAGTAACTTGCAGCTCCGTCCTGTTTTCCACTCTTGCACAGTGATCTGAGACAGCAGAGGAACTATCAGTGTGTGCTACACATTATTGCTTTTCTGAATATTGATTATTTGAGTTGGACAGTGTTGACTCTGCTTGAGTTAATAGAGGTCTTAGAAAAGTAAGGAATGCTGGGAGCAGTGGTTCACTCCTGCAATCCCAGCACTTTGGGAGTCCAAGGCAGGAGGATTGCTCGAGCTCAGGACCAGCCTAGGCAACATAGCAAGACCTCGCCTCTACTAAAAATCCAAAACATTAGTTGGGCATGGTGCACACCTGTAGTCCCAGTTACTTGGGAGGCTGAGGTGTGAGGATCACTCACCTCCAGAAGATCGAGGCTGCAGTGAGCTCTAATCGCACCAGTGCACTCCAGCCTGGGTGAAAGCGTGAGACTCTGTCCCAAAAAATAAAAATTTTCAATTAAAAAAAAGGTAAGGAGTGGTGCTGTTAAAGATAGGAAGAGTGAACAAAATGTAGACTAGAAGAGAAGACAAGATTAAAAATAACATCTGCCTAGTAAGAACTTTTCAGGAGGGGAAAGTCACATAACTGGGTTAGGGAACAACTAACTAATACCGTTCTCCTTTATGCTCTGCTTTTCCCTCCTTTGTTTGAGGATTCTCCCCTCATTCACCCAGCCAGATTCCACAGATGTGACTACGTGTTTCCAGTGCAGATCTACTGGCTCTGTACTCTGCCTCAGCCCTTCTCATCTGCCTTCTTGAGTGGCCAGCCCCATGCCTCCACTCACTCTCCTTTTCTGGCTCCTGCAGATGGATTAAGGGAGCCCAGCCCCTAGGCCAGTGAAGGCCAGTGAAGGGACTGGAGCTGTGTTCCTCACCTTGGCTGAGCATGAGAATCCTCTGGTGACATTTTCCAAAGTTCAGGTGACCACCTCTGTACAGAGCTGCTGAATCAAGAGTCTAGAACAGGTAGGTCACAAATACCTGCATCTTTAAATTTTATTTTTCAGGTGATTCTCATGCACAGCCAAGGTTGAGAATCACTAGACCACAGGTTCAAAATTCTAGAGGCATAAGACAGGTGCGGTGACACAACGAAAAGAAAGACACAACGAAACTCTAATATTGAGAAAAAAGAAACTTAAAGCAAGGAAATGAACACACAGACACAGGCTCTGGGCAGGCTGTCACCTGAGTGGGCTGCAGGTTTTTGGGGAAGAATTATACAGGCACCTCCTCGAGGCTCCAGCCTTCTACTTCTAACCAAGTCAGAGCCACGCGAGCACTTGTTTTATAATGATTCATTGCCCTTGCCCAGTTCATGCACTCTTCTGTGTGTATGTTTTACAATAAGCAATTCAAATATTGGCTCTTCCCATACCATGGGTACCAGCCCCATTTTCTTCATCTATAAAGTAGAAACATTTTAATATACCTCTCGTGATTATTGTGGGAATTAAATAAGTAGAGGAAAGGCCGGGCATGTTTATCAATAGGAGTCCTCTCCCTTTTCCATGAGTCCTGTGCTCACTTTTCTTTCTCCCACCTGCCATTACTGACCCCACCATACCTCGGGCCTTACTGGAAAACTAGATGCTTTATTCCTTTAAGTTTCTTCTTGATGTGTTCCTGCCAACTCTTCAGGAATATTTTCCACAGTGGTGGGAAGCAGAGCTTGGTGGCATCTCCGCCCAGACTCCCTGGCTGGCTTTTCTTCCTTCCCTGGGCCTTTAAACTTGGAAAGTCCAAGTTTAAAGTTTCCTCCCCAGGAAAGCTCGCAAACTGCAAGTTGCAGCTACCATTCTTAACTGAAGACTCAAAAAAAAAAAAAAAAAGTATCCCCTGCCCTGACCATTCCACTAAGGTCCAGACTTACATTTCAGCTATTAGTTGACATCTCCTTCTGGTTGTCCAAGACACATCAGATTTAACTTTCAAAACCAAATACTTGCTTTCCCTCCATAAACAGAACCCTCACTCCTCAGAATTCTTAGAAAATGGCACATCACTGTCTACCCTACTGTTAAAAGAAAAACCTGGGGCCGGGCATGATGGCTCACGCCTGTAATCCCAACACTTTGGGAGGCCGAGGCAGGCAAATCACCTGAGGTCAGGAGTTCGAGACCATCCTGGCCAACATGGTGAAACCCCATCTCTACTGAAATAGAAAATTAGCCGGGCATGGTGGTGGGCACTTGTAATCCCAGCTACTTGGGAGGCTGAGGCTGGAGAATTTCTTGAACCCAGGTCGCAGAGGTGGCAGTGAGCCAAGATCATGCCATTGCACTGCAGCCTGGGCAACAAGAGCAAAACTCCGTCTCAAAAGAAAAAAAGAAAAACTTGGGCTTCATCCTTGATTTTCTGTCTTTCCACCAACATCCCACAATTTCAGTTGATGGTTTCATCACAAAATACATCAGCTCATTTATATTCGTGCAGCCCCACTACCACCGCCCCAGTACAGGCCGCAGACATCTCCTCCGCTCCCTGCTTCTACCTCTGTACCCTTTCTTTTTATTTATTTTTATTTTTTATTATACTTAAGTTCTAGGGTACATGTGCATAGCGTGCAGGTTTGTTACATATGTATACTTGTGCCATGTTGGTGTGCTGCACCCATCAACTCATCATTTATATCAGGTGTAACTCCCAATGCAATCCCTCCCCCCTCCCCCCTCCCCATGATAGGCCCCGGTGTGTGATGTTCCCCTTCCCGAGTCCAAGTGATCTCATTGTTCAGTTCCCACCTATGAGTGAGAACATGCGGTATTTGGTTTTCTGTTCTTGTGATAGTTTGCTAAGAATGATGGTTTCCAGCTGCATCCATGTCCCTACAAAGGATGCAAACTCATCCTTTTTTATGGCTGCATAGTATTCCATGGTGTATATGTGCCACATTTTCTTAATCCAGTCTGTCACAGATGGACATTTGGGTTGATTCCAAGTCTTTGCTATTGTGAATAGTGCCGCAATAAACATACGTGTGCATGTGTCTTTATAGCAGCATTATTTATAATCCTTTGGGTATATACCCAGTAGTGGGATGGCTGGGTCATATGGTACATCTAGTTCTAGATCCTTGAGGAATTGCCATACTGTTTTCCATAATGGTTGAACTAGTTTACA
>NC_045450.1:59958633-59991494 GCF_002776525.5 Piliocolobus tephrosceles | reverse complement strand
TTTTTGCAATCTACTCATCTGACAAAGGGCTAATATCCAGAATCTACAAAGAACTCAAACAAATATACAAGAAAAAAACAACCCCATCAAAAAGTGGGCAAAGGATATGAACAGACATTCCTCTGTACCCTTTCATCCATTCTCCACCCAGCAGCAGAAGCAGTCACTTAAAAATACCATTTTTCATCTCTTCCCTGCAGAACGCCCCCCGGTAGCCCTTCAAATCAGTGTTAGCCAGGCCCTCTCCGAGCCTGTCCCCTGTCTACCTCTGTCCTCTTCTCCCCCAGCTCGCTGCAGGCCAGCCTCACTGTCTCTGTGTAGTGCTCCTCCCCCGGGAGCTCTGGTTTGTCATCCAGGGCTCTACACGGATGGCATTCTAGAGTACCCCCAACCCAAGGAACCCTCAGTCACATTACCCCGTTTGGTTTTCTCCGTAACATTTACTGTCATCTGATGCATGTTGTCATGTTTTGTTCATCTATGGTAAGCCCCTGAGGGCAACATCTTGTTCCCTATTCTGTTACCAGCCCAGAGCAGGTGTTGCACCATGGCAGTGTCTAAACACCCATCCCACTAGCTAGCAGATAGTCATGGCTTTTGTTTGGCAGTCTAGTAGGATTAGAATTAACCGCGCAGAAAAGAAGAGCATAATACGTCAGAATGATGTTTCCATCCAGGCGTCATTTCAGTCAGAAGAGTTGGTTGAAGTACCTGTACTGGAGAGAGTCATCTGTCCGGCAAAGAACTGCTGCTTTTCCTCTGAGCTCCAAACTCCCAGGGCCCAGTACAGCATTCCAGGATCAGAGTCAGCCCTGCAGTCCTGTAACCCATTACACAGGTATCTTGGTGGTGATCAGCAGCAGCAGCTTGGCATCTAGCAGTGCTAAGGCAGGGGCCGACTGACTTAGGGGGAGGAATCCATGCACAGAGAAGAGAAATACTGGCTAATGCCAGCGCTGCTGTCTGACCAATCCATTGAAGTTACGATTGGAGACCAGGTGTTTTTGTGAGTTGGAGAGGCATGAAGGAGGGACTGGAGAAAATAATTTTCTTTCTCTAAAAAAATCTATTTTCATGACCCCTCAGAGTCACTCTTTCAGAACCAGCACAATCTGGAGGTGATAGGGGAAGAAGGCAGTGGAGAAGAAACTTAATTAGAATCACCGCCCTTCCATTCTAACCCTTGAGATGTTTGCAAGTTAAATCCTCCGGAAGAGGGGAGATGTACTATTGGGCAAACTGCTTCTTTCAATTGCATTTCTCAGGATAGCAAAGTCCATATCTCTGTACATCATTCCTAGAGCCTTATTCTAGGCTCGGAGTGTTTCCATAGCCCATTGCTTTGTGGTGTTGGAAAATGCGTTTACCCACTTTTTGTCCTGTGTCTTTGCTGCCTTGAATGCTCACTTGGGGAACAGAATGCTGGCTTTGGGCAGCGTGATGATAATGCAGCCTTAGTGTGTCCTTAGTGACTGCCTCAGGTTTCCCTCCACTTCCCTATGCTCTCCCTTTTCCTGACCAGCGGTGCAGGAGGCATCTCAGGGACTTCAGCCAGGGTGACCACATCTGATCAGCACTCTGTTGGACCTTACCACCCTCAGAGGCCCTCTGTCTTCCTGCAGCGTGGGTGCCCAGATACAGGTTGAATATCCCTTATCTGAAATGCTTAGGACTGGAAGTGTTTTGGATTTCATACCTTTTTCAGTTTTGTAATATTTGCTTTTACATCATCAGCAATCTTGGGGATGGGACCCAAGTCTAAACCCAGAATTCATTTGTTTTATATGTACTTTATACACAAAACCTGGAGGTAATTTTATGCCGTACTTTAAATAATTGCGTGCTTGAAACAAAGCTTGTTGTACATTGAACCATCAGAAAGCAAAGGCGTCAGGTGTGGAATTTTCCACTTGTGTCTTGTTAGTGCTTTAAAGGTTTCTGATTTTGGAGGAATTCAGATTTCGGATTTTTGGATTTGGGATGCTCACCTTGTACTGATGTGTTCACTAGTAGCATTTTCTACCCTTCTCTTGTCCTCTTCCATTTCTCCCTCCCTCTTCATTGGCCTAGATCTCAGGGAAATTGGTGGCAGATAAATAATTTGGGTTGGAAGATTCAAAAGATGTCAGAGCCTGTTATGCCTAACCTGGTTCTAAAAGGAAAAAGTAGAAAATCCCTTAGGTTCTTAGCATATTTTATTAAAGAAAGTGAAGAGCCTCTTAATTGGGCCACAGAAGGCAATGGGAGTAGAAAGGGATGATGCACCCCCCACCACTGGGCTTCCCTGTGGACTGGGCTGAGTCATGCTGGGCCCCCAAAAGGGCTGCTCACAGGCCAGAAAAGCACCCGGACACATCAAGAGCAAGAGCCATGATTCCCATTGCACTTGTCCTCAGGTGGGTCTGTTCTGGGACCACGACCCACTTAAAGTGCATGAAAACGTCCTGAGTCTCAGTGGCCACCTTTGAGGAGGTGGCCTTCCTAATGAGCCCTTCCTCTTTTGGGGACATTTAGTCTCTCGGTCTCTGTTCCAGTTGCCCTGGGTTTTGAGGGTCTGTAGAGGTAAAGTCAAGTCAGAAGAAATGTGAAGCAAGACCAGGCAGAATGACTTACGCCTGTAGTCCCAGCACTTTGGGAGGCTGAGGCCAGGAGTTCAAGACCAGCCTGACCAACATGGCAAAACCCCATCTCTACTAAAAATGCCAAAAAAAAAAAAGAAGAAGAAGAAGAAATGGAAAGCAAGAACCCCAAGCCCACGACAACTTCCATAGCTATTTTTTTGTTTTATTGTATACAAAGCACTTCTCACAGTTTCATTGTATTGCCAGAGGGTTATTGTAATTGTTATTCCTGTTTTACAGAGAAGGAAAAAAAAGGCACAGAAAATTAAGTATCTTGCCCAAAGTCACACAAAAACTAAATGTCAGAGCTACTGTCATCCTTAGCACCTTTTCTGTCTCTTGGCAGTGGGTGAGTATATCAAGTAGTTTTGTTCATGGTCAGCTCTTGGCAGTAAACCAAGGCCGTCACAGGCATCCTGTTAGCAGCTGCAGATAGCTGTGAATCGGGGAATAGTCGCCAGACCTGCCTTGATGGCCTTTGTCTGGGTTGCCCTTGAGAATTCAGTTGCATCCTGCACATGTGCCCCTCATTGCTGCCTGAGGCCTCCCTAAACCTGAACTCCGACTGCACCTGCCTGTTTAGCACCCAACCTGGGCTTCACTCTTGATAGTCTCAAGGTTAGCTGGACCCAACACAGCTTCTGGGAACGTGCAGGACCTTTATTCATACCCAGTTAGCATCCTTATTTAAGTGTCACTTGTTATTTACAGGAAAGTCAGGGCTGGGCCTGATGGCTCTCACCTGTAATCCTAGCACTTGGGAGGCCAAGGTGGGAGGATCGCTTGAGCCCAGGAGTTCGAGACCAGCATGGGCAACATGGAGAGACCCTATCTCTACAGAAGATTTAAAATTAGCCAGGTGGTATGTGCCTGTGGTCCCAGCCACCTGAGAGGCCGAAGCAGGAGGATTGTTTGAGCCTGAGAGGTCAAGGCTGCAGTGAACTGTGTTTGCACCACTGCACTCCAGCCTGAGCAACAGAGCAAGACCCTGTCTCAGAAAAATAAAGCCAGGAAGAAAGACCCCAAATGCTTAAAGCCACATACTTACTCCTTTCCTCCACCTGATCTCCCAGACAGGTAGCACTGGAAGATGGCTCTTGAAACATACCCTAAATTCCTCTTACACCCCCGGGCCAACAACAGCACAGCAAGATCTCATGCTGAGGCTCACCTCTCTTTTTTCTGCTAGCACTTCCAAGGGACAGTTAAAGTTCAGTGCTGTCAAAATCCTGGTCCCCATGGTAGTGAGCCTCCCTGGGGCTGGTGGGGCTGGTGGGGCTGGGGTGGAAAGATGACCAGTTGTAGTGAACCTCAAAATGTAGTGAACCCCAAAATGGCCTCTAAGGCCATTTTGGTTAGCAACCCCCACTTGAGAATCACGGGTCTCTTAGTGGGAGGTGGGAAGTGAGTTTGTTGTTAGATGTCTACACTTCCCTACCTGTCTCCCCTTTTTCTCTTTTTATCTAAAGGGGTCCACAATGTCTGCAGCTTCCCTGACTGCCAGGGACTCTGAAGTTTGAATTCAACCAGGCAGCCTGTATTTTTATTTGTTGAATCTGACAACCCTGACCCCAGGGGCTTTTATCAAACCTGAGAGCAGGCCCTGTCATTGTGTTTCCAGCCATTCTGGCCTCATTGACGGTTTTGACACAGCAGCTTAGTATCTGAGCCAGACCAGGTGTTTTGGTCCCTCACTGCTGAAACCCTAAGTCCAGACTTGGGCCATCTACTATCCTCAGGAGCCTGTTGGAAGCTGGCTTCCTAAAACCATGGTGACAACATTACCTACCATTTTATTGAGCATCTTTTCTGTGCCCAGTGTGATGTAGACACTATTTTATTTAATCCACACAACAGTCCTTCAGAATGGAGTCGACTAGCCATTATTTATTATCATTATTACAAATTAGGAAACAGAACTAGCAAGGTTAAGTGACTTGCCCAGAGTCACACAGACAGCAAATGACAGGACTTAGACCTCCAGCCCTCTGGCCTCAGAGCCTGTACATTTCTGGCCAGCCCTCCAGAAGTGTCAAGGTAGTCAGGCCTCGCTGGAAATGAGGTAGGATGATGGATGGTACTTTCCAGGATGCTGCTGGGCAAGAAAGCAAGGCCCTGGTCTCAGCACGGGAACACAGGTTCCTGAACCCAGTAGCATTCTCACTATAAATGTAATGACTTTGTAATGACAGATGCACATTTTCCACAGTGCAACAAAAGAAAAATTAGTGCAGAGATTCAATTATGTCTCCCATTTTCGATGGCAATTTTTGCTCTCTCAATAGATTAATTAGCAGCAGAGATCTCCTCCCCCCAGGCAAATCGCAGCACACTTCATGGCGAGGAGGTGCATTAAGATGCAGCTGTGTCTCATTAAGCAGCCAGCCTCGCTCCCAGCAAGCACGCCTGTGCTTCAGCACTTGCTGCTTTCCCGTCCTGCTTTCCCATCCTGCCTGGAGGACAGAGGGAAAGTTTGCTGAACCCAACCAGATTTGGGAGCAGAGTGTCCACCTTTCAAGGGGATCCTGTATGTGGACTACAGGCCACAGAGGCCCTTAACGTCATTCTCTTAGAGAAATTTAGGGAAAGAGTTCTCCTGTCATCTTAGCAGAAGCAACCTAGACCCAAACAGGGTGGAGGATACCACGGAGAGGAGAAAAGGGTGAGGGGGGAAGAAAAGAGCTCAGAGCAGTTAAATCGCTTCTAAAGTGTGCAGTTTATGAACCTCAGCTCACTTCATCTTCACAGCAGCCCTGTGAGGTCATTTTTACTGTCTTCTTTCCTTCATTACCACATGCCCCCTTTTCACGTTTTGATGTATGTACGCAGGAGGCATAGCTTTCTCTTACCCACCAATTCAACACACCACTAAAGCCAAGAAATACAGCATCACCATGCTGCTGTATAGAAAAGTGAGGCTCAAAGATGCTCATTCCTTTGCCCAGCTAATAAGTGAGCTAGGACTTGAACCCATGCTTGTGTAAACCTGTGTTCTTTCTTCTTACCTTAAAGTCCTGTTAGAAAATTGTAGCATCTTCCTGCCACTCAGCCTCGAATATACTTTCCCTTTGATAAGCTGTTGCCTTCCTTTTATTTTCACCATCCTTGTTTAGACCAAATGTGAGTGGTTTGGATTGTACTGGAAGAGTCATGGGTGGTCACTCTCAGCACCATTTACTGTAACTTAGTTTATCCCTGGGGCACGGGACCATGCAGGGAAGGAGTTTCTCCTACTGGATTCTACTGACAAACACTGTTTTCATCTTCTTCTAGGTACATTGAACGGAAAGCCTTCCTTGACCGAGTGGATCACAGGCAGTTTGAAATTGAGCGAGATCTCAGGCTGAGCAAAATGAAACCTTGATGTTACGGGCAAAATCAAGAGCAGCTTAATCCTGTTTACAATGTGAGCTTTTTGTGCGTCTGTGAAATGTTTTCCAGTGTTTCTCATCGTCTGTTTCCCAGCAAGGTCTTTTTTTTTCCTACATTGAAGTTCTGTCTATGTATCTTAATCACAAATGGTTTCATTCACTTTACTTTTAAAAATTTGTCCTTAAATGAATAAATAAAATAAAAGTTGGTCCTGTGAGAGGATGATGAAGATGACGACCTCACTCACCTTCCTTTTATTCTGCTGCAAAGTCCCACCCAGTTCAAGACAGCACATTCCAGGTCTGTCCAGGTTGGCAGAGGTCTTGCCAGGCATGGTGAAGACAGCTGACCAACCTGGGTGTGAATTTTCTGGGACCAAGAGGCTCTTTCTGCAGCCAGCCTTGTCCCGAAGACCTAGAGGAGGTGGCTCACTAGAGGAACTGGAATGCCAGGCCCCTTTGCAGCTTGTTCTCATTTCCACTCGGGCTTCTCTCCTGATCTGTCTCTCTCCTGAATGGATTCCTACTGATGCCATGTAAGGCTGAAAAGAAGGATACAGTATTGCTGAATTAGCTATTTTTTCCCTTCAGCCTTTTTCCTCTTCCCAAAGAAAAGTTAAATTCAGATATGCTCCCACTTCAATAGTTCATTAATTTTTAGTTTGTCAGAGAGTATTCTGAAGGATTTTCTTTTTTATACTCATAAGAAAATGTAAATTCCAACGTTCCTGCTGAGAGTCATTCTTTGCAGAACAGCAGGGAGGAGAGTAACAAATCTTCAGTGAAGAGGGAAAGGGGGATAGAGAGCATTCATATTAATAAAGCAGGAAACTCCACAACCTGCTGCTGGTGTGTGTGTCTGCATGTGCACGTGTGTTACTCGAGTAACATGACAAGTTTGGGTGATGACAGGATCCCTAAGACTGCATTCCATTTCTTGCTGAACCGGCTCTGTGGCCCTGACCACAGGTCATTTTTCTGTGCCTCCATTTTCTGGTCTGCAGATGGCATGAATAACACCAGTACCTCCAACGGGTGGAGTAAGCTAACAACACACCCGGCGGGTATGAGTACTAGTTTATGGCAGGTCTCCCAATCTAGGCCTCTAATGTGGTGAGAATTCATAGCAGCAAAGACCCGACTGTCAACACTAGATGGTTATGGGCTATGGATCTTATTACTCAGAAGGGTAGTTTACAAGTTAAATTTGAACACAGTGTCTATTCACATCCCCTCTGATAAATAATTCTAAGTGATTATAGAGCATTTCAGGCCAGCGTCACAACAGGCGGCCTGCGAGGTCTTAGTTATGGTCCCAAATGGGACATAAGAATAACAGAGGAAGGTGGGCAAGGTGGCTCATACCTGTAATCCCAGCACTTTGGGAGGCTGAGGCAGGTGGATTGCTTGAGCTCAGGAGTTCAAGATCAGCCTGGGCAACAAGATGAAACTCAGTCTCCACCAAAAATACAAAAAGAAATTAGCCAGGCATGGTGGTGCGTGCCTGTAGTCCCAGCTACTCAGGCAACTAAGGTGGGAAGATCACTTAAGCCCTGGAAGTTGAGGCTGCAGTTAGCCAAGATTGTGCCATTTCACTCTGACCTGGGCAAAGGGAGTGAGACCCTGTCTCAAAAACAAAAAAAGAATAACCTAAGAGCTGCCAGTATTTTGATGAGAGGACATCCAGACCTTCAGGAGGTAGCAGCCAAGATTTGATGTGAACGTCCTCCCACATGGTACTCTCTGGCTCATAATCCGTCATTCACCACCATTTGGCAACTGTTTCCCTAACTTCTCTCTGGAGTTCTGAGTCCCTCTTCCATTGCGTTTCACAAAGTTCTTCATCTCAGCAGCCAGTATCTCAGCAACACGTGAGCTGGCGCTGGCGCTGTTTGAAAAATGATCTGGAATCCAATAGAATGAATGGTGCTGAGTTAGTGGTAAGTTAGGGTTTTTCTTTTTAGCCAGTGTTAACACCTGTGAAGCCTAAGGGATTAAGACAAAAGCTGCAAAGCCTGCTGGGTTCTTCTTACAGGTGGGTTTGCTATTCCTGTTTTGCTCCAAGCCATGAAGAGAGAAGTCAGGTGTGTCAGTGAAAGTCGTAGCTGTGTGCTTGGGCCCTGCCTGTCTTGTTCAGGATCCAGCCCCCACACAGGTTTCTCCATCTGTACCTGTGTTCAGTTAATGTCACAATTCTGGAGAAAGGTTGGTTCCTTTCTGCTGTCTCTTGACTAGTGCCCCTTTTCCCAGCAGGGTTGCTGCTCACATCTGACTTCCACACAATCACCCATTACTTCTCCATGAGTCTTTTAGAAAGCCCCTCTAGTCTAGTCTTTTTTGACAGATTCTGGCTGCCTGTCAGGGAATACATGGCTATTTATATCAATCCTGTTACAGGTGCCCTGTTTCCCAATTTGTAGATCCCTACTTCGGAGTCTCACACTTTGCCACTTTAAACTGTGCTGTTTGCCTTGACTTCAGCTGTCACTCCCTTGATCTACATGGAACCTCTTTCAAAGCCTCCTGTACCGACCTCACTTCATCTCACTAATGAACTGCTTCCTCTGGCTGATACATATGCATCTGTGTGTATGTATTATGTACACGTGTGTCATCTTACAATGAGAGTTCATATCAGACTTTCATTTATGTCTCAGTGGCCATAGCTGGGTCATTGAACTACTTCTACCTGTAGGAAAGGCAGGAAAAGTGAGTGTCATGGAAAACAGGCAAGGATGGGGGTAATTAGGAGTATGTAGTAGGTCAGCTAACCAGTGTACCTGGCACACTCAAGTCTTTGTTATAAACCAACGGGCTTTTCTCTATTTGTTCTTTAAAATTGTCCCAGGCTGGGCACAGTGGGTCATGCCTATAACCCCAGCACTTTGGGAGACCAAGACTGGAGAATCACATGAGCCCAGGAGTTTGAGACTAGCCTGGGCAACATAGTGAGACCCCATCTCTAAAAAAAATAAAGTTTTAAAAATTAGCCAGTTGCACTGGCACATTTCTGTAGTCTCAGCTACTCGGGAGGCTGCGGTGGGATGATCAGTTGAGCCCAGGAGGTTGAGAGGTTGCAGTGAGCCATGATCACACCACTGTACTTCAGCCGGGGCAACAAAGAAGACTCCATCTAAAACAAACAAACAAACAAAAAAATGGTCACAGAGAGGCAGATAGGTAACTAGGTAGGTAGATACATAGGTAATAAGATTAGACTAGATAGGTTAGATTAGATTAGGTGGTCCCAGAGTGAGACCCCATCTCAATAAATAACGTCCCAGAGGAGTGGGTGGGGTTTATTGAAGCTGGGAGAGGACTATATTAGATTTATTTTACTATTCTCTCTACTTCTATATAGATTTGAATTTTTCATAATGTTTTTTAAATTGTCACAGGGAGGCCAGGCACAGTGGCTCACGCCTGTAATCCCAATACTTTGGAAGGCCAAGGTGGCTGGTTCACCTGAGGTCTGGAGTTCAAGACCAGCCTGACCAACATGGTGAAACCCCATCTCTACTAAAAATACAAAAATTAGCCAGATGTGGTTTGCACGCCTGTAATCCCAGCAACTCAGGAGGCTGAGGCAGGAAAATCACTTGAACCCGAGAGGTGGAGGCTGCAGTGAGCCAAGATCGCACCACTGCACTCTAGCCTGGGCGACAAAGTGAGACTCCATCTGGAAAAAAAAAAAAAAAATTGTTAGAGGCTCTAAGGAAGGACTTTGATGTGCTCAGGCTGTTTTAGGAGAGTGTGGGCAGCCTCCCAGGGCTCACCTCCCCACCCTGCAAGTCTCACAATGGCCATGAGTGTGGTAGAGGGGACCCTGGTCCAGGAAGGAGGTCCTCTCTGGCTCCTAAGATCCTGTGCCTGTTTTTCTTTTCTTTTCTTTTCTTTTCTTTTCTTTTCTTTTCTTTTCTTTTGTTTTGTTTTGTTTTTAGACAGAGTCTTGTTCTGTTGCCCAATTAGTGCAGTGGCATGATCATGGTTCACGGTAGCCTGAACTTCTTGGGCTCGAGAGAGCCTTTCACCTTAGCCTCCCAAGCAACTGGGACCACAGGTATACGCCACCGCACCCAGCTAACTTTTAAATTTTTTGTATAGATGGGGACTCACTATGTTGCCCAGGCTGGTCTTAACTATGCCTGTTTTAACAACTTGGAAACCAAGCTTTGCAGATTCTATGTCACCTCATCTTCCCAGACTCTGAAGGACTTCCTCTGGCCCCTCCTTTTTACTCCTTACTGGTGTGGATCAAATTCAAGGGACAGGGGAACTGGCCAGCAAGACAGGGTCCTTGGGCATTGGCAGTGGGTATCTGCAAATGGGTGGCTGTTTCTTGTACGTGTAAGCCAGGCCCCAGGAGGCAGGAGTCTTCTCAAGCCCTGCCTGACCATCCCCAAGGGCTGGGTGCTGTGGCTGCAGAAGGGAGCAGGCCTTTGGCACCAGCCAGTGACCCAGGCAGAGGACCAAGCAGGTTGGTGTCCACGGGGGTGCCAAGATGGGGATGGACCACTCTTGGGTATTCCTGTTGGTCATCTGTGCTGCCTGAGCCCATCTGTGCCTTCAGTGGGACCTACCTTCTCTGCCAGCATTGCTACCTGTCCCACCCTCTTCCTACCTCATGCTTAAAGGACTGAGCCTCCTCAGCAAATGCCTAGCCTTTCTCAGTGGACCCACTGAGACCAGGCTGGTGGGTGGGACTGATTAAAGTGTGTTTGCCTTCAATCAAGAATCACCTTTTTGGCCAGGCACGGTGGCTCACACCTGTAATCCCAGTACTTTGAGAGGCTGAGGCAGGCAGATCGCTTGAGGCCAGGAGTTTGAGACCAGCCTGGGCAACATGTAGCAAGACCCTGTCTCTACAAAAAAATTGAAAATTAGCTGGACATAGTGGTACGTGGCTGTGATCCCAGCTACTTGGGAGACTGAGGTGGGAGGATCCCTTGAGCCCCAGGGGATCAAGGCTATAGTAAGCTGTCATTGTGCCCTTGCACTCCAGCCTGGGCGACAGAGCAAGACCCCGTCTCAGAAAAAAAAAAAAAAAAAAAATCACCTTTTTTTATTACAAGTCTGATTTGAACCATGACAGACACTGTCCTGCCCAAAGTGACTAATATTTTATCTAGCTCTCACATCCACATTTAGTGAAAACTCATCTATCTAACTCCCAAAGGAAGTGATGTCCCTTTATCCAGGAGTTGGAAATTGTCAAGGAAACTGTTTGCAGGAAGTGGGAAGTGGAAAGAGTGAGTCAGTGCTAAGAGGTGTTCGGCAGCCTTCTGCAGGGCACAGTGCTTGTCCCCTGCTGTGGTGTGAATGGCTGACAACGACAATCCAAGCACACCTTAGCTGGTCCTGCGGAGTCCAGAGACTCCCCTGGAGTTGACTTTCCTGGCCTTGCTCTTGTCGTCTTCAAGTCCCAAATGGGTGTGTCAGATTTCCAGGGCATCTGGTACCTTCTCATTACTGAAAAAAGCTGTCCTAAAACAGAATAATGTCAAAAATAAAATAAGCCTCTTGATGTGCTCTGCTCACCTATTTTCTGAGGAACGCAGTGCTCTAATTAGGAACTCTGCATAAGGTCTCTAGGGGCAAAAGGGGACACATTAAGAAGGAAATCCTGAGTGAGCTGTACACTGTCAGCGCCCATACAAAGGTACTGGACTAAGGCCTGACAGACACTTAGCTGGCACCTGACTTCAGAACTGGGCAGTACAGGTTAGCTGAGTGGCTGGCACTGCGAAGGCCAGGAGACCTCCTGGGCAGGAGTGGAGTGATGGTGCTTCTGGTACCTGGGCATGGACCAGGAAGGCCAGTGACAGGCTTTCCAGGTGCCATGCTGCCTCGTGGCAGGAGAACAGAGGTGGTGTGGTTGGTGTGGCGAGATGGGAGTGTGTGGTGTGGCGTAATGTGGTGTGGTGTGATGTGGTGTGCGGTCTGACACGGGGTGGTGGAAAGGGCCTAGAACAGACTTTTAAGAGCAGTCTTCTGCTTTTTGGTATCAGTCCTTAGCCAGATCTGGAATTGCTCAGGCATGTTGGGTAAGACTTATGACTTTTTTAATTACCAGAAAGCACAGGTGAACAAACAGGAATTGGGCTGAGAATGGTGGGCTTCTGGGAAGGATCAGAAGTTTTTAGCTTCATCAGCAAACGATTGGTTGGTCCTGCGTGCCAGGTGCTTCCTGGCACGCTATCTTGTTAGATCCTCTGCCCTTTCAGAGGAGGAAACTTGCCTGAGGTCATCCGGTAACACAGCCAGGGCTGCACACACATGGCATGGCTGGGGGGCAGGATGTGGGAGGGAGCAAGATTAAACAGCCTCTCTTCACCCCCTGGATCCCAGCGCCATGTTGGGAAGGAAAGACCTGAGGGCAAGGAGACAGAAAAACCAAAGGTTGAGAAGGTTCTTGCAGATGAAGAGAATGGCACCTGCCGGCTGGTACCGAATTTTTGTGTCAAGAGTTCTTGACACAAAATGAGATGAGCTTAGCTGAGGCACCCTGGCCTCAGCTCTGGTACTGCCCAGTCTAGGGCAGCTTCTGACCCACTCTCTGCAGAGGAGAGGGGGTGCTACTGAGAAGTCCTTACCTACGACTCCAGCCTTGCTTCAGACAGGCCTAGTGGCCAGGTGTCACCCACGTCTAAGCTCTGCTCCATGGTCACGTTTCTGTGCTGAGCGTTTCTGAGTAGAGGGTGTTGCCCTCTTCCCTTTGTGACACTACCTGGGGTTAGGGAGTGAAGGGAGGAGATGCCCAGATGACTGCAGCCACTTGGTGTGTGGCAGGTTCAGCAACTCAGGGACATTGAGTGCATCTCCCCTGCCCCGCCTTCTCTGGGCTGGAGATTCCCGTCTTGGCCTCTTCTGCTTCTTCTTTTGAGACAGTCTCGCTCTGTCGCCCAAGTTGGAGTATAGTGGAGCGATCTTAGCTCACTGCAGCCTAAGCCTCCCTGGGCTTAAGCAATCCCGCCACCTCAGCCTCTTGAGTAGCTGGGACTACAGGCATGCACCACCGTGCCTGGCTAAGTTTTATATTTTTGGTAGAGATGGGGTTTCACCATGTTGCCCAGGCTGGTCTCCAACTCCTGAGCTCAAGCAATCGGTGTGAGCCACCACGCCCAGCCTGCTAAGTCTTTTTACTCTTGCTTTTGTTAATGCCCTCCTAGAGCAACTTAAGTTCAAAAATACTACCCAGATGCAATCTTCGTGCACAGCTAGTTGACCCCAACAAGGAAACTGGGATGGAGAAGTCCAGCAGGGTCACACCACAGAGCCCCTCCTTGGGGCCTCTCTCCCTGCTATGGAGCCAGCTTTCATTGTTTGTGGTCTCAGAAAGATGATGCATAGGCTGAGTCTGTGCTCATATAAGGTACAAGGTGGCTGTGCTAGGGAGGAGGAGGGAGAGAAACTAACCTAAGGAGAGTGCTATCAGGTCAGACACGTGACTTAACATCCTGCCTCTAACCCTCCTATCTCTGGGATCCAGCTAAATCCCTCTACCCCTGCGTCTCGGATTCCTCACCTTGGAAAGTTTGCTGAGGATGGTGAATAATCCTGCTCTGCCTAGCTCACAACACTTTATTACGTGAAATACACCATCCACGTTACTGTAATTAAATTGTGCCCCTGAGTCCTCCTTCCCCAAGACAGCCATACTTGCAGGAGTATAAATTAGTGCCACTTTACAGAGCACTTTGGCAATGTCTAATAAATCTGGAGTTGTACCTGGTCCCGGATGCAGCAACTGTACTCCTGAAATACATCTTGGAGAAGCATCAGCACGTGCACAGAGAGACAGGAGTACAGGTTAAGTACCCCTCGTCTGGTGCTCACTTTGGCGGCACATATACTAAAAAAAAAATGAAATGATGCAGAGAACATTAGCATGGCCTCTGCACAAGGATGTGATATGGTTTGGCTGTGTCCCCGATCAAATCTCATCTTGAATTGTATTCCCATAATTCCCACGTGTATGGGAGGGACCTGATGGGAGATATTTGAATCATGGCAGTGGTTTCCCCCATACTGTTCTCGTGGTAGTGAATAAGTCTCACGAGATCTGTTGGATTTATCAGGGGTTTCTGCTTTTGCATCGTCCTCATTTTCTCTTGCCTACACCATGTAAGAAGTGCCTTTCGCCTCCTGCCATGATTCTCAGGCCTCCCCAGCCATGTGGAACTGTTAAGTCCAATTAAACCTCTTTTTCTTCCCAGTCTCAGGTATGTCTTTATCAGCAGCGTGCAAATGGACTAATACAGGATGACATGCAAATTCATGAAGCATTCTATTTAAAAAAAGAAAATAAAAAGTATCCCTTATCTGAAATGCTTGGGACAGGAAGTGTCTCAGATTTCGGATTTCTTTGGATTTTGGAATATTTGCATTAGACTGATCCAGCATCCCAAATCTGAAAATCTGAAATCCAGCATGCTCCAATTAGCATTTCCTTTTAGCATCATGTTGGCACTCAGAAAGTTTCATATTTTAGAGCATTTTGGATTTGAAAGCTTAACCTGTATTGATAATTATAAAAACTTGGAAACTACTGTAGAGGAGGAAAAATTTTTCTTCTACTTTATGTATGTATGTATGTATTTATTTATTTATTTACATGTACGTGGGTGTAATTTTTCTTCTACTTTATTTATTTATTTATTTATTTATTTATTTATTTACATGTACGTGGGTGTCCTCACAAGAAACATGAAGACCCAAAGAAACAAGAGTTGAAAGCTCATATACTGAGTTGGGCAAAGAGTAGTTAAGTGTGACAAGGTGAAAGGGCCTGAGCTAGGGGAGTTACATTGGTTGAAAAAGTGGGAAGATACAGGTTTGTTAACAAGGTTCGTACAGATTTCTCTCAGCCTTTAACTTCCCCCCATGGTGATAAGAGCGTATCTTTCCGTCTGGTATAAGAAGGATACATTGGGTCAGGCGCTGTGGCTCACACCTGTAATCCCAGCACTTTGGGAGGCTGAGGCGGGCGGTTCATGAGGTCAGGAGATCGAGACCATCCTGGCTAACAGGGTGAAACCCTGTCTCTACTAAAAATACAAAAAAATTAGCCAGGCGTGGTGGCAGGCGCCTTTATTCCCAGCCACTCAGGAGGCTGAGGCAGGAGAATGGTGTGAACTCAGAAGGCAGAGTTTGCAGTGAGCCGAGATTATGCCACTGCACTCCAGCCTGGGCAACAGAGCAACACTCTATCTCAAAAGAAAAAAAGAAGGTTACATTAGCTGGGCATGGTGGCTCATGCCTATAATCCCAGCACTTTGGGAGGCTGAGGCAGGCAGACCACCTGAGGTCAGGAGTTTGAGACCGGCCTGGCCAACATGGTGAAATCCCATATTTACCAAAAACACAAAAATTAGCCGGGCGTGGTGGCACACGCCTGCAATCCCAGCTACTCCGGAGGCTGAGGCAGGAGAATCGCTTGAACCCAGGAGGCAGAGGTTGCAGTGAGCCGAGATTATGCCACTGCACTCCAGCCTGGGTGATAGAGTGACACACTCCATATAAAAAAAAAATAGGCCGGGCACGGTGGCTTACGCCTGTAATCCCAGCACTTTGGGAGGCTGAGGTGGGCGGATCCCAAGGTCAGGAGATTGAGACCATCCTGTCTAACATGGTGAAACCTCATCTCTTCTAAAAATACAAAAAATTAGCCAGGTGTGGTGGCGGGCACCTGTAGTCCCAGCTTCTCGGGAGGCTGAGGCAGGAGAATGGCGTGAACCCAGGAGGTGGAGCTTGCAGTGAGCCGAGATCACGCCACTGCACTGCAGCCTGGGTGACAGAGTGAGATTCCATCTCAAAAAAAAGAAGGTTTCATTTCACATGACAATTTCATCTGTTTTTAAAGAAAAAGAAGGACGGTCAGAGTGTCCTTACACCTGTTTTTCAGGTGCCTTTTCTAAGAGACAGGTTCTTACTCTGTCTCCTAGGCTGGAGTGTAGTGGTGCGATCATAGGTCACTGCATCCTCAACTTCCTGTGCTCAAGTGATCTTCACATTCAGTCTGCTGAGTAGCTAAGACTATAGGTACATATCACCACGCCCAGATAATTTTTTTGTTCTTTTTAGTAACAGGGTCTCACCATGTTGGCCAGGCTGGTCTCGAACTCAAGCAGTCCTCCCACCTCGTCCCCCCAGAGTGCTGGGACTATAGGCATGAGCCACCTCACCAGGCCACAGATGCCTTTAACTCAAAATAGTCAATAAGCCAGAGTGGCATATTTTGGGGTGGCATGTCGTGAACACCTTCACAGCCCAATGCCTGCCAGGAGAATGGGTCAATTGTAAAGCAGTCACACAATGGTATACGATTTGGCAGTGAAATGCACAAGCTGGCGGCTGTGTGCATCAACACAGACTAACCTTGTAAGCAGCAATGATGCAAACATCAAATTGCGAAAGACCTACCATACAATCCCAGTTGTACAGATTTTTTTTTTTCTTTTTTTTTTTTTTTTTAAGTCTCGCGCCCAGGCTGGAGTGCAGTGGCCGGATCTCAGCTCACTGCAAGCTCCACCTCCTGGGTTTACGCCATTCTCCTGCCTCAGCCTCCCGAGTAGCTGGGACTACAGGCGCCCGCCAAATCGCCTGGCTAGTTTTTTGTATTTTTTAGTAGAGACGGGGTTTCACCGTGTTAGCCAGGATGGTCTCGATCTCCTGACCTCATGATCCGCCCGTCTCGGCCTCCCAAAGTGCTGGGATTACAGGCTTGAGCCACCGCGCCCGGCCATGTACAGATTTTAAAACATGTAAATATAGTGGTATTGGTTGCCCACCCTTGTGATGTATAATTCTATACACTTTAAAATGGTTTTATGTTCTGTGGGTCAGAACATGCATGTATGTATATATATAGTGATAAACCTTAAGCTCAGCATAGAGGAAGTCTCTTGTAGGGTAAGGAAGGCCATATGATAAGAGATCAAAAAAGAGCTTTGGGCCAGGCGCGTGGCTCATGCCTGTAATCCCAGCACTTTGGGAGGCCAAGGCAAGAGGATCCCTTGTGTTCAGGAGTTCAAAACCAGCCTGGGCAACATAGTGAAACTCTGTCTCTGCAAAAAAATAGGGAAAAAAAAAATGAGCTGGGCATGGTGGTACACACCTGTGGCCCCAGGTACAGGAGGGTGAAGTGGGAGGATGGCTTGAGCCCAGAAGGTGGAGGTTGCAGTGAGCCAAGCTTACGCCACTGTACTCCAGCCTCGGCAACAGAGCAAGACCCTGTCCCCCCCCCCCCCGCTAAAAAAAGGAGCTCTGGGCCAGGCACAATGGTTCACTCCTGTAATTCCAGCACTTTTGGAGGCTGAGGCAGGAGGATCCCTTAAGCTCAGGAGCTTGAGACCAGCCTGGGTAACAGTGAAACCCCATTGCTAAAAACAATACAAAAAAAAAATTAGCTAGGCATGGTGGTGTGTGCCTATAGTCTCTGCTGCTGGGGAGGCTGAGGTGGGAGGATGGCTTGAGTCCAGGAGGCAGAGGTTGCAGTGAGCTGAGATCACACCACCGCCCTCCAGCCTGGGCGACAGAGCCAGACCCCCTGTTAAACAAACAAAAAAGGAGCTTTATTTACAGCTATGGTTTTATATCTTAAATTGGGAGGTAGTGACACAGATTTTTTTTTTTTTTTTTTTTTTTGGATGGGGTTTCCCTCTTGTTGCCCAGGCTGGAGTGCAGTGGCACGATCTTAGCTCACCGCAACCTCCACCTCCTGGGTTCAAGCAATTCTCCTGCCTCAGCCTCCCGAGTAGCTGGTATTACGGACATGCGCTACCTTGGCCAGCTAATTTCACGTATTTTTTGTAGAGACAGGGTTTCTCCATGTTGGTCAGGCTGATCTCAAACTCCCGACCTCAAGTGATCCACCCGCCTCGGCCTTCCAAAGTGCTGGGATTACAGGCATAAGACGCTGTGCCTGGCTGCGGCACAGGTGTTTCTTATATTATTCATTATATCTATTTATCTGAAATATTTCAAGACAGCTTTGTTTCGATGAGAGATGAGCCTCACCTCAGAGAAACTTGTGTCACCCCAGTCAGCCTCCTTTCTGGAGGCCCAAGGGAGGAGCAGCTCAGGATGGATAGGTTGCCATGGTGATGGGCTTGCTGGGCATCAGGGAGCTTTCCAGAGTGATCTCCTCTAAGTGGCGTCTGGAACATTTCCCAGGAGATGAGTGACTGACAAGTGGCCTGCCAGGTGCCCCCCTTTCTTTCTCTAAAAAGCAGGTTTTGAGGGGCCGGGGAAGCCAAGGGGACTGGGCCAGGCCACGTGCCCCTCTTCAAGCAGCTGCACAGTGGGACTGTCCCGCCAGCTGACGATGCGAAACTGACTGAGTCAGTCTCCTCCCAAAACATGGCTGTAACAGATGCTCAGAGGCAGGGCATGAACAGGCCATATGTTAGAAGGATGCTGCACAGGCCTTGACTTGTTAGATGCAAAATAAATGGTTCCTGACCTGGATAAATGAGCTTGAAATGTGAAGACACCAAAACGAATTACACTCAATGTCTGGATTTTCTGGCGGAAGTTATGGAGTTGCCTGTCTTCAAACTGCCCCATATGCTGAGCTGTCCCTGGGCCCGTAGGCCCAGGCTGTGCCTTGAACCTCCTGTGAGTACCTTATCTCAGTGGGAGGTGTGGCCAGATCTCCTGAGGGTGTACAGGAGTCTTACTGGGCAGAGCCCTCGTCTCCCAGGCCCACTGAGCAGCCCTATTCATCTCTGAATGATTTCATGCCTTCTTCCACTGAACACATTTGCATTATAACCTGGGCCTGCCAGAGTTTGAGGCACCCCAACTGACAAATGGAACACATTTTTTAAGCTCACTGGGTGCCTAAGGGCGCTGTCTGCAGCAGGCTGAACCCTCCCTGTATCGAACACCCCATCAGGTTGTCTCTAGCAGGCTCACAGTTTTGTTACCACTCTGCAATTGTGCTCCATTATTGGCTCCTTGAATTTGAAGTTCAAGGTCCTGAGTCATGGGAAGGAAAACCTGCCCATCTCCCAGTCACCATTCCCCCCACATCCCAGCCCTCCTGTGCCAACAGGGTCCGACGTGTGCCCTTGAGCCGTCTATAGACAACTGAGCTAGAGACGACCGGAATAAGCATTATCATTATAAAGGCATATTTTGTCTTTGCAATGCAGTGGTATTTTCCAAAAAACAAATTGCAAATACCCCATGTGTTGTAATAAAAAAAATATGATTCACCCCTGTAATCCCAGCACTTTGGGAGCCTGAGGCAAGAGGATCCTTCTAGCCCAGGAGTTCAAGACCAGCCTGGGCAACATACCAAGATCCCATCTCTAAAAAATCAAAAAATTGGCTGGGCGTGGTGTCGCGTGCCTGTGGTTCCAGCTACTCAGGCAGCTGAGGCAGGGGAATCACGGCTGGGAGGTCAAGGCTGGAGTGAGCTGGGATCATGCCATTGCACTCCAGCCTGGGTGTGCAAAAGCAAGATCCTGTCTCAATTAACTATTAATTACTTATTTGGCTTTTGTATTCCTAGCACAGAGCTCCTAAAACCCTTGGAATTTACTGTCTCTTGTGTGCTAATGAGAGACCATGGCTTATCATAGGGGAGCCCTAGATAGCTTCAGGATGGGGACTGGGTGCCAGAAAACCAACCACATGATTAGAGGGACAGGACTTTCAGCCCTCCCCTCCCAGCCTCCAGGGTGGGGACAGGGGCCAGAGATGGAGTTCAATCGCCATGGACCAGTGATTTAATCTATCATACCTATGTAATGAAACCTTCACAAAAACCCCAAACCCCCTTGCCCCCCCAAGTCTATGGGGACAGAGGCTACTACACTCAGGACCCTTCCAGACCTCACCTAGATACTTCATCTGGCTGTTCATTCTCATCCTGTACAATAAACTGCAGTGGTGAGTAGAGCACTTTCCTGAGTCTGAGTTATTCTAGCAAATTATCAAACTTGATAGGAGTGTGGGCTTAGTGGCCCATGCCAGTAATTCCAACACTTTGGGAGGCCAAGGCAGGAGGATCAGTTTGCATCTAGGAATTCAAGACCAGCCTGGGCAATATAGTGAGACCCTGTCTCTACCAAAAAACTTAAAAATTAGCTGAGCATGGTAGCTGTGTTGTCCCAGCTACTCAGGAGGCTGAGGTGGGAGGATTGCTTGAGCCCAGGAGGTGGAGGTTGCAGTAAGCCAAGATTGTAGCACTGTGCTTTAGCCTGGGCAATAGAGCAAGACCCTGTCTCAAACAAAACAAAACAAAAAAGCCCAGTAGGAAGAAGGGTTCATGGGAACCTCCAAATTTATACCCAGTTGGGCAGAAGTATGGGTAGCCTGGACACCCCATTTGTAGCTGGTGTCAGAAGTGTGGGCAGTCTTGTAGGACCAAGTCCTTAACCTGTGGGGTGTATGCTAATTCTGAGTAGTGTCAGAATTGAATTGTCGGACATCCAGTTGGTGATGGAGAATTGGTTGGTGGTGGGAAAAAACCTCGGAGCCCTTTTTGTCTAACACTTCCTTTAAGGCAAACAACTGACACAGGCAAATTGAGAGGCAAGGCAATTAGTGAAAGACACCCACATCAGATGCCCAGATCCTAATCCCTGCGCTGCTGACCAGCTGGTGCCCTTGGGCACATGGCTTGGCCCTCTGCCTCCCCTGGCCTGTCTATAAAATGAGGGGGTTGATTAAATTATCCCTGGGGCTTAACACCAGGAATCTCCACTTCTGACAAGCAGCCAGGTGATTCTTCGGCACTCCAAAGCTTGAGAACCACTGCTTATGACCTCCTTAGCAGTAAAATAATTAAAAGGCCTCCAGCTATGTATTTAGGAAAATTACATCTTTCTTTATCCTTGCCACTTCAAATAACTCAAATTCCTAAACTGCTGCACCAGCAAAGCCACAATGAATAAGCCAGCCTAGGTTCCATCCCCGATGTCTGCCGAGACTCACCTGCAGGAACTTCCTCCTACTTTCCAAAGAGCTTGGCTGAAGTCTCCTAAAAGTTGTTGGGGTTGGCGTCTGGGCATGGTGGTTCACGCCTGTAATCCCAGCATTTTGGGAGGCGGAAGTGGGCTGATCGCTTGAGCCCAGGAGTTGTGAGACCAGCCTGAACAATATAGTGAGACTCTGTGCAAAAAAATACAAAAATTAGGTCGGGTGCAGTGGCTCATGCCTATAATTCCAGCACTTTGGGAGACCAAGGCCAGTGGATCACCTGAGGTCAGGAGTTCAAGACCAGCCTGGCCAACATGGTGAAACTCCATCTCTACTAAAAATACAAAAATTAGCCAGGCGTGGTTATGTGTGCTTGTAGTCCCAGTTGCTCAGAAGGCTGAGGCAGAAGGATCGCTTGAGCCCAGGAGGAAGAAGTTGTAGTGAGCCGAGAGCTCACGACTGCACTCCAGCCTGGGTGACGGGAGTGAAACCCTGTCTCAAAAAAAATTTAGCCAGGCACGATGGCACACATCTGTAGTCCCAGCTACTTGGGAGGCTAAGGTGGGAGGATCACTTAAGCTAGGAGGTGGAGGTTGCAGTGAGCCAAGATTGCCCCACTGCACTCCAACCTGGGTGACACAGTGAGACTGTCTCGAGTGTTTTTATAAGAAAAAGTTGTTGGTAACTGGGAGAAGCAGCTGAAGTCAGGCTGGGAAGCAAGTGAGAAATTCAAACAACAAAATCCACTGAAGACCCAACAAATACAGCTGAAGAGACAACACTTTCCTGCCAGGTGGGCAACAGATGGTAGGACCCACGTGCACACACACACTCACACCAACGAAGCCGAGTTTGCAGTGTGTCAGCTAGGTTGCCCTGCCTCTTGGAGAAGACCCAACTCCCACGCACCACACTCCTGTCAAAACAAGCCCTGTGCTAGGCGGATTCTCCCCACTCCCACTCCTGCCTGCTCAGCCAGGGGAGCCCCGCTGGGCTCTTCCTGCCAACCTGAGTTCCACTGGCACTCCTCTTACCTCTTTTTTTTCTCCTCCTGATATTCCTCTGCTGTTCTGATGGAGAAGAAATCTGTTCATTGTCTGAGAATTTGAAAGCAGAAAAATGAGAGAAAATTTAAATCTATAACCTGCCTAACAGAGAAAACTACTGTATACACTTTGGAATGTTCTTTCAGCCATTTTTTATGTGTTTAATGTGTTTTTCATACCTTTTTCTTTTTTTTTTTTTTTTTTTTTGAGACAGGGTCTGTTACCTGGGCTGCAGTGCAGTGCTGTGATCACAGCTCACTGCGTCCTCTACTTTGGCTCAAGCGACTCTCCTGCCTCACTCTCCTGAGTAGCTGGGACTATAGGTGTGCACCACCACACGCGGCGAGTTTTTGTATTTTTTTGAAGAAACGGGGTTTTGCCATGTTGCCCAGGCTTGTCTTGAACTCCTGGCCTCAAGTGATCTGCCTGCTTTGGCCTCCCAAAGTGCTAGAATTACAGGCATGAGCCACCACGCCCAGCCACCCACACCTTTTCATAACATACTTGGGATTTAATGTACCTGTGCAATTCAATACAGAAGTCACTAACCAAATGCAGCTCTTTAAATGTTAAATTTGTTAGAATGTAAAATTCAGTTCTTCAGTTGTGCTAGCCCAAGACATCATGTGTTCATTAGTAGCCTATGGTTACTGTCTATGGAATAAGGGACCGGGCAGGTGCAGAACGTTTCCATCATCACAGTCGTATCAGCCTGCACTGGTGTGTGCAGTTTTAACCAAGTGTTACGCCTAAGCATTTCCCCATTTACGTAAACATTCTCAACATTGTTTGAGTACATTATTATTATTTTTTTGAGAGAGAGGGTCTCACTCTGTCGCCCAGGCTGGAGTGCAGTGGCACGATCTCAGCTCACTGCAACCTCTGCCTCCCAGGTTCAAGCGATTCTCCCACCTTAGCCTCCTGAGTAGCTGGGATTACAGGCATTCACCACCGTGCCTGGCTAATTTTTGTATTTTTAGTACAGACGGAGTTTTGCCATGTTGGCCAGGCTGGTCTCAAACTCCTGACCTTAAGGGATCCACCCTCCCAAAGTGCTAGAATTGCAGGTGTGAGCCACTGCACCTGGCCAAGCACACGTTTTTTTTTTTTTTATTTTTTATTTTTGAGACGGAGTCTTGCTCTATCGCCCAGGCTGGAGTGCAGTGGCCGGATCTCAGCTCACTGCAAGCTCCGCCTCCCGAGTTTACACCATTCTCCTGCCTCAGCCTCCTGAGTAGCTGGGACTACAGGCGCCCGCCACCTCGACCGGCTAGTTTTTTGTATTTTTTAGTAGAGACGGGGTTTCACTGTGTTAGCCAGGATGGTCTCGATCTCCTGACCTCACAATCTGCCCGTCTCGGCCTCCCAAAGTGCTGGGATTACAGGCTTGAGCCACCACGCCCGGCCTGCACACGGTTTTTAAAGGCTGCAGAGCATGCCATTTGTGGTTGTGCCATGGTTTATTTTACCGATCTTCCACCACTGGCCATTCAGGTGACCCACTGTTGTGATTATGAATGACGCTGTGGTGCACTGCTTTAGCCCTTAGATCATTTTCCACATCCCTGATTCTTTCTAGATTACTTCTACAGGTGAGTTTGTTGTGTTGGGCAGGGCACGTATTTTCAAGGCCACAAAATGGAATGCCCAGCTACCTCCCATAAAGGGTTCTCTCATTTAGACAGGGTCGGTGTGCCCTCTCTGCTTATGTGAACCCTCTGAGAGGAGAGGAGTCATCGAGGAAGCCCTGCCTGCCTGTTTGAGCAGAGAGCCCGGTGCTTTGGGAGAGACTTGTCTGAACTGGGAGGAGAATGGCCATCCAAGGAACAGACTGGACTAGATTGTCCCTGAATTCCAGAACCTTCTGCCATATCAGCCCAGGGCTCTGTCTCTAAAGGCAGCATCTGGATGGGAGGGATATGCTGCCCCAAGGACCAGGATTCATTCAAGCCCAGCCTTGTGGTGCATTCATCTGTGAGTTGTTGTGAATGTACTTTCTGAATCCCTCTATCCTCTCACCTCTCAGGGTAAGTGAGTTCTGTTCCACTAAAAAGGAGGGTTTTCCGGGCTCGGTGGCTCACACCTGTATTCCCAACACTTTGGGAGGCTGAGGCAGGAGGATCATGAGGTCAGGAGTTCAAGACCAGCCTGACCAACATGGTGAAACTCCATCTCTACTAAAAATACAAAAATTTGCCACGTGGTGGCATGCGCCTGTAATCCCAGCTACTCAAGAGGCTGAGGCAGGAGAATCACTTAAACCCAGGAGGCGAAGGTTGTGGTGAGCCAAGATCGCACCACTGCACTCCAGCCTGGGCAACAGAGCCAGACTCTGGTGTGGTGGCTCACGCCTATAATCCCAGCACTTTGGAAGGCTGAGGCGGGTGGATCATCTGAGGTTGGGAGTTGGAGACCAGCCTGACCAACATGGAGAAACCCTGTCTCTACTAAAAATACAAAATTAGCTGGGCATGGTGGCACATGCCTATAATCCCAGCTATTCAGGAGGCTGAGGCAGGAGAATTGCTTGAACCTGGGAGGCGGAGGTTGCGGTGAGCTGAGATCACACCATTGCATTCCAGCCTGAGCAACAAGAGCGAAATTCCGTTCCAAAAATAAATAAATACATACGTACATAAAAATTCATACCCTATATTATAGCCAAGTGATGGAACCAAAAAAAAAAAAAAAAAAGAAAGATTCTCCAAGAGAGGTGTTTTAACTTCCCCAAAAAACAGAACCTGCTATTTGAACAAGTTAAAGTTGCCACCTGTTTCTCTGAATTGTATTGCAGGCTTTTTGTTTGTTTGAGACAGGGTCTCACTTTGTCATCTAGGCTGGAGTGCAGTGGTGCGATCTTGACTCACTGCAGCCTCGACCTGTCAGGCTTAAGTGATCCTCCCACCTCAGCCCCCAAAGTAGCTGGGACTACAGGCACACACCATGACACCCAGCTGATTTTATTTATTTATTTATTTATTTATTTATTTATTTATTTATTTATTTATTTATTTATTTATGAGATGGAGTTTTGCTCTTGTTGCCCAGGCTGGAGTGCAATAGTGCAATCTTGGCTTACTACAACCTCCGCTTCCTGGGTTCAAGCAATTCTCCTACCTCAACCTCCCAAATAGCTGGGATTGCAGGCATGCACCACCATGCCCTGCTAATTTTGTATTTTTTTAGTAGAGATGGGGTTTCTCCGTGTTGGTCAGGCTGATCTCGAACTCCCGACCCCAGGTGATCTGCCCGCCTCGGCCTCCCAAAGTGCTAGGATTACAGGTGTGAGCCAGCCTGACACCCAGCTAATGTTTTTAGTATTTTTTGCAGAGAAGGGATTTTACCATGTTGCCCAGGCTGGTCTCTTAACTCCTGACCTCAAGTGATCCTCCCGCTTTGTATTCTAGTTTTAAACTTTGAAGAATTTAGGGCCTTTTTGTTACTTATGAATACAAAAGACATGTTATTAAATGGATTGCTACTTTTAAAAAATTTCATACTTTTGACCCAGTAATTCAATGTCCAGGAATTTATTCTCAGAAAATACAGTAATCAGATTGTGGAGAAAGATCCACTTACAAGTATACTCATCTCAGCATTATTTGTTATACATTATTTGGCCCAAAATGGAAAGAACCGCAACACCCACATGCAGAGAATGGTTAAATCAGGTGTGGGAATCCTGTACAATGAATGAATGATTATTTTACAACCTCTGAGGCCAGGTGCATTGGCTCATGCCTATAATCCTAGCACTTCGGGAGGTTAAGGCGGGAGGATTGCTTGAGGCCAGGAACTCGAGGCTGCGGTGAACTACGACTGCACCACTGCATTTCAGCCTGCGTGACAGAGTGAGACCCTGTCTCTAAAAATAAAAAATAAAAAGGAAAGTTATTCATTGAGCCCCTACTATTTGCCAAGATGATTTCAGCCCTCACGGAGTTTATAGTTCACAGGAGCAGATAGACAGCTATCAAATGCACAAGTAGCTATACAATATCAGGAAGTGGTAAATACCACAAATAAAAATTCCTCCCACTTGTTGGTTTCCATGTGCCCAGCCCTGTTCTAAATGTTTTACCTAGATTGTCTCATTTAATCTTCGCAGCAACCTATGACAAGATAATATTTCCATTATGACCAAAAATAAATCAGGGAAGGCCTCCTGAGAAGGCAATCTTGAATAGACCTTGAAGGAAGGAAGGGATGCATCAGAGGAGACTCTGGGGGCTGGTATCAAGGGCCGAAGAGCAGTGCAAAAGGCCTGGGCAGGAAGGCACCAACTTGAAGCCAGCAGGGTTCAATCTAGCAAGACTAAGTCATGAAGAGTAGAGTTTGCAACCCTCGCTGCACACGAGAAGCACCCAGCCAGGGAACTATATTATTATTATTTAAAATATTGATGACTAGCTGTATGTGGCGGCTCACACCTGTAATCCCAGCACTTAGGGAGACTGAGGTGGGAGGACTGCTTGAGCCCAGGAGTTAGAGACCAACTTGACAACATAGTAGGCCCCATCTCTACAAAAAAAATTTTTTTCAATTAGCCAGGCCTAGTAATGCACACATGTAGTCCCAGCTACTCAGGAGGCTGAGGTGGAAGGACCACTTCAGCACAGGAGTTCAAGTACAGTCAGCTATGATCACATCACTGCACTCCAGCCTGGGTGACAGAGCAAGGGCCTATTGAAAAAAAAAAGAAGAAGAAATTGATGGCTGAATCCTACTTCCAGTCCCCCTCAATCAGAACACCTCTGAACGTGTCTGAAATGCCCCAGTGATTTTAACGTGCAGCCTGGGGCTGGGAACCACACATGTGAAGCCTTGTAGATCTCTGGGTTTTATTCTGAGTGGACAAAGAAGACATTGAACAGTTTCAGCAGGAAAGGGACATGGCCTAATACTTTTTCTTTCTTTGAATTACTTAAAAGCAGCCGGACGTGACGGTTCACATCTGTAATCCCAGCACTTTGGGAAACCGAGGCAGGCACCTGAGGTCGGGAGTTCGAGACCAGCCTGACCAACATGGAGAAACACCATCTCTACTAAAAATAAAAATTAGCCGGGCATGGTGGCACATGCCTGTAATCCCTGCTACTCAGGAGGCTGAGGCAGTAGAATTGCTTGAACCCGGGAGGCAGAGGTTGCGGTGAGTCAAGATTGTGCCATTGTACTCTAGCCTGGGCAATAAGAGCGAAACTCCATCTCAAAAAAAAAAAAAATTTCTTAAAGGTTCTGCAGAGAAGCAGTTTTAAGGGCCCAGGTGAAGGCGGGAAGGCCAGTTGGAGGTCATTGTCATGGTCTGACGTGGCTTGTACCAGAGTGTAGATATGGAGGTGAAGCAGCCAGATGCTTGATCTACTTTGAGGTAGACCCTGGGAGGTGAGCCGCCCCTGACTCATCGTTTAAACTCCTGTTCAGGGCCACCTCCTTCAGGAAGCCTCTGCCAATCCCTGGCAGGCCAGGAGGAAAGGCCCCACGGCTGTGGCTACTCCGTCGGAGTCCATCTCCGCATATCTAGGCCTTATCCTGACTTTCACGGGGATGTTTCCCAGATGGAACAGTAAGACCTCAGTGAGCATTGCTCCATGGCATCAGGAGTTCTGTTATCTGGAAAATGTGCAGCTCTGTCTGGAATCTTCTGCCAGACATTTCCCTGTCAAACACTGAGCCCAAGGGCCTTGTATAAAGGCCCTGGCCGAGGTTATCCAAGAGACCAGAACTTGGGCCAGCCTCCAGCATCCTAACTAGTCTGTCATCTGTTCAGCCCCGTGGAGAACAGGGCATCCTTCCGGAGGGGTGGGGCTGTCTGCTGCCGTAGTGGAGCTCCAGAGGCAGAAGTGCAGTCTGGTGGTGTGACGCTGGAGACACTGAGTCAGACCACAACCCCCACAGCGTCCGTGTTTTAACTGAGAGCTTCCTGCATACCAGGTGCCGACCACAGCCCCATACACCTTATGCCTGAGTCCTTCCAGGGCTTCAGGAAGTGGATGCCGTGTGTCCCAGTCAGGGCCACGGTGGTGCACAACTCCAGGGGTGCCATTCACAGAGCAAAACAGAGCGGCCACTCCCTGCGA
Source organism: Piliocolobus tephrosceles (assembly GCF_002776525.5). Lineage (NCBI taxonomy): Eukaryota > Metazoa > Chordata > Mammalia > Primates > Cercopithecidae > Piliocolobus > Piliocolobus tephrosceles. The sequence continues at coordinate 59,963,448 of NC_045450.1, read as the reverse complement.
TGTGATGTACTTTGCTGCTTTCTCCTTCCTCCCTCCTTCTCTGCCTGCGTCTCTCCCTCCCTGTCTCTCTCTGTGTCTCTCTCTTACTTTCTTTCCTTCTTTCTTACCGAGTCTCGCTCTGTCACCCAGGCTGGAGTGCATGGTGTGATCTTGGCTCACTGCAACCTCCGCCTCTTGGGTTCAAGCTATCCTCGTGCCTCAGTCTCCCAAGTAGCTGGGATTACAGGTGCACACCACCACACCTGGCCAGTTTTTGTATTTTTAATAGAGACGGGGTTTCGCCATGTTGGCCAAGCTGGTCTTGAACTCCTGACCTCAGGTGATCTGCCCACCTCAGCCTCCCAAAATGTTGGGATGACGGGCGTGAGCCACCGCGCCCAGCTTCACTGCTTTGTGGATCCCTGTTTTACAGACGGAGAGGAAATATGCTTAGAGAGTATGAAGATCATGCTGAAGCTCACACGGCAGGACCAGAAGCAGGTCAGCCCCACCCCACCCTGCCCTGCCGCTGGAGGTCAATGGTGACAGCAGCCTGGGTTCCTGTCAAAGTGCAGACCTCACTCCCCTCAGTGAGTTCCTGCCTGTTTTCACAAGGATTGTTCTCACTCGCAGGGAACAGCGAGATTTTCCTAGTGTCCCCTACCCCCCACTCCAACCCTGGGCGGACCCTTGGCCTCGGGCAACATCACAGGGCAGCTGCCGGGGATGCCTGGTATTCAAGCCTTGCTGAGAACATGAAACTGCTGCTCTGGGGACTTGCACTGGTGACCCCAATGTGGCAGCCGCTCTTTCGGCTCTTTAATAATTTAGAGAATGCATACGATTCAGCGGGCAGTTTCATCTCTGGGTTCAGAAACACAATGCCCAGGGGATTGCTGCCTGAAGAGTGAAATTTCACTTGTCACAGTGACCGAGGACGTGAGCCTGTTCCTGGAAGGGGCTCTGGTCTCTGCGTGCTTGTGAACATCCTAGAAGACAGGAGGCCAGCAGCCAGCGTGCCAGGAGCTTGAGGGTCTGCCCCAGCTCAGCTCTCCAAAGATGGGCCTTCTGCGAATCCCTTTCCCCCTGTCTCTTGCCTGTAGGGGAGAGAGAGGGGGCTGCACAGACTGGTGTGTGTGGCTCCACATTTGCGTTTGATGCCTAGCTGCACCCCTGACCCAGCCTCCCTCCATGTCAGCCCCTGGGAAAACTCTTGCACCAGGCCCCAGAGGGTCCTCGGGAACCTTTCCAGGACACTTGCCGTTCCTAAAACTTGGCAATTGCCTTTTTCCCTTAAAAAAAAAGTATTCTTTGTCGGCTTGGTGGCCTATAGTCCCAGCACTTTGGAAGCCATGGCAGGAGGACTGCTTGAGCCCAGGAGTTTGAGACCAGCCTGGGCAACATAGTGAGACCCTGCCTCTACAAAAAGTAAAGAACAAAATTAGCCAGGGGTGTGTGCCTGGGGTCCCAGCTACTTGGGAGGCTGAGGTGGGAGGATTGCTTGAGCTCATCGGAGTGGAGGTTACACTGTGCTATGACACCACTGCATTCCAAGCTGGGCGACAGAGTGAGACCATGTCTCAAAAAAGAACAAAAAAAAACAAAAATTGGCGGCCAGGCGCAGTGGCTCATGCTTGTAATCCCAGCACTTTGGGAGGCTGAGGCGGGTGGATCACAAGGTCAGGAGATTGAGATCATCCTGGCTAACACGGTGAAACCCCTTCTCTACTAAAACTACAAAAAATTAGTCGGGCATGGTGGCGGACGCCTGTGGTCCCAGCTACTCGGGAGGCTGAGGCAGGAGAATGGCGTGAACCCTGGAGGTGGAGCTTACAGTGAGCTGAGATTGCACCACTGCACTCCAGCCTGGGTGAGAGAGTGAGACTCTGTCTCAAAAAAAAAGAAAAAAAAAATTGTTCTTTAAAAAACTTACACTTGAAAACATGATGTTAGGCCAGGCACCGTGGCTCATGCTTGTAATCCCAGCATTTTGGGAGGCTGAGGCGGGTGGATCGTGAGGTCAGGAGATCCAGACCATCTTGGCCAACATGGTAAAACCCCATCTCTATTTAAAAATACAAAAAATTAGCCAGGTGTGGTGGCGGGCGCCTGTAGTCCCAGCTACTCGGGAGGCTGAGGCAGGAGAATGGCATGAACCCGGGAGACGGAGCTTGCAGTGAGCCGAGATTGCGCCACCACACTCCAGCCTGGGAGACAGAGTAAGATTCCGTCTCAAAAAAAAAAAAAGAAAAGAAAAGAAAAGAAAAGAAAACCTGATGTTAAGTAAAATTAGCCAGACACAAAAAAAAACAAACAATATATGATTCCACTTATCCAAGGTACAGAGAATAAGCAAATTTATAGAGATAGAAGTAGAATGGGAATTACCAGGGAGTGAGGGGCTGGGGAGCGGGGAGTTACTTAATGACTACAGCATTTCTGTTTAGGAGATGAAAACGTCTGGAAATGGACAGTGATGGTTGCACGACATGGTGAATGTACTTAATGCCACGGAATTGTACACTTAAAAATGGTAAAAATGGTAAATTCTGTGTTATGTATACTTTATCACAATTTTAAAAGTATGTTTACTGTAAAAACAAAAAATTGCACAAGAGGCCTGGTGCAGTGGCGCATGCCTGTAATCCCAGCACTTTGGGAAGCCTGAGGAGGGAGGATCACTTGAGCTCAGGAGTTTGATACCAGCCTGGGCAACATGGTGAAACTCCATCTCTACCAAAAAAAAATAATAATAATACAAAAATTAGCAGAGGGTGGTGGTACATGCCTGTAGTCCCAGCTACTTGGGAGGCTGGGGTGGGAGGATCATTTGAGCTCAGGAGGTTGAGGCTGCAGTGAGCCGTGATGGCACCACTGCACTCCAGCTTGGGAGACAGAGTGAGACCCTATCTCAAAAATAATAAAAATAGGCCAGGCGGGATGACTCATGCCTGTAATCCCAGCACTTTGGGAAGCTGAGGCGGGTGGATCATGAGGTCAGGAGTTCAAGACCAACCTGGCCAACATGGTGAAACCCTGTCTCTACTAAAAATACAAAAATTAGCCGGGCATGATAGCGGGTGCCTGTAATCCAGCTACTCAGGAGGCTAAGACAGGAGAATCGCTTGAACCCAGGCGTCAGAGGTTGCAGTGAGCCAAGCTGGTGCCATTGCACTCCAGCCTGGGTGACAGAGTGAGGCTCCGTATCAAAAAAATAAAATAAAATACATGTCTATAAATCCATACTGACATAAATAAATGATTGAATACATAAATAAGTGCGGGGGAATAGGCAACCTCTCATCCAGAATTCCAAATCATCTCTATAGAGAGTCCACCCTGGCCGGGCGCGGTGGCTCAAGCCTGTAATCCCAGCACTTTGGGAGGCCAAGACGGGCGGATCACGAGGTCAGGAGATCGAGACCATCCTGGCTAACACGGTGAAACCCCGTCTCTACTAAAAAATACAAAAAAAATACTAGCCGGGCGAGGTGGTGGGCGCCTGTAGTCCCAGCTACTCCGGAGGCTGAGGCAGGAGAATAGCGTGAACCCGGGAGGCAGAGCTTGCAGTGAGCTGAGATCCGGCCACTGCACTCCAGCCTGGGAGACAGAGCGAGACTCCGTCTCCAAAACAAAAAAAAAAAAAAAAAACACAGTCCACCCTCAGGAGGTAGAACACAGGAACGCCCTCCTCCTTGGCTGTGGATGGCAGACAGGAACTTCCATCCAAGGAGTACCCTACAGAAAGCAGGGGGAAAAGAGTCACCTGACAGTGCAGACCCCTGACAAACACTCCCTCAGCCAGGTGGTCAGCGTGAGCCTCAACAGTGATCATACGTCATGTTGTCAGTATGCACCCCGAGATGATGGGATGAAAACGGCACTTGACCTCTGGGGTCTTCCTCCCCGAAACCCACAACCCAGTCTAATCGTGAGAAAAACATCAGAAAAATCCTAATTGAGGGACATCTATAAATGTTTTATTTCATTCTGTAAATGTTTCCAACACACCTCAAAACTGTCACGGTCATCAAAAACAAAGTCTGAGAAACTGTCACAGCCCAGAGGAACTCAAGGAGACGTCGGGACCTTGGATGGGATCCCAGAACAGAAAAAGGACATTAGGTAAAAACTGGAGAAATCTTTGGCTGGGCACAGTGGCTCACGCCTGTAATCCCAGCACTTTGGGAGGCTGAGGCAGGTGGATCACTTGAGGTCAGTAGTTCAAGACCAGCCTGACCAAAACCGTATCTCTACTAAAAATACAAGAAAAAACTTTGGGAGGCCGAGGAGGGCGGATCACAAGGTCAGGAGATCGAGACCACGGTGAAACCCCGTCTCTACTAAAAATACAAAAAATTAGCCGGGCGTGGTGGCGGGCGCCTGTAGTCCCAGCTACTCAGGAGGCTGAGACAGGAGAATGGCGTAAACCCGGGAGGCGGAGCTTGCAGTGAGCCAAGATCGTGCCACTGCACTCCAGCCTGGGCGACAGAGCCAGACTCCGTCTCAAAAAAAAAAAAAAGAAAAGAAAAAAGAAAAAAATTGGCCGGTGTGGTGGCTCACACCTGTAATCCTAGCACTTTGGGAAGCTGAGGCGGGCAGATCATGAGGTCAGGAGTTTGAGACCAGCCTGACCAACATGCTGAAACCTCGTCTCTACTAAAAATAAAAAATAAAAATAAAAATAAAAATTAGCCGGGCATAGTGGCGCTCCTGTAATCCCAGCTACTCAGGAGGCTGAGGCAGGAGAATCTCTTGAACCCAGGAGGCAGAGGTTGCAGTGAGCTGAGATGGAGCCACTGCACTCCAGCCTGGGCAACAGAGGGAGACTCCATC
>NC_045450.1:59912108-59958533 GCF_002776525.5 Piliocolobus tephrosceles | reverse complement strand
AAAAAAAAAAAAAAAAAAAAAAAATTAGCAGGGCATGGTGGCATACCCCTGTAATCCCAGCTACTTGGGAGGCTGAGGCAGAAGAATTGCTTGAACCCAGGAGGCAGAGGTTGCAGTGAGCCAAGATTGTGCCACTGGGGTCCAGCCTGGGCAAGAAGAGGAAAAGTCTGTAAAAAAAAAAAAAAAAAAAGGAGAAATCTGAATCAAGTGTGGACTTCAGTTAACAAAGATGTATCAGTATTGGTTCATTACTGATGCTACACATCCCATGCTGATTTGAGAATTTTTTTTTTTTTTTTTTGAGATGGAGTCTCCCTCTTTTGCCCATGCTGGAGTGCAGTGGTACGATCTTGGCTCACTGCAACCTCTGCCTCCCAGGTTCCAGTGATTCTCCAGCCTCAGCCTCCCAAGTAGCTGGGATTATAGGTGCACACTACCATTCCCAGCTAATTTTTGTATTTTTAGTAGAGATGGGGTTTTACCACCATGTTGGTCAGGCTGGTCTTGAACGCCTGACCTCAGGTGATCTGCCCACCTTGGCCTCTCGAAGTGCTGAGATTACAAGCGTGAGCCACCGCTCCCCAACTGACGGGAGATTATTACTAGTGCCTGGTAATCATTGCACTCTCCCAGGGCAGCTGCTCCTTTGCCAGAGAAGTCCCTGGTCACCTGAAGGTGGGTACAGGGAGAAAAAGAGCTACTTCCCAGCCCTCAGCCCCTCTAGACGTGGCAAGGCCCTGGGGACAGAGGCCAGCTTGGGTGTTGGAAGAGCTGGGCGTGAAGCTTGTCTCTGCACAGATTTACTCCATGGCCAGGTCCACATTCCTTTCCCTCCAGAGGCCAGGGACAACAGTAGTCCCGGTGTGAGGGCCTTGCTCAGCTCTCAAGGACCCTCTCAGGGTGCAGGCGCCTGCTCTGGCAGCCCAGCTGTTGCTACTGGTTGGAACTGCCAGCCTTGAAGCCCCAGAGGCTGTTCCCTGTAGGACGGAGTGAGTCATCCTGGGATCATTTGCCTGCCAGGAGTGGGTGAGGGAGGAGCAGCTGCCGCCTTCACAGACACCTGGTAGTGTCAGAAGAGGGCATGCACTGCCCTGGTGAGGCTCCTCTGGCTGCCCCCAGGCCCACACCCAAGGATCCCTGCTTCAGAGTGAGTGCTCTAGCCAGGGTCCCCTCTCACTAAGGGCTGGGTTAGTGATGCCCTACATAAGCAGCCGCTTGGGCGGTTGGAGGCAGGACAAGATGCGTTGGAGGGTCCAGCTCCATCTGTGCCCCTCCCTTGGGGGTTCTCCTTTCCCTGTACCCAGGCAGGTGGAAGGGATCTTTCTCCGCCGCCTGCCTCATTCTGGCCGGGGCACCTAGAGATGGGGGAGATGGGAAAGGAGACAGAAACTGTGGGCCCCAAGTAGGAGCGAGGGAGGGAGGCGAGGTCTAGGCAAGGAGCGAGGAAGAGGACCAGGGTGGTGGTGAGTGGGGGCATCAGAGACAGCGGGGCATGTGGCCAGGAGCCCGGGCGCCAGGCTGAGCTGCTGCTCCCAGCTCAGGAGCCCCTGTGCCAGCTGGATGCGGGCGGGTGGGCACGGGCAGGGCCACGTGCCAGACATGCACAGAGCGCCCTTTGAGGAGGTGGCAGCTGTGGGTCCAGGCCCCCCTTCTCTTGCTGTGGCCCTGCTTGGCCCCTCCAACAATGCCTTGCTGAGCACTGGGCTGTGGACGCTGATGTGCACCGTTGGGAACCCCACTCAAGAGGCGAAGGGGCAACCATACTGAACCGGAGCAGGGAGGTACACCCCATCGTTGCCAGAACAGGGACTTGGGTCTCTTGTGGGAGGCCTGGATTTCCCTCTTTCTCGCATAACTCATACCCCCTCATTGCTACTGGCCTCTTGGGATCCTCCCCTGGACACTCCTGGAGAAAAGATCAAGGCTGCTCGCCCCTTCGGGAAAAAGGCCAAAAACCCAGTCGGTGACCTGCTACTGGGGGCTTTTGGGAGCTGGGGGAAGTCAGCCTCCTGCCTGGCTCTGCTTCTTCCATCCAGCCACCATGGCCTCCTGGCACAGCGTCCCTGGCAGACAGAAGGGCCCGCCCCTGACATGGGCACCCACACTGAGATTCCCTAGGCAGCTGGAGCTCTCTGTCTGCCCCCAGGTCCCCGCCATGAGCCCCGGCTGTGGCCAACCAGCCTCATGGAGCTGGCTCTGTCTTTACTCCCTGTGGTGGGTAGCGCTGACCTCTGGGACACTGCTCTGGACCCCAGCCCCACTTGCTCTAGATGCTCACCCACCGTCCCCAGGCAGCAGAACAGAGGGGACCGACCCCTGGTCCTTCCTTTGGGTGGGTGAGGGATCTCAGTGCCTGGGCCTATGAAATGTAGGCAACAGCAAGGCCCGTGGGCAACAGCAAGGCCTGCCTGGCAGGGGTAAAGGGATGGGGATGAACATGCATGTGCCCAGTGGCTGCGGATGCCATGTGTGGGCACCATGGTAGATGCAGAACAGCTGAAATTGGGGGTGTTTGGCCTGGGGAAAGGAAGTCTCAGGTCCACGAAGGCTTGTCTTCCAGCCTCTGGGAGGACGATGGGCTGAGGGTGGGCCCAGGAGTGGGGGTTACAGGGACACAGGATCCTCCCTCGAAGCCAGGCCAGATGTCACTGTCAGGGCGACTTCAGGATGAGCCAGACTGTTTCCGGGGAGTGGGGAGCTCCTCTTCCCTGGGGGTCTCGCTCTCAGCTGGGGGAGGGCAGAGGGGCTTCCGGAGGCCCGCTCTGCTGCCCCGCGATCGCCTTCCGCCGGCTGACCCCTCCCCCGTCTGCGCCCGGGCCCAGGGCCTAGGAGGCTGGCCAGGGCCACAGGGCAGACGGCCAGCTCCCGGGGACGTGCAGTGTTGGGGGAGGGGACTGCTTAGGCGACCTGGAGCTGGTGCGACCGGAGGTGGCCTGCGAGGGATGGGCGAGGAGCGGAGGAGACCGCGCCTCCCCGCCGCGTTGGGCCGACAGAAAAAGGCCAAGGTCTGGGGTCCTCGCCTTTAACGTGGCCCCGGCCGGGGAGACGGGGGGAGGGGCGGCGCGGGCAGCGCATGCGCGGCGCGGCTGGAGCCGCCGGACTGTCCGGCGTCCGGGAGCGCTAGGGAGCCCGAGGAGCCGGAGAGCGCCGGCACCCCTCGCGGGGGCTCTGAGCGGCGCGGGCGGACCCGAGCCCCCAGCCCGCGGGCGCCGCTGCCCACCAGGCCCCGGGGGCGACGGCCAAGATGTCCGTGCCGGTGAGTACCGAGCCGCCCGGGACCCCGGGCCGGCTGCCCCCCGCCCGCCCGCGACCTCCTCGCGCCGCCCGCTGCGGGCCTGATGCCGTGGGGGCTCCCGGACTGGGGGTCGCCTGACTGGGGCCTACTCGGCCCCGGGGGAGAGCGCACAGTCTCGGGGAGCCTCCCACAAGCCGGCCTGTGTGCCCCAGCCTTTCCATTCTCTTTGAGGAGAGCTGGGTCGGGCTGAGGTCCGTGTTGTCCCCTCGGGGAGCCCCCCAAGATGGCTGGGTCGGGAAGGCTCTTTGTTGGTCCGGGAAACCCCTGGGACAGCTGGGCCAGGCGGGAGTCTGCTGCCCGCCAGGACCCCGCAACAGGACAGTTAGGCCTAACGGGTGGGGTCTCTGCCACTCCCGGGACTCCCCTCCGGGACTGCTGGGCTGCATGAGGGGGTGGGAGGCCTGTGCTGCCCCTCCGAGACCTCCCTCGGGTTGCTGCCCTGCGGCGCTCCCGGGACTCCCCCGGGGTGGTCAGGTTGGGGCGCGATCTCTGCCAGTCATCGGAGCCACCCCTCCCCCAGGACGGCTTGTCTGGATGGGAGCCGTGCCTGCCCTCCACAACCGATGTACTCACTTTCCTGGGAAGTTTTCCTCCCGCCGCGGAACCCCCGGGGCCCTGACGCCACTTCCTCCCCCCTGGCCGTGGGCGTTTTCTGTCCGACACCCCGTCTTCCTGGCCGGGCAGCCTGGGTTTGGCAGACCCCCGGACCATGGTTCCACACTTGGGGCACTGGCATCTCTGAGCATCTCAGTCTCATCTCCTGAGGACAGCAAGTGATCCTGGCTACCCTGGGTGACCAGGCCTCACATTACAGATGGACAGACTGAGGTGGGAGGCGGACACCCTGGCGTCCTGCCAGGAAGGGACACCATCCGCACCTGATGAGCTGTGGCCTCCAACCATCGTTTCCCTGCCTCTTTCGGGGATTTTCCCTCCAGAGCCCTGTCCACTCTGGCCTTGTTTCTGGAACTGCTCCTCACCCGGAGGACCCCATCCTTTCCATGAAGCAGGCAGTGGGGGCTTCCTGGCACGTGGCCTCTTCATTAACTACTCCAGAGTGTGTGCAGATGACTGGAGGGGAGGCTGGCCAAGTGCAAAGCATTGTTATTGCGGAATTAAAGAGCCCGCTTGCGCCCACCTCCAGAAGTGGTAATGCAGTTACAGATGAAAAAGTGAGAGCTTGCAGACTGTGCTAAAGTAAGCCCCACCATCCATTCTGCTTCAGAGCATAATCGCGTTGTCTTCAGAAAGAAAGAAAACAGAGCATGCCTACCAAGCCCTTCCTCTCTTCTGCTCTGCTCTCCTGGAAAGTTCTGGACTTCTCTGGCCCAGGGCCTCAGGAGACTGGCCAGCCCCGCTCCTGTGGGCACTGGACAGACGGACAAGGTGAACCACCTGAGCCTGCTGGAGGGCCGGTGTCCCAGGGCAGTAGTGATTAGGGAATGTCACTCTGGCCACATCCGAGCCTGGGTGGGCCTCTATGGGGAGGTCCCTGTTTGCTTTGGTCTGGTTGTCCACAGTCAGAACCAAGTTCTGGACACAGAGTCTGGAATGGCACCCTGACCCCTTGCCTTACAGGACTTCGGGCAGCCTTCTTTGGCGCGGTGCCTCATCTGTAACAAGAGAGGGACGGCGGGCTGGGTAGGACTTGGACAGATAGGCACTGTTGTGGGGACCTACAACCTGGCCAGATCGTCACGGGCTCCGAGTCACCTCGTACCCTCTCCCTTGTAGTCACAGCCCAGAAGAATTCTGCTAGGGGTGGGCAGGGGTCTTCGCCATCTGTCCGTTACGTGCCTGGCTGGCAGATCACCATGGCTCTCTCTCCTGGGACCTTGGGCAGTGTGTGAGGTGGTGGGGCCAAGAGGAGAATTCATTTTTGGAACAGTCTTGAAGTGTTCGAACAATTGCTTTCATGTGCTGAGGAGGCCCTGTGGAGGCTTCCAGACCGAGCTGCCTGCTCAAGCCCTGCCCTTGGAACCCAGAGTGGTGACTGCTCAGGGACACGTCTGAGTTTTAAGCACACCCATTCATTTGGGCAGTCTTTTCCTAGATGGGCTGACGCAGGCACTTTGGCCCACAGAAATAAGATACTTCAGAGGGGGTGGGAGGGGAAGCAGGGTGAGAGGTTGGTGGGCTGATTGTGCGGGGAGCAACCCCATGAGTGTTGGGGCAGGGGGCACGTCGGGGGTCAGCTGGTGTCACCTTGTCATTTGATTCACATGGAGTCCCAGACCCAGAGAGGGGAAGGTGCCAGGGCGTCCCAGCTCCCTGCTCAGTGCCCCTTCCTCTGCTCCAGGCATAGAGCAGTGCAGTGCTCAGGCGGTACCTGGACGCCCCATGCGTATTCCCATGCCTTCCTCTTGGGCATGGCTACCCAGCGCCCTGGGCCTGTCTCTTCCCGCAGCTGAGAGGACACATTTGGAAGGAAATGTGCCACCCACCTCAGACCTCTGGCTGGCATTGGCTTGGAAGTCCATGTTTGGGGGTGGCAGGTGTTGGCCACACCCGGCCCCGCCAAGTGAGAGGCCAGCTTCCAGTTGCAGAGAGGCCTCCCTGCTATCAGTTCTGCCTCTTGCTTCCCATCTGTGAAGTGAGTGCGGCCACTCCAGCTCCTCCTGTGCTCCTTCATTGAGGGATGGCTCCTTTCAGGGATGCTGCCCTGTGTGCCGGACACTGGGCTCAGGGTCTCACAGGCCCACAGAGGGCCTGTGTCGTGTCTTGCCAGGGTCACATGGCCAGTGAGAGGTGGAGCCAGGGTGGGAGCCAAGTGTGGCAGGATCCACAACCAGAAAATGACCACCATCCTGCAGGGCCGCTACCTGTGGGGGCCGCAGCCTGTTGAACTGTGGACGGCAGCCAACCCTCTACCTATGGCTTCCCAAACACGAGTTTGCGTCACCCCTTCTGCGTCCGTGGGAGGCACGGCAGCTTTGGGTTCAGAGCAGGTAGCGCCCAGGGTTGTGTTGCACGGTGGGTCCAGTCCCAGCCAGCCCCAGCAGTGGTAGATGGAGATGAGTGGACCAGCCTGCATCTGGTTTAAACCTTGGCCAGCAGTCGTGGGACTGGCTCTGTGCCAGGCAGTGGTGTGAGGGAGAGCCGCCCAAGGAGCCATGAAGGGCTGGCCTGGGCAGCCAGGCAGTGGGCGGAGAGAGTGGGAAGAGGCAGTGTCCATTTTCAAAGTCTGCAGCTCAGGCGCCACCGCCCCTGCCGCACCCTCTCCGGCCACTGGGCCTTGGCTCAGCCTGTCCCTCCCTTTATAGGAAGTGATCCCCAGCCGGCTGCCTTCTTCACCAGGTCATTCCCGTTCACCTCGAGCTCTGCAAGCCTGGGGTCTCAACCACTCTCCTCAGAGCCTTGCTTGGGGCTGAAAGGGGTTCCTGGAGAGGCTGCTTCGGGGCGGGGAGAGTGTTTTGGTGGGTCAAGGGCGAGGGCTCTAGAGTGAGCAGTGTTGGCTCTGTGCCTTGAGTGAGTTACTGAACCTCCCTGAGCCTCAGTTTCCTCCTCTATGTCATGGGGATGTTAACAGCACAGAGCTCCTGGGGTTTTGTGAGAACTTGGTGAGGGGCGCCCAGAGCTGTTAGAAGGAGGGTAATTAAGTAACAGCAGCTACTGCTATGGAGATTATTGTCTTTATGTGGCCGTGGTTGGCTAATGCAGTGGCCCAGATCCCATTTCTGACTCCTGGGCAGCCAGCATGGGGAGGAGGCTGGGCTGGGCGGCCCAGACTGATTGGCCTCTGCTCCCAGGGTTCCGTGGCCCTTTCTTTGTGGCCAGTGTGGTTTCCGCCAAGGCCTTCGTGGTGGGATGACCCTGGCCTTTCCCCTGCCCGGCGTGGCCTGCAGGACCCTAGCCTCTTGAGCCGTGGATGGGCAGGTCCTGGTCTTCATCCCATCCAGAGAGAGTGACCTGCACTGGGGCCACCAGCTGGCCCATTGCATCTAGGCAGCTGCTGCCCTGCTCCAAGTGCCCCCAGGAATGAGGCAGCATTGCAGACCGCGGGAGCCACTGCAGTGGTGCAGGCCTCTGCTCAGGTGTGGTCTGCAGCAGCTGGGTCAGCACAGGGCAGGCAGGGCCTGGAGGGAGGCTGGTTCCACCTCTGCCTGAGGATCATGGCTCCTTAAGGGAGGGGCCTACAGCCGGGAGGCTGAGTGGGGGGCCTGGGTGATACCTGCAGACCTCCCCATTTCCTACCACTGGTGCCCTGGTGTCCTTGAGCCCATACCACCTTCCCTCTGTGTGCTTACCTTCACCCCTAGCCTTGGACTTGGCTTCACTACAGCCCTGCGTGTGTCCTCCTGGTCAAGCCCCATTGCTTCTGTGGCTCACTCTCAGTCCTTGTATGCTGGGCCATTGTCTCCCTCTCTTCAGGAGAAAGGAAAGGAGTTCTGGGGGACAGGTTGGGGACCTCAGTAGAGGTGTGGAAGGTATGCTTGCTTTGTTGAGATGGTCACAAGTTGCGGCTCTGAAGTTAATTCTTCTCCAACGGGGATTAGAGACTGGGAAGGTTTTTCAGTCGTTTTAATTTATTATTTAAGCCCTGCCAAATTCCAAGAAGGATTTGAAGCAGATTATAGCAGAAAACACCAATAGTCTGGGATCATGAAAAGATCTGGAATTATGTAATGTATTGTGAAGGAGGAAGAATTATCCCAGAAAGCCTGGGCTCAGTAGGCATCCAAATTTAACTTGAAGCTCCCTGATGGTCAGGGCAAAAAGAGTAGCATGGTGGGTTTGGGCTTGCAGTATCTATTTTTGGTATTTGTAATGCCATGTATTTTTTCTTTGCTTTGTTTTATTTTTTACCAGTCGAAACTCTTATTGAGGTAAATTTTACATGTTGTGAAATGTGCACATGTTAAACATACCGTTAGTTGGATGAGTTTTGATTAATATAGACCTTCATGTAGCCATCAATCAAATCAAAATAACAAATGTCTCCATCACCTCAGAAAGTTCTCAAAAGCCCCCCTTACAGTCAAGATTCTATCACCCTGGCTTAAGTTTGCCTGTTCTTAAACTTTCTGCAACTGGAAGCCTACAGTAGATGTGCTTTGGGGTCTGGCTTTTTTCTCTTTTTTTCTGAGACAGAATCTCACTCTGTCACCCAGGCTGGAGTGCAGTGGAAGGATCTCAGCTCACTGCAACCTCTTCCTCCCAGGGTCAAGCGATACTCCTGCCTTAGCCTCCCGAATAGCTGGGATTATAGGTGACCACCACTATTCCCAGCTAATTTTTGTATTTTTAGTAGAGATAGGATTTCACCATGTGGCCAGACTGGTCTCGAACTCCTGACCTCAGGTGATCCGCCCGCCTTGGCCTCCCAAAGTGCTAGGATTACAGGCATAAACCACCAAGCCCGGCCAGGTCTGGCTTTTTTCATCGAGCATATTGGTTTTATTCGTTTTTTTTTTTTTTTTAATAGACAAAGTGTCATTCTGTTGCCTAGGCTGGAGTGCAGTGGTGCGATCTTGGCTCACTGCAACTTCCACCTCCTAGGTTCAAGCGATTCTCTTGCCTCAGACTCCCAAGTGGCTGGGATTACAGGTGCCCACCACCACGCTGGCTCATTTTTGTATTTTTAGTTGAGATGGTTTCACCATGTTGGCCAGGCTGGTCTCAAACTCCTGACCTCAGGTGATCCGCCCGCCTTGGCCTCCCAAAGTGCTAGGATTACAGGCATAAACCACCAAGCCTGGCCAGGTCTGGCTTTTTTCATCGAGCATATTGGTTTTATTCTTTTTTTTTTTTTTTAATAGACAAAGTGTCATTCTGTTGCCTAGGCTGGAGTGCAGTGGTGAGATCTTGGCTCACTGCAACTTCCACCTCCTAGGTTCAAGCGATTCTCCTGCCTCAGACTCCCAAGTGGCTGGGATTACAGGTGCCCACCACCACGCTGGCTCATTTTTGTATTTTTAGTTGAGATGGTTTCACCATGTTGGCCAGGCTGGTTTCGAACTCCTGACCTCAGGTGATCCACCTGCCTTGGCCTCCCAAAGTGCTGGTATTACAGGCATGAGCCACAGCGCCCAACCCCAATAGTTTATTCTTTTTTTTTTTTGAGACGGAGTCTCGCTCTGTCCCCCAGGCTGGAGTGCAGTGGCACGATCTTGGCACACTGCAAGCTCTGCCTGGGTTCACACCACTCCCCTGCCACAGCCTCCCGAGTAGTTGGGACTACAGGCACCCTCCACCATGCCCGGCTAATTTTTTGTGTTTTTAGTAGAGATGGGGTTTCACTGTGTTAGCCAGGATGGTCTCCTGACCTGGTGATCCGCCCGCCTTCGCCTCCCAAAGTGCTGAGATTACAGGTGTGAGCCACTGCGCCTGGCCAGTTTATTCTTTTTTGTTGCTGAGCAGTGTTCCAGTAATAGATGTGCCACAAGATATTTATCCACTCCCTTGTGGATGGATATCTATCTCTACCTTTAGTGTGCTGTGTCTGTGTCTGAGTCTTGAGTCTTGCTGTGTTGCCCAGGCTGGCCTCCTAGACTCAAACGATCCTCCTGCTTCAGCCTCCCCAGTAGCTGGGACTGAGCCACTGAGGCCAGCTTGTGCTGTTTGTTATTAAGTACTGGAACACCAGCACTATTGTTGGCAAAATACCCCATTTAAGTATTTTATAAAAACCGATATCCAATTGTATGCCTTGAGATCTGTGCCCCCACATCCTGGATCTACCAAAGTTACTTGTTTGCTCAGGAAGTGATATGACCACACTCCTCCCTGTCCCATCCCTCCCCAGGTGTCTTAGAGTTTGGACTGCCTTTTCGCAGGTTATCTGGGAGGTTTAGTGTCTTAGGCTGTGGAGTCATCTGTGTTTCTGCCAGGGCCAGTGACAACTCCAGAGGTCCTGGTTGGGAGGTTTCTAAGGAGAGCAGGAAGCGGGAGAGGATGGAGCAGAAGCTGCCTGTGTCCCTCCTCCTCCTTCCTAGCCTACGCAGATTCCTGGGCGCTCTCTTCTTTTTCCCCCCTGCCATCTGCCAAGGCACCCCTCCAGGCAGACACTCCGGGCTGCTTCTGCCCCAGCACTGGAATCCCCAAGCCCAGGAGGCATGCACCACTGAGCCAAGACTGAGGAGGGTAGAGGGAGACTCAGCCCGGGCCCCCAGCGTCTGGGTTTCCTCTGTGTGCTCCTGAGGCCACCCTGGCTCTTCACACCGAAGGAGCTGACTTCCCTCTGCTATTTTTACAAATCTTTGCTGTTATTTTTTTCTGCATAATGAGTCTTAGCAAAAGATTCACCCATCTGCTCAAATGTCACCTCTGCAGAGAAGCCCTCAAGTACCTTGCGTAGAACAGCTTCCCCCATCCCTCTGATGTCTGCTTTGCAAGCGTTTATGTTTGTGCCCCTTAACACACACCTTGGAGTGTGAGCTCCCTGAGGACACAGCTGTCCTTTTACACAGCAGTGCTGCCAACAGTTAGACCTCAGTCAGGAGGCGCAGATGCACGAGTGTTGCTTTATAATGTGCATAAGGAAAGGGACTGCAACCAGCCACTTCCTGCTTTCCCCAGAGCAGTCCAAGAGGAGACCCTGCCTGCCTCCAGTGTTGGCGGGTGGCTCTGGGGGCAACAGAGCTCCAAGGAAAGATTTTGCCCCCGTCTCTCAGACAAGGTTTCAGGGAAGGTGAGGGATGTTCAGGGCATCTGAGGAGCGGTGTCTGTGCAGCCTATAGGGAGAACAGGGGGGGCTTGGTTGGGGGATGGATTTAGCACATGGGGTAGGCCAAGGGAGGGTGTGCCCTGGTGCCCAGCGGGTGGGGCCAGTGTATGACGGCGCAGAGTGTGATTGTGCTGCGGGCAGTGGGACACTAGGGTGCCACTGTGTGCTTGCAGGTCACCTGTGCCATCCGTGGTAGGTACATGTAACAGATGGGCAAACTGAGACCTGAGCAGTACAGTGACTGGCTGAAGGCCCAAGGCCAGTTGGAGTCATTAATATCTGCTCCCTTCCTCTAGTCTAAGCCTGGGTCTCCCAGGGCAAAGGAGCCTTTATCTGCAGGCTGGCGTAGGCTCCAGTGGGATGCTCAGCCTATCCCCATGATGCTGTCTGTCCAGGGAGGGAGAGAAAGCATTGCTTTTCCACCAGGCTCTGTGGCTCACGCTTATAATCCCAGCGCTTTGGGAAGTCAAGGCAGGAGGATCACTTGAGCCCAGGAGTTGGAGACCAGCCTGGGCAATATAGTGAAACCCCATTTCTACAAAAAAATTAAAAAATTAGCCAGGCATGGTGGGGCACACCTGTAGACCCAGCTAGTCAAGAGGCTGAGGTGGGAGGATCGTTTGAGCTTAGGAGGTTGAGGCTGCAGGAAGCTGTGACTGTGCCACTACACTCCAGCCTGGGTGACAGAGACCTTGTCTTTAAAAAAAGGAAAAAAAAGCATTGCTTTCCCTATGGCTGCCACAGCTCTGTCTTCTCTGTATTCACTCTTTCCATCACTGCCATGCAGAGCCTCCAGGGTCTCCTCTTGTGACTCCACTGGCCCCTGGCCTGCTGACCCCACAGTGGCCGGGTGGGTGTCTGTGGGTGTGGGCACCTGTGTTCTGCGGAAGCAGCCAGGAGTGGGCAGCAGATGGTGTGTGAAGTCACCCCCTCTGCCCAGTATGCTGGGGCTTGTTGCCATGGGAGAGCAGATGGCAGGGCTGGGTTGGGCTGGGGAGGCCTCCTGACCACACCCTCATCCCTGCCCACCGGCCAGTCAGCGGAGAGCTGGGCAGCCTCCAGCCATGGAGCTTCCTCTCTGAGGACGAGGACAGCACTTGCCCCTTTGCCCCTCTTTCCCCCTTCCAGCCAGGACTGAGCCCCTCTCTTTCCCCTCCCGCCTCCCCCAGGCAGTGCTGAAGGGCCACCTCTGCCATAGGGCGCAGATGCAGGAGGGGGACCTGGTGGTCAGCAGCAGGGCAGAGCGCACATGGCCCCTCCTTACTGCACACAGGGGCGCTGCTGGTCCAGGAGGACCTGTCTGGAAGGGCCCTGTGCTGGTGTCCGCCCCACCTGCCAGCCCCAGGAGGCTGGGCAGGAGGAGAGAGCTGAGAGAGGAGGGTGCACAAGAGGAAGGGGTCGCTGGGGTGAGCGGAGAGCCTCTGAATGGCGCCCCGGGGCTGCCTTGCTGGCCCACTCCAGCCTTGGGCCGCTGGGAGCTGTGCCTCTCTCTGAGGCAGGTACCTCCCGCAGGGGCCTCTGCTGCTTGTTAATTTCCAGATAATTTGGAAAGCTGTGCTGCCTCTTCCAGTGCTGTTCCTGACAGACCTGAAGTGGAGGCGTAGGGCTGGATTTACTGGGATGCGGGCCAGGACTTGGAGTGCAGGGAGGCCCCACCCCACCCCTGTGCTGTGTCCCCTACCTGGCAGCTCTGCCCACACACCTTGGGTCCTGCCCCTGACCCCGGGTCTCTGGGGACTGGCCTCGGGCATGCCAAAGGGGATGACCACTGGAGGGATTTGGCTTCAGGCTGTAGGGCCCGCCCACCTTCCCATAGTCAGAGCCGCTACTGTAATGACAAACCCTGACCCACAATCACTCCAACCTCCAGAGCAGGGAAGGATGGGAAAGCCCTTTAAGGCAACAGCTCCAGCTTGAGTCCTGAGCGAGCGCATGCTCTGCGGTGTGGGGTCACCCGGGTGCTTTCCAGCAGGCACATGCCTGGGTTATGAGGTGGAGGGTGCGAGCTCTGCTGGCCGTGAGAGCTGTGTGGGGCATTGCCCTTCTCTCTGCCTCCAGGTAGCTGTCATCTGTCCTGGTCCCAGGGCAGCAGTGAGGAATGGCTGGTGTTGGGGTGTGGGCTATCCGTTCTGGGTGTGACAGTAGGCTCACCTCTGTGCTGTCCACAAGGGTTCCGTGCCCTCGCCTGGGTTTTTTTGTTTTTTTGGTTTTTTTTGAGATGGAGTTTCACTCTCTCGCCCAGGCTGAAGTACAGTGGCACGATCTCGGCTCACTGCAACCTCCGCCTCCCGAGTTCAAGCGATTCTCCTTCCTCAGCCTCCTGAGTAGCTGGGATTACAGTCATACGCCACCACGCCCGGCTAATTTTGTATTTTTAGTAGAGACGGGGTTTCACCATGTTGGTCAGGCTGGTGCTGAACTCTTGGCCTCAGATGATCTGCCTGCCTTGGCCTCCCAAAGTGCTGGGATTACAGGCATGAGCCACCGTGCCCGGCTGTTTCTTGTTTTTTGTTTTTTTGAGATGGAGTCTTGCCCTATTGCCTAGGCTGGAGTGCAGTGGCATGATCTCAACTCACTGCTACCTCCGCCTCCTGGGTTCAAGCGATTCTCCTGCCTCAGCCTCCTGAGTAGCTGGGATCACAGGTGCCCACCACCACAGCCAGCTAATTTTTGTATTTTTAGTTGGCCAGTCTAGTCTTGAATTCCTGACTTCAGGTGATCTGCCTGCATCGGCCTCCCAAAGTTCTGAGATTACAGGCGTGAGCTGCCTCGCCCAGCCTCTCCTGGGCTTTGAGCTTGCCACTCTGAGTGTCCAGCCTAGGAGGATGGCGTCAGCTCTCATTGGCCCTCCAGAGATACCGTTTCTTCCTGTTCCTGGGGCTGGCAGTGCTCACCTCCGGCCTCAGGAAATCCTCTCCTGCTGGCGCTCCCAGAGCCGGCCATCAACCAAGCCCACTCTCACTGCTGCTGGGAGGCCAAGGCTTCAGGAGGGGAAGGGCTGCGGGCCTTTACACTGTGCAAGCCAGTTTTAGCCTGCTCTTTTCACTTTGGTTTGTTGTAAGCATCTTCTTGCATTATTTCAGTCTTTGGAAGAGGCCATCTAATAGCTGCGAACTATTCTGTTGAGGGGCTGTGGTTTGTCTCACTGGTCCCCTAGAGTTGGCATTGATATTATGCTCCACACTTTGCTGTCATAAATGCTGCGGTGGACATTGGTGAACATCGAGCAAGAAAACTTCTTCTGTGCATTGGGTCTGTCCTGAAGGCAGACGTCGGAAAGTCCAAAGAGGAGGAACCCTATCCCAGACTTTTCTTTCCACTTGGGTCCAGTATAACCCCCTCCACTGCAGACACTTAGTGTCCTGGTGTGCTGGGTCCACCTGTTTTCTGTACAAACAGCTACTCCAGGCCCTGAGGGGTTGGAGACATCCCTTCCAGCCTGTGAGCTCATCTTGAACCTGGCTGGAGGTGCCAGGCCACTCCTGGGATGACACAACTGTCTGGGAGGGCCCTGTGCTGGTGCCCTGGCCACATCGTCTGCAGCTGTCTCCCTTGGTCTGGCAACAACCTCTCCCAGCTGCTTCTCACCCAGGGCCTCTCTCCTTGCTGCCAGTCCCACTGTGTGTGTGCGCATGCATGTGTACTGTGTGTATGCAAGTATGTGCCTCTGCACTTATGTGTGACTTAACCACCGCCATCCTCCAGACTAGGGCAGCCTCAGATTTCTTCACACAGACCAGCGCATCCCATGAGGGCCACCTCTGAGGTCCCATCCAGTCAACAATGTTTACTGCACCCCTTCTCACCAATGGGGCTAAACTTCAGTGGGGTGGGGGTGGTGCTGGCCCCAGTGCTAAACTCAGATTTACTGGGGAGGAGGGTGCTTAGGTCTCAGCTGCTTGTCCTTTTGCAGTCTGAGTGTGACAAGGGTTTTTGGCTTTCTGAGCCTGGAGTGCTGCTGTCCCTGTCCCTAGATTCCCTTCCAGCTGCAGGGTGGGCTGAGGTCTAGCAGCTGCATTTCTTCCCTGGCCCAGTCTCCTCTGTTCCCCGAAGTGTGTGGGATGGGGCAGTGGTTGCTAAACTGGGTCTCAGTCTCTTCATGTGAAAAATGGTCCTAGGCCGTGCGCAGTGGCTCACGCCTGTAATCCCAGCACTTTGGGAGGCTGAGGCGGGTGAATCACTTGAGGTCAGGAGTTCGAGACCAGCCTGACCAGTATGGTGAAACCCCGTCTCAAAAAAACCCAAAAAACAAACTGGAGCTAATGGTGAGCCTGTTTTGCAGGATTGGTGTGTGCACAAAATAAGTGCATGGGCATAGGGTCCCTGGCACTGGCTGGGCGTGGAGGCTCTGCTGGGTATGTGGGGCTGCATCCCTGTCCTTGACAGGAGAGGTCCGGGAGGCTGGACTGGGGGTGGGGTGAGGTTCTGCCCCCTATACCCCAGCCAGAGCCTGCCCAGTGGGTGCTCCTTCCCCACCCCCCAGCTACATCCCCTTCAACACAGTGGGGCTTAACTCCTGGGGCCTTGTTTCCAAAGCGGAAATGCCATTCTGGGAGGCACAGGCTTTGGGGGGAGGGAATTTAAGTGGAAAACGAGCAAATTTTTGAAATGCCTGTGTCGGAGCCTGTTCCCTTTGCTGCCTCCCGCTCACACCAGCAGCCCCACCCCCAGTGCTGCTCTAATCCAGCTCCTGGGGGAGGAGGGTCCCATCCCCCAGGGTCCCAGCCATCCACCTCCTCTCTGCACCCCCCTCCTTGGCCAACTAGGATGGAGCAGGGGCCAGCTCCCTTGAGGGCCAGGCCTTTTGTGTCCCTGCCTGTCCCTGCAGAGACTCCTGCCTGGAGCCCTGCCAGCAGGGCACTGCCTGCCCATGAGGCCTGGTCTCCCCTCCCCACAGAAGTGGCGGCCCAGGGATCACCTGAGACTCCTGAGGGTCCCGCTGGTTCAGACCTGCTCTCTGGGAAGCTGGTTTGTGTGCCAGCCAGGCTGAGGAGTGGGTGGCTGGACAGGGTCGGTGCAGGAGGGGTGGAGCACAGCTCTTGGGAACAAGCAGGAGGAGATGCTCCAGGCAGCCTCCCTGAAGGCTGGCTCCTCTTCTGAGGTGAGGTGGGCTGTGTCGGGGAGGCATAGGGTGTTGGCGAGCTGCTCTCTTCCTCCTGAGTACTCTGGGTCACGCTGTGTCCCATCCCACTGGTCCTTCCTCACCCGCTGTGCTGTGAGTTCTGGCCATTGGTTCCCAAGCCAAATATTGAGGAAAGGCAGATGTCCAGTTTTTTGGGAGGGGTGGGACGCAGGAGTCTGCTTTTAAACAAGCTCCCCAGAGCACCTGAGCAGCCAAACCTTGGCTGCCCTAGCCTCTTTTCAGATGAGAAAGGAGCCCAGAGAGGGGAGAGGGCCTGCCAAGGCGGCACATCTCGCCAGGTGCTGTGTAGGCTGAGCCTTGGGTGTGTCAGGCAGAAGGGGCAGCTGCAGGCCCACCTAGGCTTATGTCTGTCATAGGCCATGCTTGAGAATTCTCTGCTGCGTGAAGCGGGCTCTCCCCTGCTGCTTCCCTGCCACTGGAGCTGCCTCATGGCATCCCCTTGCTCAGCCGATGGCCCAGGATTGTTGACTGAGGGTCCTGTCTGGTCTGGACCAGGCTCGTCCTATGATCTCCCTGCAGATTGTACATCCCTGGCCTGCCCCAGGGGCTCTGGCACCCTGGTTTTGCTGCAGGGGGTGACAGTCACTGACCTGCAACCGAGCAAGGGGCGACTCAGGAGAGCCAAGGTTGTCTCCACTCCGATCCCCCTGGGTGATTCTTCCTTCTGTCTCCCTCATTCCCCCAGTGCCGCCCTCCTACCCCATGTTGCTGAAGCAGATGAGTTGGAGCAGGACTCAGGAGGGTACTGGGCCCAAGTTTTAGACTGACCGTAGGAATGAGTATTGAGGGGAGGCAGATCAGCCCAGCTAGAGTCCCCAGATGTCGGCACAATGCAGGGGAAGGTAGGTGCTGCCCGTGAAAAGTGCTGGGTTGAGAGGTCGCCAGCCTCCTTGCTTGAGGCTTCATTTCCTAGGGTCTTTACACGGTGGGCCCATCTACAGTCGGAGCTGTGGTGGTGGTGATTCTTCTCCTGCAGGCTGGCGCACGCCCCCTCCTCTTTCCCACTAGATTCAGATCTGAGTCCCACGGCCCATGGACACGCGATGAATGCCCTGGGGTTGGTTAGCGGGAAAAACAGAAGTCGACTTGATGCCCTGGCTCGGCTCCGGAGGAGGAAGGCAATCCGGGCAGCCTTCCCAGAAGTGGAGGCATTTGCAGAGGCCTTCGGTGCGTTCTCGTCCGGGTGGAAGGCGGGGACTTGGATTTGTTGGAAAGCGGTGTCCTGCGCCCTAGGCTGGAAGCCTGGCCTCGGCCAGGGGCCTGGAGCCTCGGGGTGGCGGGTGGGGGGCGGGGCGGGGGCGGCCCCTACTGGGCGGGCTTCCGTCTGCGCTCCCGCGTCCCCGACAGGCGGCTCATTTGCATGGAGAGCGGTGGCGGCCAATGGGCGCGCGCGGCCGGGCATGCTGGGATCGGGCTGGGCCGGCTGGGCCGCGGCGGCTGGCGGATCGCGGCTTGACCGGCTCTGGGTGGCCGAGGCGGCAGCTGCGCGGCGGCAGCGGGGCAGCTGTGGCGCTCTCGGAGCCCCGAGGGCACGCCGCCAGAGCAGCTCAGTGTGCGCCACCGCGGGAGTCGGGGCCCCAGGCCCGCTGAACACCATGAACCACCTGGTGAGGGCGGCAGGCGGGGCCGGGCCGCGTCTGGGCTTCGAGGCGGCAGCCCTGCCGGCTCCGGGGTGGGCGCGGGCTGGAAGGGGTTAAGCGAGCGGCATTTCCTGCCGGACCTGCGGGGCCTGGGAACCGCCGACCGGGGTCCGCGGCCCCGGGACCTCCTTCCGCCCTGGTCGGGGAGCCGGGAGGCAGGAACCGCGGGGGCTCCGGAGCCTGCGCGCCTCGGGGGCGTTGGCGGGGCCGGGCGCGGTGGCCGCCAACCGGCAGGAAGATGCCTGTGTCGGGAAAGTGACTGGCGGGGCCCGCGCTCCGTGGCCGGCGGCCGCCTGCTGTGTCACCTTGGGCCTCTGCGCCCTGCCTCCGAGCCTGTTTCCTCGGCTGCGAGGAGGGACCGTTGAGCCTCGGGCGGGTGGTCCGTCTGGTGTGGTGTGGGACTGCCCACCGATCCCGGAGAGAGAGGAGCTCCGGGGGACCGAGGCCGGGGGGGGCAAGTGCGTGGCGCCAGCGAGGAAGGCTGTGATGCCGGAGCACCCGGGTCCGGTTAATGATTCACTTCGGCCGCCGGCGCCGGGTTCCGGGAGAGGAGCGGGGGTGGGGTCGGGCGCGCCGCGGGCTTTGCAGCCCTGCACGCCCAGCGCCGGTGGAAGCCGGGTCCTGGCTGGCTACAGGAGTCCTAGCTGCACAGGAGAGTCGCGGGAGTGGGCCGGGGCCGGGTTCTACAATGTGGACGTGAAGGCTTTGGAGTCCATGGTTGGGGGACCCGCAGAGCTAGAGCCGGGGCAGGGCTGCCTCTCGGGGGTCCGAGAGGCGAGGCTGATTGCTGGGCCGAGGTGAGGGAGCTGGGAAAGCTGAGATTTGCCTAGGGGTGCGGGGTGAGGGGCTTACGACCCGAAAGATGGGGTTTCGAGTTCCAGATCGGGAACAGCAGCTCCTTTTCGCACCACAAGGCTCCCGCTCCCTCCTAAGAGTCTCTGGTTTCCTTTCCCGCACTCCTCCCGGGTCCCGCTGCGTCTTTGGTCACCTTCTCAGAATGACCATGGGTTGATTTCCTTGCTGGATTCGGCCAGGTGAGATGTTTCCCATCCCCCTGGGCCGGGGCACGCCCCCTCTTGTGCCCATTCCTTTCCCTCGGTGGAGAGTTGGGTGGTGGGGACTGGCTGGTCTGTGAGAGCAGATGTCGGGGTGCCTGGAAAATCGGGGCCCAGGTACCGGGGCGGCGGGGCTGTGGGGAAAGGAGCTTTGGGGAGGAGCTGCTGACGCTTCCTGCTGGCACTGCTTGCCTGGGAGCTGGGTGGAGGCAGGGCAGGGCAGTTCCAGGTTCTGCCAGGAAAGTCACCTTGGGCTGGGGCAGGAGGCTTGGAGCCTCTGGCCGTTACTGTTTGTCCGAGCAGGAGGGTGAGCACTATGGACTGGTACCATGGCCCCAGGTCTGGGCGAGGGATGGAAATAAGGACAGTGCCACTAGGGCCTCCTGTCTGTGCAGGAAGGGCCCTGAGACAGCTCTTCAAGCCCCTTTCCCATTATACGGATGGTGCAGATGGGGACACTGAAGTACAGAGAGACAGTTAGTTGTCCTCAGAACTGGATCTAGAACCTGGTCTCCTGACATGGCCCCCAGTGCAGCACCACGTGTGGCTTCTGAATTCCCAGTCTGGGATTGAGGGAGCTCTGGTCCTAGGGGGACCACTATGCTGTTTTGGGATTATCAACTTGGTAGGGACCCTCTGGTTCCAAGGCTATACCTTTGTGGCACTCTGCTGGTATCTACTGTCCCTTTAGTAGGTCCTACCACCCTTTTCTCCTGAGCCTGGACAACTTCTTCCCTTGCCCTCAGGAGCCCACAGCCAGCTGAAGCAGCTAGAACCAACCAGCAGGGGAGGTGCGCTCCAGGGGGGCTTCTTGGAGGAGGCAGTATTGGAGTCAGACTTGAAGTGTGGGGCATGGGGGTTGGGTCATAGGGATGTTTGTCCAGCAAAGACACTGGGCAAGCCTCTTCTTCAGCCCCCAGAAAAGGGGCTGCAGGGTGGTCTCCCTGTAAGAGTGTGGCGCTCTGCCCTCTGTCAGGCCCTTCCTGACCCTCTGAGTACAGGAGAGGCCCTGACTCCACCTGCGTCTTGCTGCCCTGACTTCCTCCCACCTCTAGGTGCTAGTCTGGGGCAGAAATAGGGTGAAGGGGTGGGTCCAGCCTCCTTGATGACACAGTTGGGGTTGGAGGTGGGAGCTACCCCTATTCTGGGCCTGGTGCTGTCTCTGAAGTCAGGGGTCAGCCTCACACTGAACTCTCTGCCAAAAGTCCGAATCACAAGCATGAGCTCCAGCAAGTCCACTTGAGTGAACCCCGCTGATCCTGCCTGCAGGGGTACAGGCCTGGGGCCTGCCAGCTGTCCCCACTGTCCGTGGGGTGTTTTGGGTTGCAGGTTCCATGTCCTGAAGCGAGAGGGCCCTCCCTGTGCCACCTCCTCTGCCCAGCCTCTTAGGGACAGTGCCTGGGATGCCCTGGCAGGAGGAGGGGCTGGGGCGTGCTTCCAGACCATAGCTGGCCTGGGCATAAAGGCATCTGCTGTGGCGCTGCAGTGAAAACCAGGCTGTGCTCTGTGCTTGTGTCGGGGCACCCTTGGCAGTGGCTACCCCACAGGTGGCTTTTTATTCCCTCCTGCTGCTGAGTGTCACGCGTGGGGCTGAGGGCCTGCACACCTTCCCTGCCTCATCCTCTCCGAGGTTTCACGCCCTACTAAGGCGGGCAGGACAGGAGCCATGCTCCCCTGGGGTGGCTGTGGACCGTGGGCCCCGCACACAGGCTGTGTGATCTGCCCATGCCCATGCTGCCTGCCACCCGGGCACCCAGGACTTGAGCCCAGACCCTGGCCACCCAGTTGTCTGTGGGAGTATTAGGGGAAGATGCCACTAAACTGGGAGGTCCTGGTGTTCCACCCAGGATGGGGACGTGGAGGAGGGAAGAGGAGGTGCCCCTCAGAGCTTGAGGCCAGGGCCAAGTGGGGTGATCAGGACCCCTCCAGGTGGGTCCCGGGTGCGGGTGGCCAGTTGGGCACACGCTCATTGGGCCTGCATCCGTTGGCCATGGAGGCTCTTTGGGACAAGCAAATAGAATGCTCCAGAAATAAACTTGGCCCAAGTTTGTGACGGTTCTGGGTATGAAAGAAACCAGTGTTTCCCAAGTGCCTGCTGTGTGTGAGGCTCTGTGCTGGGGCGGGTGCATGTGTGTGTTGGGGGTGTGGACAGGAGGGGTGGGAAAGGCCCGTGACATTTCCTCTCATGGTTTCCACGAACCCAGGCATCACCCCTGGGTGGAGATAAAGTGGAGCCACCCAGCTCTACTGTGTCTCAGCACGGGGTTGGCCTCTGCTGCTTCTGGACTCAGTGACCCTGGACTGTCAGGGAGCTTCTGAGCCTTGTTTTTCCTGTCTAATAAGATGGAGGTATTTCTGTCTTATGGGGTTGTGTTGAGGGTTAAATGAGCTGGTGGCTGTGAGGGAAAGAGCTCTGCCTCCGGCAGGGAGGAACTGTGCTGTTCTTACTGTTGTGAACCTAGTGACAACTGTGGTGGTATTACCCGTTTCCTTGTCTGCCCCCAACCCCGGGGTCTTGGGCAGAGACCAGGAGTTCTTGCCATTTTCTCCCAGCTCCCACCTTGTGCTGGCTTGTGGGTGCTGTGCTGAGGTCACATTTGCTGGGTGAAAGGGTGCAGGCCAGATGTGAACCAGGCCTGGCAGAGAGGGTTTGGTCAGCGGTGATACCTGCGGTGTTCTCTGCAGTTGGCTCGGGCTGTTCCCGCTCCTGAGAACTCCTCGGTTGTCCCTTCAGGCACCCAGGGAAGGCTCCTTGGAGCAGCAGCATCTCCCCTTACCACTCCCCGACACCAGCTTCCCCCCAACCCAGAGTCAGAGTTTGGGGACAGCCACAGCATGTCCAGGGCTTCCAAGGCAGCTGGCAGAGCCAATGAGGAGAACCCAACACCCATCCGACGGCTGCAGCTCTCCCTGACGTGTGCCACCCACAGCCCTGGTCCCAGCCGCTCTGCTTCTCAGGGCCTGCCTGCCCAGCCCGGGTGGATCTGGTGCCCAGGCAGGTCCCAGGGACACAATGAGGGCCATTCTCAGAGCCAGGCAGAGCCTGTGGGGCAGTCCTGTCAGCTCCCATGTACAACAGCTGGGATATTGTTTGGGGAGTGCTGGCATCAGGCTGGGGATCTCCTCCTCTGGCCCTGCCCTCTGGGATGAGCGAGCCGTCAAGGGCCTTCCTAGGTTCCTCTGGTGCACATATCCTGGAGCTACCCTTCTGAAGGAGGTAGACTTGTCCTCTTGTCCCAGGTGCCTGGGGTCCAAGGGTGTGAATCGGGCTATGTCAGGACATGCTGGGTGGTACTGTGAGGTGGGGGCCAAGGGAAGGGGGTGTCCCAGGAGGAGCCTTCCTGGACGGGATGATAGTCCAGCAGGTCCTGAAGTGGGAGTGGGGTGTGGCAGGAGTGAGGTACCAGAGACTCAGCAGCCTCCACTGTGTCTTGGACACAGGTGACTGACAGTGTCCACCTGGACTGGCTTTGCACCCCATCTGAGGTCACAGTTGTATCCCTTGAGAACTTGGGCAGGAGCACCTGACTGGCCCAGCTTGGGTCATGCCCTAGGCCCAGCAGTGCAGGAGGCCAGGAAAGTAGGCTTAGGGAGACTGGCCTCTCCTCTAGTTTGGAGCATGGCAGGGGTTCCGGGAGAGGCCGCTGGGGGGCCTGCGAGCATGTCCAGAGCAGGAATGCTTGAGGTGGTGTGCGCTTTGCTCGTCTGGGCTTATCTGGCCATGGGAAGCTGGTTGTGTGGATGACGTTCACTGAGCTGTGCACGCATCATCCATGGAGTCTGTGGCGTGAGTCCTTCTGCCACTCCAGGGTCACAGCCTGCCTCCCTGCTCCAGCCCCCTGGCTGAGGCCCTTCCTCTGCCCTATGCTCTTCCCAGACAGGAATCCTGTGGAATGTCGTCTCTTCGGGGAGGCCGTCTCTGAACCTGTATGCAAAGGCCTTCTCCCACATTATTTTTGGCACCCCACTTTCTTCCCCATGAGAGCAAATTGTTTGCTGTCTTTCTGTCCCACTACAGTATAGGGCCGGTTCAGACAGAGGCCTTGTCCACTAGGCCTGCGCTATCTCTGCGGAGCCCGGCCGAAGCAAGGGCCAGGCGAATCTTTTGTTAAAAGAACAGTGTGCACTGGGCACAGGGGCTCACGCCTTTAATCCCAGCACTTTGGGAGTCCGAAGCTGGAGGATCACTTGAGCCCAAGAGTTTGAGAACAGCCTGGGCAACATGAGGAGACCCCATCTCTACACAAAATTAGCTGGGCATAGTGGTACGTGCCTGTAGTCCTAGCTACCTGGGAGGCTGAGGTGGGAGGATCGCTTGAGCCTGGGAGGTGGATGCTGTGAGAGCCATGATCGTGCTAATGGGCGATAGAGCAGGACCCTATGAAACCAGGGCTGTCATCCAGCAGAGAGGATCTAGGTGCTCAGAGAGGCTAAGGGATTCGCCCGAAGTCCCACAGCGGGGCCCAGGTCTGAGTCTTAGCTACTGCCTAGTGAGGAGGAAGGAGTGCGTGTCCTTGGGGAACAGACGGGGAGGCAGAGAGACCCAGAGAGGCGAGGCCCTGGCCAGCTGGAGTGGTCGGTTGTGTACCAGCAGCAGCAGCGTCCAGAGCTCAGGCTGGGCGGGAGCACACCAGCTGACGCAGGCGGGGGAGCTCCTGGTGCCAGGCGCCTGGTGCCACGTGCCCAGCCTGTGAGGTGCTTCCCAGCCTGGCTTCCGTGGCCCCAGACTGGGCTGCGGCCAATCAGTGAGCTCATTCCAGGAAGGGTTGGACCTTGAGGCCAGAGGCCACAGCCGCTCACCTGGGGCGGACTTTCCCTCCCTGCCGGGCCCTTCCCTCTGCAGAGCCCTCGGCCTCCCTGCCTGTGCTCCCTCAGTCTTCCTGAGTGCCTGGCCCTGCCTGGCGGGGCCTCTGCCAGCCTTTCCTGGGCTGCCCTTCTAGGAGGTGAGGGGCCTTCGCAGGGCGGTCCCCTCTGTCTAAACCCCCACCTTCTCTGACTTGGCTGGAGGGGAATTTTCCTGTGACTCACTCTGCTGGCACTTCCTGTGGTCACCAGGGCAGGGGCTGGGGGACCTGGAGGGGCAGCTCTATGGTGTGTAGGGTCACTGGGGGAGGGTGACCCGCCCCCTGATGGGCTGTGATTCCCAGAGGCAGGCTGCAGACCATATTTGGGAAATGCTTGTCTTGCTGGCTGCCTGGGATGGGGGCCCTGAGCACGGGTGGGCTGCAGGACAGCCCCCACCCTCCCGCTCCTCTGTGGGGCTCTGGCCCCTGACCTGCCGCAGTGCCTGTCCCATTCTGCCTCAGAGCCTGGGACACAGTCCACTGTTTTCTTTTTTTTCTTTTTGCGTATTTTTTTCAGCCCCAAAGCAAGAAACACTCATTCCTGAAAAACAGGAAGAGAAAGTGTCTCCATTGTCTCAGATATCTCTGGAGTCGTCCTGACCCTCTCCTGTCTTTACGTTTCACAGGATGTTTTCTTGAGGCGTGCTTTTCACTTGAGTTCCTTTTTCATTCTGTTGTAATTGTGGTGTGAACAGTGTTGCAGCCATCCAGGGCCTCTGCCCTTGCGCTCACCTTGGCTCTGATGTGACTCCACCTGGGCCTGCCTTCTCCGAGCTGCCCCCTGGCCCCTCCCTTGGGCCTTGCTCCTCCTGGCTCCCCACACAGTAGCCTCTGGCCCTTTTAGGGACTGGAGGCTCCTAGCTGCTCTGGAGAAATAGGTCCCAGCTGATGACGCCCACCCAGGGCAAATGAGCCGTGGGGTCTGCATGTCTGCTCCTGGGACCTGGGGTACCTACTCTCTACTCAGGCTGCTTACCATCGCCCTCTGATGCCGGCCAGGGAGACGGAGCTCAGAGGGGTCTGTCAGTCCCTGCTGGTGTAGGGGAGGCTGGGCCCTAGGGACTTGGAAGAGGTGTCACCCCCACTCTGCCCCAAGGCCCAGGCTCCGGCTTCCTGTTTCTGCCCAAGGAGGCGTGGCCCTTTCTTCCTTGTTTCACTCCTTGCCGATGGAGTCCAGAAAATGGAACTTGGGCCCAAGTGGGGATGGTCACACAGCTACTGGTTGGCCAGAACCGAGGTCCCATTTCTGAGTCAGTCTCCACCAGGCTGCACGTCTAAGACCCCAGGAGACTCCAAGGAGGGACTCTGCAGGGCAGCCCAGACCTGAGACCAGGCTGGTGGGGTGGCTGGAGCCCAGTCGGGTCACCACGCAGCCGGCCTGGCACTTTTCTCAGACTCGACTTCCCTGTGTGTGAAGTCTGGGGCCCCTGTGGAACCCATGCAGCCTTCGGCCGCCCTAGGAGGGGCTGCAGCCCTGGCCTTGTCTCACCCCGTGCCTCCCTCACACGTGCCTTCTGCTGGAACCGACCACACCCTCCAGCCAGGGACCCTCTGTCTCTCTGGGCCCATCTTGCGCCTGGCAGCTCGATGGGGTGGCAGCAGCAGCAGGGGCGAGGACGCATGGGCGTGGCGGGAAACTGCGAGGCCTCCCTGCCTGGGCTCTTGTGTCCCAGCAAGGCTCTGCACCTGCCCTCACCATCGCCCTCATGCCTCTGATCCAACAGCCTCTTCCAAGTCCCTGTCGGATTGCTTGGCTCCTGGGCCACGTGGAGGACGTGCCCTGCCCTGGGAGGGTTTGCTGAGGGCAATGGGGCCAGGACCGGGAGGGCGTGCCTCCTGTTTGCTTCCCAGCCTTGGGGAAGGTGTTTGAAGTTTCTAAATTAATTACTGACTTTTTGGATTTTGGGTAGATGGACTTTGTTAAGGAAGCTTCCTTTCATTTTTGTTCATTTTTTATCCTAAGAAGCTGTCCTTTTTGTCAGATTATTTTTGTGCATCTCAAGAGAGAACCATTTGCTATTTGTTTTAACTTGGCAGCATTGTCGTCGTTACTGCCGCTCTCCCTGTGTTGTTCCAGGTAGCAGAGTGGCCTTGGGTGGGGCTTTTAGGGGTATCTTGAGGGTCATCCCTGGAGTTTTGGTGGTGGCAGTGGTCAAGAGGATTTTGAGGTGCTCTACAGGTGCAGTTGAAAGAAAGGCCAGGATCAGCTGGGCCTTTCTGCTGGGGAACAGGTGGAGACATTGGAGGCAAAGGCACAATGATCTCACCACAAACTCCACTAAGCTCTTTTCCCAGTGTCAAAGCTGGGCACCTCCCCAGATGGGGCAGGAGCTGGGGATCCCCCGACGCCCCATGCACATCCTCCTGGTCTCACACCTGTGTCCTCTCTCCCCAGAACGTGCTGGCTAAAGCCCTCTATGACAACGTGGCCGAGTCCCCGGATGAGCTGTCCTTCCGAAAGGGTGACATCATGACGGTGCTGGAGCAGGACACGCAGGGCCTGGACGGCTGGTGGCTCTGCTCGCTGCATGGGCGCCAGGGCATCGTTCCTGGGAACCGCCTCAAGATCTTGGTGGGCATGTATGATAAGAAGCCAGCAGGGCCTGGCCCCGGCCCTCCCACCATCCCGGCCCAGTCTCAGCCTGGCCTCCATACCCCGGCGCCTCCAGCCTCCCAGTACACGCCCATGCTCCCCACCACCTACCAGCCCCAGCCTGACAGTGTCTACCTGGTGCCCACTCCCAGCAAGGCTCAGCAAGGCCTCTACCAAGCCCCGGGTCCCAGCCCTCAGTTCCAGTCGCCCCCAGCCAAGCAGACATCCACCTTCTCGAAGCAGACGCCCCATCACCAGTTTCCCAGCCCCGCCACAGACCTGTATCAAGTGCCCCCAGGGCCTGGAGGCCCCGCCCAGGACATTTACCAGGTGCCACCTTCTGCTGGGATGGGGCATGACATCTACCAGGTCCCCCCGTCCATGGACACACGCAGCTGGGAGGGCACGAAGCCCCCGGCAAAGGTAAGGCTGTCCTGGCACAGTCATGCAGCCCCACGGGTATAGGCCCAGGCCCTGGTTTCTGGGCACAGAAGGGCCCAGCCACCCTCAGTCACTGGCCGTCCAGGCGTGGCTGTGTGTTTGGTCTGGGGTCAAAATGGGAAGTGAGTGTTTGGGGAGTGTTCATTTGTCTGGGGAAGATGGATGTGAATGGACCCAGAGGAGAGACGCCCAGCTGGCCTCAGCCAAGCCGATCTGAGTAGCGGTGTCACCACAGGGATCAGAATGTTGAGGCATTCCAGCGGGCAGGCAGGGCTTGGCACATGGGCCCCTGCGAAGGAGAGGCCAGCTACTTCATGTTCACGCCCTGCCCTCTGGGTTTACGTGTCAGCCTCTAGATGGGGTTCCAGCACATCTTCTGACCGCCCCTGCCTCCACGGGCCAACCCCTCTCCTCTTATGGGGGATGCTAGGGTCCAGTGGGTGCTTACGGTGATCTGGATGTGACTCCTGGGAGGACACTGCCCCTGGAATTGCTAGAGGAGGGCTACTCTGAGAGCCTCCTGAGCTCTTGCCAGTGGGATGCTGGGCCTGGGAACAATACCTCTGGCCTCCAGACCCTGAGCCCACTCCCCAAGGCCACAGGCCCCCTGCCTCCCAAGCTCAGCTGCCCGTAGGAAGGAGTCAGAACTGGAGAGGGCGGCAAGGGCCACTGGCTGCAGCAGGAGCAACCTTTTCTCACCTTTGATTGGTCCACTCCCCTTGTGCCAAAGCCCCCTCGAGAGCTGGGGTGTGGAGTTTCCAGGCCTAGACATGGAGAGGGTATCTCAGGGTCTCTCGTCTTTTCCTGCCTGCTTCTTAGGGCTCACCAGGAGGACCTGAGAAACCCAGCCCATGCTGCTGTCTCAGCACTCCTGGGGACATAGCAGCCCAGGCTGTTTGGGGTCAGCTTCCCAGGACCCAGGCCAAGCCTTGTTTTTGCTGTGTCCCGTCTAGAGCCGCCTGTGTCTGGAGAGACACTGGCCAAGCGGACACTCAGCCTAGGGCTAAGGTGGAGACATTGGTGCCAGCTGGGCAGCAAGTCAGCAGGGAGTCACCTCCACCCCTGCCATGGGTGGCCTGGTACCCAGGAGGTGTGGCCGGAGGACACTGGCAGGTGGGACTCCATGGACTTGGGCCACCAAGCCTGGCCACCAGGGGAACCTGGGTCACTGGCTCCCGCTTCCTGCTCTACCTGCTCCTTCAGCCATCTGGTCAGACGTGAGCCTGGCTGGCATGAGGCTGCCTGGGTGGGGCCGCTCCCACACTGGCTTTAGCAAGAGGAGCAGGGTCCTGTTACCCCTGGGGAGGCGGCAGGGAGCAGCGTCCTGTGGGGGAGCCCCAGACCATGGTCCATGTATACCCACACTCCACACAGATGAACACACGGGCATGATACCTGTACCCCACAGGTACAGACACCCATGCACACACCATATGCACGAACACACACACGTGCTACCTGAATGTGCATGAATATATGCACATATCTGCATCCCATACCCCACAAATGGACACACGTATACGCCCACACATGCACACATCATATGCATGAACACGTGCACACCCAAACCCCGTATGTGTAAACACGTGCATACACACCCCACACAGACACGTGTACGTCCACACATACAAAGCATGTGCACCCACCAGTATCCCACAAACGTGCAAAATGCATGTGCATATGCACACACACACACACAGTCCACGCTCCACATGCCCCAAGGTCAGGCACACCCCCTCTCCTCCTCTCCTGCCTTTGCAGTGAAGCTTGTCCTGGTGCAGCTGGAAGCCCTGTGGGCCGCGGAGCAGCAGCGAGACCCCAGACAGAGCCTGGCCTCGAGCCTTTCTTTTGGCAGCTATTCTGTTTCCCTCTCTGGCAAGGGGCCTGCTCTCAATTGCATCAGGGGCTCAACCAACTGGGTCCTTCTCCGTCCATGCCCACTGGTAGAGCTGCCCAGGCCTGTGCCCCAAAGGCCCTGACCTGGCTGATGGCCCAGGAAGGAGAGCCCTACGTCCTGGGCCCAGTTGCTCTCCCCTAGGAAACCTCCCCCAGTCTTGATTGTATCTGCTTGTATTTTATGGTCACAAAAGCAATGCTTGTTTGCTGTCGAAAATGCATAATGTATGGAAAAGTCTGGAGGTGAAATTTTCCAATCGCTGCCCTGTGTTTCACAGATTTGTACATGTAGTTTTGCATTTCAAAGTTGAAAATCCAACATTAGATATCAAAAGAATTTTGTTGCATTCTTTTTTTTGTTTTTTTTGAGATGGAGTCTCACTCTGTCCACCAGGCTGGAGTGCAGTGGCGCAATCTCGGCTCACTGCAAGCCCCGCCTCCTGGGTTCACGCCATTCTCCTGCCTCAGCCTCCCTAGTAGCTGGGACTACAGGCGCGGTGGCGGGCGCCTGGCTAATTTTTTGTATTTTTAGTAGAGACGGGGTTTCACCGTGGTCTCGATCTCCTGACCTTGTGATCCGCCCGCCTCGGCCTCCCAAAGTGCTGCGATTACAGGCGTGAGCCACTGCGCCCGGCTTGTTGCATTCTTAAAGCTTCTCCCTAAGCCGCCTTGGACTTCGCTGGGTTGCCCCCTCTGCTGGAACAGGCCCTGGGCAGTTTCCAGTTGCTCGTGTCTTCAGTACAGTGGCACGGCAGTAACACCTGGCTGCGGGACATCTGTGTCCGAACCTCCATATCCTCCCCTTTAAGCCTCAGGCCTGCCCCTCAAATGCCTGGGAAACTGAGTCTCCCAGTTCCAGGGTAGTGGTTGGCTGGACTGACAAGGAGCCCTTGCCAGGACGGCGTGTGGGCGGGATGGACACTGGCTCTCAGGAAGCCAAGAGGGTGAGTGACAAGGGTAGTGGCCAGGAGCGTCAGACCCCTGGGGCCTGGAGCAGGGTCCAGCGGGTGCTGAGGTGGGAGCCTGGTGGCCCGTATGGCTGGGGGAGAAGTGAGGGCCACACCGGCATCGAGACTCTTTGGGCCGGGTGTGGGCTGTAGGAATCTGAGGGCGTAGGCTCTTTCATGGGCAGGTGGGACTCCCCGGGGGAAGGCATCTGTGGGAGGTCACTCAGGTCATGACCCTGGTCAGTGCCCAAGGAGACAGGCATGGCGTGGGGTCATGTGTGCACGCGGTCCTTTTGGGCCTGAGTTTCACCCTCCTCGCCCTAGAAGCTTCATCTTGCCCCAGGCCCCCATGTGCTGGGACCTCAAGCCGGGGGGCCTGGAGCTGGGGAGGGAGGGGAGCGGGCTGTGGTGTTGGCCCCTCAGGCCACCATGACCCAGGTCGGGTGAGCCCCTCGCACTTGGGTGTGTCCCGGTGGCTGTGGTCACAGCGCTCCTGTGGTGCTCCATTTCCCGAGGAGGAAACGAGGCTCCTGAATGGGGACCTGGGGATGCCAGAGCCAGGAGCCAGCCCAGGTCAGGGGTGACACCCATTTTGCAGAAGGGGGAGACCAGCCACTGAGCTCCAGGGTGGGGGCCCACCTTGTCCCCTTCTTCCGACCTGACGCCTGCCTCTTGGACCCTGACCGGGAGTCTGGGATGTGTTCCTGAGCTCAGTCGTCCCCCTGCTTGATGCCTGATCCTAGGGGAGGAGAGGGGCAGCACCCTGGCCCTGGTGTTGCTTGGGTTCTGTGCGTGCACCTGGCAGTTGGCCTGTGTTGTGTTTTCTCTGCTTGTATGAGGCGTGTGTGTCAGAGACCATGTGGGTCTTTTTTTTTTTTTTTTGTTTTGAGACGGGGTCTCGCTCTGTCACCCAGACTGGAGTGCAGTGGCCAGATCTCAGCTCACTGCAAGCTCTGCCTCCTGGGTTTACACCATTCTCCTGCCTCAGCCTCC
Source organism: Piliocolobus tephrosceles (assembly GCF_002776525.5). Classification (NCBI taxonomy): domain Eukaryota; kingdom Metazoa; phylum Chordata; class Mammalia; order Primates; family Cercopithecidae; genus Piliocolobus; species Piliocolobus tephrosceles. Next base: position 59,928,020 of record NC_045450.1, on the reverse strand, counting down.
CGAGTAGCTGGGACTACAGGCGCCCGCCACATCGCCCGGCTAGTTTTTTGTTTTGTTTTTTTTTCCTTTAGTAGAGACGGGGTTTCACCGTTTTAGCCAGGATGGTCTCGATCTCCTGACCTCATGATCCGCCCGTCTCGGCCTTCCAAAGTGCTGGGATTACAGGCTTGAGCCACCGCGCCCGGCACCATGTGGGTCTTATGTCAGTGTCTGTGCCTCTGTCCCCTCCTCCTGGGCTCTGGCTGTGTTCCCCTAACCCCCAGGGGACCTCCAGGGCCTGCTGGTGGGGTCTCAGGTGTGTAGCAGGGTGGCCTGTGATTAGCAGTGTCATTCGCCTAACGAGCTTTTTCCACTGGTGGCTGCCTTGCTCTGTTTTTCTAACAGAAACATTTGGTCACTGTGGCTGCCTGCTGCCACCCGACTCAGCTCCAAGAGTGGCAGGCGGCTGTTTGCCTAAGGAGGCTGGCCCGGGTCCAGCTGCACCCCTGGGCCTCACCGCATGAGGTTGGGACGGCCACCGGCGGGGTGCTCTTGGAGGATGCTCACGCCTCCCTCCTGCTGGTGCTGGGTCCTGGCTGAGCCTTGGGGCTGGGTCCCCACCTGCCTTTCGGAGGCTGGGAGGCCTAGAGAAGCCTTAGGCCATGCCTCAAGGCCCAGCCAACCTGCCACGTCCCTCCGCCCCGCCTGCCCCACTGTTGGCAGGTCCCCGCGTCTAAAAATAGTTCTGGAGGCGACTCAAGTCTGGAGCGCGTGGAGGGAGATGAGTCTGGAGAGGCGGCCGCCAAATCCACTCTCAGACACACTGGAGGGGGGTGGCCCCGCAGAGGCCCCCAGCTGGAGACCCAGTGGGCCCAGCTCTGCTGCGCTGCGGGGGGCTCTGCCAGGCCTGGGGCTGCTGGGGGGCGCTGGGCGCCTCTGACGCCCCCATGCCCTGCACCGCCTCACAGCACCCTCAGTGAGCAGGGCTGGCTGCCTGCCTGCATTGGGAGGGCCTCTCGGGGTTCAGGGGCACTGGGCCCGAGGGAGAGGCTGCTTTGGCTCTGCTGCCTTGGGGGATGTGCAGGGAGGCCCTGAGTCAACCCTGTCCCAGACATCCCCTTTGATGAGGGAACAAAAGGTCTTTCAGTGGAGAGAGCTGAACAGGGAGCCTGGTGGTGGAGGCGTGTGGGCGCAGTGTGCCAGGGGCTGGAGAATCCCACCAGGGAGGCCTTGTCCTCCCCAAGGCAGGGAGGCCTTTGGGGAACGAGGCTGCCTGGCATGGCCCCTACCCCCTTCAGGCCATTGCTGGTGAGGGGCAGCATGGCCCTGGGCAGGCCCTTGTGCTGCCTGCCTTGGCCGCCCCGGGCTCTGGACCAGGGTGAGAGAGCCTGGGGAGGGAAGGGCTGGCCCTGGACCTGCCTCCCCCACTAAGCCTCATCCTTTCAGGTCGCTGGGGATCTTACCTGCTGCAGGCAGCTCCCCCGGGGCAGGCGCGGCAAGGCGGGGCAGCCTTGGTTCCAGCTGCTGTCCCCCCCAGCACACGCTCAGCTTGCCCCTCTGCTCCTGTCCTCCAGAGTCTCCCCATGTTGTGCTGTGGGGCAGGGGGTGCTAGGCTCTGTCTGGTCCTGGGCTGGACGCAGTCCCCTGCTGGGCCGATCCTTCTGAGGAGGCTACAGCTGGGTGGTGTGGGCAGCAGGCTCCGAGGCCTCCGACGTGACCTCTCGTCCTGCGGGGCTGGGCGCCCCAGTCACGGGGGGTTCCTTGCCTGTGGGTAGTGCCCTCCAGAGCCAGGGCCCCAGCCCCTCACCCCACCGGTGTCCCCCACCGTCATCAGCTCACACCCATACTCGTCTGTGGAGCCTTCCGGGTCAGCAGGCTGTAGAGATGGTGGTGTCCTGGCCCAGGACTGGGCCGCTCTGAATAAAACCCGGGGTTCTTGCTGTACCCAGCACTGCGTTCTGCTGGAGGAAGGTCAGAGGGTGCAGAGGGGGTAAGAACTGGCATCCTTGGGGAGCCGCGTCCCTTCCACCTGGTGTGCCCTGCCCACCTCCCAAAAGGACGTGGCTCCCAGGTGTGAGTGGAGCCTCCCTGAGGGCCGGTTCGAGGGCAGCAGTGAAGTCAGCTCTCTGCTCCCAGGTGGTGGTGCCCACCCGCGTGGGGCAGGGCTACGTATATGAGGCCGCCCAGCCGGAGCAGGACGAGTACGACATCCCGCGACACCTGCTGGCCCCGGGGTCACAGGACATCTATGACGTGCCCCCGGTTCGGGGGCTGCTTCCCAGCCAGTATGGCCAGGAGGTAGGTGTGGGGTGTGCAGCAGGGGGAGGGCAGGGCGGCGAGTCTGTGCCTCTGCTTGACCCTGGGCAAGGAGCTGCATCTTCTCAGCCCTGGCCAGGCCTGGGGGCGGTGCTGCAGGGTTTCTGCCTTTCCCATTCCCCCGCGCCATTAACCCTGCACTGTTTCTGCCCCCAGGTGTATGACACGCCCCCCATGGCTGTCAAGGGTCCCAATGGCCGAGACCCGTTGCTGGAGGTGTATGACGTGCCCCCCAGCGTGGAGAAGGGCCTGCCACTGTCCAGCCACCACGCGGTGAGCAAATGCCAGGGCCAGGCTGAGACTGTGGGGCGTCTGGGTGTGTGCACTGGGGTGCTGACCAGTGTCTTCAGGGCTTGGGGTGGCGGCAGGAAGAGACTGGCTCCAGACCCGAGTTCTGCTCCTCACTGGATCGTTGACACAAGAGGAAACCGAGCTCTCTTTTGAGCCTCAGCTTCCTCGTCTGCAGAACCGCCTGTGGCAAGGCCTTCCCCATGAGCTCCTGAGAGGGTATCTGCAAGGTGACCACAGGGTGTGTCATGTCACCTGAGATACATCCAAGAGTGAAGGGGGGACTAGTAATTATGTGGGAGCATCAGGGACAAACCAGGACTGTCCGGGGCCAACCAGAATTTGGTCCCCGATAATACGCGCAGAGCTCAGTCACACGCCTGCTGCAGAGTGGAAAGTTCACACGTGGTGGTGGTGATGAAATCATGATATGATGGTGGTGGCGGTGGCAGTATGAGAGCTAACCTTTCAGTGAGTCTGAGGTGACACAATTATGTGAATTAACACGTGTAATTCCTTGAGAGGAAGCTCTCCCACCTTCAGGTACAGCGGTGGTCACCTGGCTCTGGAGCCGGCTCGTCCCAGAGCTGTCATGGATGGGAATCGTGAAGGATGTGTGTGCCGGGGCTGTGTGTGTGCCTGTGTGTGTACATGTGTGTGGCTGGGTACTGCCCCCAGCCTCTGGGGTGGGCAGATGGACGGATGGACAGCCTTGACTGCCGCTTGTTCTCCAGGTCTATGACGTTCCTCCATCGGTGAGCAAGGATGTGCCTGATGGCCCGCTGCTCCGTGAGGAGACCTACGATGTGCCCCCCGCCTTCGCCAAGGCCAAGCCTTTTGACCCCGCCCGCACCCCACTGGTCCTGGCTGTGCCCCCTCCAGACTCCCCGCCGGCCGAGGACGTGTATGATGTGCCGCCCCCGGCTCCTGACCTCTACGACGTGCCCCCTGGCTTGCGGCGGCCTGGCCCAGGCACCCTGTATGATGTGCCCCGTGAACGGGTGCTTCCTCCTGAGGTGGCCGATGGTGGCGCGGTTGACAACGGTGTCTATGCGGTGCCTCCCCCAGCTGAACGTGAAGCCCCGGCAGATGGCAAGCGCCTTTCGGCCTCCAGCACTGGCAGCACACGTAGCAGCCAGTCTGCATCCTCCTTGGAGGTGGCGGGGCCGGGCCGGGAACCCATGGAGCTGGAAGTTGCCGTGGAGGCCCTGGCACGGCTGCAGCAGGGTGTGAGCACCACCGTTGCCCACCTTCTGGACCTGGCAGGCAGCGCCGGTGGGACTGGGAGTTGGCGTAACCCTACTGAGCCACAGGAGCCGCTGGTGCAGGACCTGCAGGCTGCTGTGGCTGCCGTCCAGAGTGCCGTCCACGAGCTGCTGGAGTTTGCCCGCAGCGCCGTGGGCAATGCTGCCCACACATCTGACCGCGCCCTGCATGCCAAGCTTAGCCGGCAACTGCAGAAGATGGAGGACGTGCACCAGACGCTGGTGGCACACGGTCAGGCTCTCGACGCTGGCCGGGGAGGCCCTGGAGCCACCCCTGAGGACCTGGACCGGCTGGTGGCGTGCTCGCGGGCTGTGCCCGAGGACGCCAAGCAGCTGGCCTCCTTCCTGCACGGCAATGCCTCGCTGCTCTTCAGACGGACCAAGGCCCCTGCTCCGGGGCCCGAGGGGGGTGGCACCCTGCACCCCAACCCCACTGACAAGACCAGCAGCATCCAGTCACGGCCCCTGCCCTCACCCCCTAAGTTCACCTCCCCGGACTCGCCAGATGGGCAGTACGAGAACAGCGAGGGGGGCTGGATGGAGGACTATGACTACGTCCACCTGCAGGTGGGTGCCGCCTGCCCGGTCCCGGCTCCTCTTCTGCCACACGGGGCTCCCGCACTTAGGGGGAGATTTGTTCCCAGCTGGGCCTGGTCCCTGGCAAGGGCCTGTACCCTCCTCTCACTCTGACCTTCCTCACCCCACAATGGCCCCACGTGCTAGCGTGGCCGTGTCATCGAGTCCTTCGTTGAGTCCCTCGGGCTGGTGTCTCCGGTGACCAGCAGCAGTGACTGTTGTGTGTTGGGAGACAGATCTGCAGAAATGTGTACGCAGAGAAAGATCCTCCGAGGGTGGGGGAGCAGCAGGAGGTGGTAGGAGGTGGCTGGGACTGCTCCTCCCGGGCCAGGCCCTGGAGCAGAGGCCTGGGTGCCAGCCGGGTGGGAGTCCCGGTGAGGAACATTCCAGGCTGAGCTGGGCCAGAGAGGCATCCGGGGCAGGGAACAGGTGGCCAGGCCTTTAGGCCAACAGGGAGAGATTGGGTTTGATTCCTGGTGTGGGAGCCTAGGCAGGCAGGGTGGAGCTTGTGGCCTTTCTGCAGGTGGCCAACCCTATGCCCAGTCTCTTCCTGGACTGGCAGGCGGTGAAAGGGGCGGCCAGGGCTGCTTCCTAGGAAGCCACCTTATCTGTCCCTGCATGTGCCAGCCTATGTATGTGTATGTGGGGCGGTCCCCACATGGGCCAGCTTGAGGGGGTGTGTGTATGTGTCCCCACGTGTCAGCCTGGGGGATGTGTGTCTGTGTCTGCGTCTGCCCCTGCATGTGCCAGCCTGTTTTGTGTGTCTGTGTGTGCGTGCGTGCGTGCGTGCGTGTGTGCGTGTGCGCGCGCGCGCAGCACCACCTGGTGGCCACTCAGCTCAGTGCGCCCCCACGGGGCTGGCCTGCTCTTCTGGCTCAGAAGAGAAGTGGCCTCAGTGCAGCCCCTGTCTCTCCCCTCCAGGGGAAGGAGGAGTTTGAAAAGACCCAGAAGGAGCTGCTGGAAAAGGGCAGCATCACGCGGCAGGGCAAGAGCCAGCTGGAGCTGCAGCAGGTGAGGCCCTGGAGCAGAGCAAGGCCCTGCCTTGCCCACTGACCCCCTGAGCCCTCAGCTCTTGCCCCACAGGGCCGACCCCGGGTCCCCAGCTTCTCCCCACACATTGTCTGGTAGTTCTCAGAGCTGGGCCCAGCCCACCACCCCCCTGCCTCCTGACCATCTTCATCTTTTCATTTGGTTTATTTTAAAGTTGTCAAGAGTAATTGTTGGAGACATTTAGGGCGTTAGAGAGTCGGGTGAGAGCAGAAAATAGACCCCTCACAGCTGCCATAGGCTCAGCACGGGGCTGGTTCTGTCTTGCTCCTTCCTCCAAGCTGCTCCCTGCATGTCCGGGATGGTGTCCTGTGGGCATTCGACTCTTCTGTCCCAGCATCTGCCGTGGCGTTAAGCATTCTTTGTGGATTCCTTCAAAGACCACATAGCATCTATTGAATGTTTGTATTGTACCCACACTTCCTTAGTAGTAGTTTTTTTTTTTTTTTTTTTTGAGACAGAGTCTTGTTCTGTCACACAGGCTAGAGTACAGTGGTGCAATCTCGACTCACTGCAGCTTCAACCTTCTGGGCTCACGTGATTCTCCTGCCTCAGCCTCTCCAGTAGTTGGGATTACAGGCGCCTGCCACCATACCTAGCTGATTTTTGTATTTTTTGTAGAGACAAGGTTTCACCGTGTTGCCCAGGCTGGTCTCAAACTCCTGGGCTCAAATGATCCACCTGCCTTGGCCTCCCAAAGTGCTAGGATTACAGTGTGAGCCACCACATCTGGCCCCTTATTATAAATACACTGCTGTGTTTATATGCTGACATATTATAGACTTTTCTTCATATTTTGAATCATTTCCTGAGGGTAGGAAAGAGGTATGTAAAAAAATATTAAGGGAGCTTTATTCTGATTATGAAGATAATTTTAAAAGTGAAAATACAGGATAGTACAAAGTGAACATAAAAATATCACCCGTCAAAGCTCCCTCGCCCACCTTCTGGGCGTCAAGGAGGTGGCAGAGGTGGGGACCTGAGACCCACGACGCACAGCGGCGAGGCTGCAGCTGTCTCATGAAAGTTCGGTGAGGATCAGTGAAGAGTGGAAGATGCCCGGGGAGTACCTGGCACATAGAGACACTCAGGAGAGGCCAGACATTGACGTCTCAGAACGGTGGCCGGGTGGGAGGGCTGAGGGCTGAGAAATTACCTGTTGGATACAGTGTACCCATATAACAAAACCTAACTGTACCCCCTGTTAAATCTCTTACAACACCCAAGAAAGGAATACATGTCACACCTGTAATCTGTACACTTTGGGAGGCTAAGGCAGGAGGATCACTTGAGGCCAAGGGTTTGAGACCAGCCGGGCCACATAGTGAGACCCAAGTCTCTATATATTAATAAAAATTAATGGCTCACAACTGTAATTCTAGCACTTTGGGAGGCCAAGGCGGGCAGATCACTTGAGGTCAGGAGTTTGAGACCAGCCTGGCCAACATGGTGGAACCCCCATCTCTACTAAAAATACAAAAATTAGCTGGGTGTGGTGGCATGCGCCTGTAGTCCCAACTACTTGTGAAGCTGAGGCGATAGAATCATTTGAACCCAGGAGGTGGAGCTTGCAGTGAGCCAAGATCGCGCCACTGCACTCCAGCCTGGGCGATGGGTGAGACTTTGTCTCAAAGTAAATAAGTAACTAATAATTGTTTTAAAAACCTGAATGTCGAGGCGGGCGGATCACCTGAGGTCAGGAGTTCGAGACCAGCCTGACCAACATGGAGAAACCCCATCTCTACTAAAAATACAAAAATATTAGCCGGGCATAGTGGCACATGCCTGTAATCCCAGCTACTTGGGAGGCTGAGGCAGAAGAATTGCTTGAACCCGGGAGGCAGAGGTTGCGGTGAGCCGAGATTACACCACTGCACTCTAGCCTGGGCAACAAGAGCGAAACTCCATCTCAAAAAAAAAAACCTCCTGAAATATCAACAGTATATATGTCTATATCTCCGTCTGTAGAGAGAGAACTCTGGGATCGCTGTGTTTTCAGAAGTGGTCACGTGCTGTATCCTTCCTGTGCGTGCCTCCAGCACTGTACCAGTTCCCTGCTGTTGGACACTTAGGCTGTTCCCAGAGTTTTACTTTTGTGAACAATGCTGTGACGAATACAAGTCTTTGCACTTATCTGATCAATCACTTAGATAACTTGCTAGAAGCTGGATTAAAGGCCAAGAATATATGTGAAAAACTCTAAAGATGTAGAATTCCAAAGCCAAGGACATAAAGTCCATGTTAAATGCAAGCCCATGGAGACTTACTCATGAGAACATCTATTGCCCCATTTTTGTATCGGTGAAGAATCTGAAATCTCCACCCGCAAAGTGTCTAATAGGAGAGTATTGGTTTAATAAAGTATGGACATTTGTGCAGTAGGATATTATATAACTATTAAGAGTTGTCAAAGAATAGAAAGGGCTGGGCACAGTGGCGCACGCCTGTAATCCCAGCACTTTGAGAGGCAGAGGTGGGAGAATCATCTGTGGTCAGGAGTTTGAGACCAGCCTGGCCAATATGGTGAAACCCCGTCTTTACCAAAAATACAAAAATTAGCCGGAGGTGGTGGCACAGGCCTGTAATCCCAGCTGAGGCAGGAGATTCGCTTGAAACTAGGAGGCAGAGGTTGCAGTGAGCTGAGATCATGCCACTTCACTTCAGCCTGGGTGACAGAGCAGTACTCCCTCTTTATAAAAATAAAAATAGTTTTGGGAAAAAAAAGACCCACAGAGCTTGTTGCCTGTGCTCCGTAGGGCTCACTGCAGCCTCGACTTCCCAGACTCAAGTGATTCACCTGCCTCAGCCTCCCAAAGTGCTGAGATCACAGGCATGGGCCACCTCACCCTGCCTCACCAGAGCTTTTCAAAGAAAAAAAGTCGAGTATGTATCTCACTGGCTAAGAGAACGGAGAGATGAAGGATTTCACCAAATAGCTGCCTGAGGGGGACAGTGCCAGGTTCTGAGTGTTAGGAGGGGAGGTTTACTATTGGTTTTGCTCATTGTGGCTTGGAGCTTCGCGCCTAGGGTGGGACGGAGCTTACCTGTCCTGAGTCTGGGTGTGGCTGGTAATTTCCGGGGCCACAGTGGCTTAGTGAGGACACGTCGTCCCCTTCAGCTGACTCCTAGGCACAGGAGTGGAAATGTTAACTTTCGTGTGTGGTTCTGGAAGGTGATGGTAGCAGAGGTTCTATTTAGGGGCGTTGGATTACAGGTGATGTCTTCCTTTTTTCTGTTTAATATATTTGAATCTTTTTATAATGTGTATGTTACTTTTGAACTAAGGAGAAAATTTTTTTAACTTTCTGTTTTGAAATATTTATAGATTCACAGGAAGTTGCAAAGATAGGGTCGAGGGATCCCCAGCGCCCTTCAGCCAGTTTCCCCAGTGCCACGTCTCAAGTCACGTGGGACAGTACCCAAGCCAGGACGGTGACCCCCCCCCCCGCCCCCAGGCAGCCACATTTCTGTTGTCCATCTTGTCCTTTCAAAACTGTTCAGGTCACGGAGTCTGATCTTTGGAGATTGGTGGAAAGGTAACTGAACAACCTCCAGAAGACTGGCCATGGGCCGGGTCCCGTCCCCGGGAGAGGAGACTGCGTTTCCCCACAGTCCCGTGCACTCTGAGTAGCAGACCTTTTAGAGAAGCCCAGCCCAGGGTGCCCAGGTCTTGGCCTGTGGTTCTGACTCGCCCGAGAGCCTAACCCTGCTCCTGCTTCCCTCCCGCCCCAGCTGAAGCAATTTGAACGACTGGAACAGGAGGTATCGCGGCCCATAGACCACGACTTGGCCAACTGGACACCAGCCCAACCCCTGGCCCCGGGGCGGACAGGCGGCCTGGGACCCTCGGACCGGCAGCTGCTGCTCTTCTACCTGGAGCAGTGTGAGGCCAACCTGACCACACTGACCAATGCCGTGGACGCCTTCTTCACCGCCGTGGCCACCAACCAGCCACCCAAGATCTTTGTGGCACACAGCAAATTCGTCATCCTTAGCGCCCACAAGCTGGTGTTCATTGGGGACACACTTTCCCGGCAGGCCAAGGCTGCTGACGTGCGCAGCCAGGTGACCCACTACAGCAACCTGCTGTGCGACCTCCTGCGTGGCATCGTGGCCACCACCAAGGCCGCCGCCTTGCAGTACCCATCACCTTCCGCTGCCCAGGACATGGTGGAGAGGGTCAAGGAGCTGGGCCACAGCACCCAGCAGTTCCGCCGCGTCCTAGGCCAGCTGGCAGCCGCCTGAGGGCCGTGACCCCAGGAGGGAGGCGGGAGGGGCATGGTGGTCCCAGCTCCCTGGCTCCCATCTCAAGAGTCGCTGCGCCACAGGCTTAGAGACAGGACCCCAGCTCTGCCTTGGGCCTGGTGCCCTGGATGCCCAGGAATCTGTATATATTTATGACTGGGCAGGGTGTGGGGCCGTGCCTCCCCAGGAGCCGAAGCCCATGGGTCGGCCAGTGGCCTTCCCTAGCATGCACCACGGGCCCGGGGCGGGTCACCAGGCAGGGTCTGGAGTGTGAGGGCCCTGCAGCCTCCAGGACCTCTTGCTGCCCCGAGGTCTGAGCCTGGCCCCGTGAGGGAGCCGTGTCCCCTGACAGGGCCAGTGCAGTTCGGTGTGTCCTCCGCCTTACCAGGAGAAGACCCTGAAGAACTAGAACTATTTTTCATTATTGGTTTTCCAATCATTTGACTAATGGTCCATTTAAATAAAGTTTTTAAAATGAAGAGCAGCTGCCTGAGGGTGCCAGATGAGAGCACCCCGGGGCAGGTGACGATTCCAGGGAAGGCACCCGGGGGCAAGTGCCATGCATGGCATCTCCCAGGAGGGTGGAGGAGTGGGTCTCTCCAGAAAAAAAACAAGGGACACTGAGGCCGGGTGCCTCCTGCAGGTGGGGTGAGGCCCTGGGAGCCAGGGCAGAGCCTGGGCCCAAGAGAGGAGTTGGGGTCAGTGTCGGAGCTGCAAGGTCTGGGGCCCAGAAGGCACAGCCTGGGCATGGCCCCCTCGAGCCCTAGGGAGCTGCCACAGCAGCGAGCACCTGCCCATGCCCACAACTGGCGTCTGGAGCGAGGGCAGATCGGGGCAGGAGCAGCTGCAGGAGGGGACAGGTTGCTGTGAGCTGAGGACACCATCAGGGGCCGCATCTAGAACTCTGTTTAAAAGAATCATCCCAGCCTGTGGAACTCCCGAAGCACACGCAGAATTACTCGTGGATCTGGCCTCCAAGTTGGGAGGGAGGGGCCTGGAGAAGACCTTTGCCCTGGGCAAGTGTGTGTCCCCTGTGGCTCCCCCACCCAGCAGCCCGCAGCCGAGATGGAAGCTCCAGGGTGCCCAGAACCCATGGTGCTCCTCCCAGCCCTGACCATCGTGCATGTCAGCGTGCGCCGTGGCTTCCCCATCTCTATGAAGAAGGGGGTAGTACTGGGTGATCCTCAAGCCCTCCTGATCTTACCTCTACAGAGGGGCCCCCATGACAGCATCTGTCCCCTCAGCTCAGCCACATCATGCTCGGCCTTCCCTCCTTGGTGAGGACACAGAAGTAAAGGTGTATGCAGTTGCTCTCAGTGGCTTTGTGTTGTACACAGATGTGGGGTAGGGAGGGTCTCAGCCTCCACAGCGTCCCAGGAATGACCTTCATGATGTGGGCATCCACGTCCGGTGAGAACGGGAGGTGCTGGTGCTGGTGCTGCTCCAGGACACGATGCCCTCCAGGGTCCCTCCTGGCAGCCAAGGGCTGCGGAGTTGCCCTGCAGGAGGGAGAGGATGTGTCGCCAGGCCTGAACTGGGTGCCGGGGCCTGGGAGACGCTGACCTGGCGGAGTCCAGGGAGGGATGCAGAGAAATGCCAAGCATGGGTGCAGGGGCTGTGCCAGGGCCCTGAGGCCTGGGTTCATGTGGCAGCCCCAGCTCTGCCATGCACATTCCTGGAGGGAGCTGGGGCAAGTGGCTTTCATTCCTGCCGGGGCGCCATTCGTCCTGTGAGCTGACCTTCCAGCTCGGGGCTGGGGAGAGGAGGAGGTCCCCAGGCAGCCTCACCTGCCTGGTTCAGGAAGCTGTGAGCCTGAGGCCTGGCCCTTGTAAGGCCTGGGAAGGAGGCAGAGAGGAGTGGGGAGCCCAGACCTCCATCGGGACGGGGGAGTCCTGGAGTACACCGAGAAAGGAACAGGACTGGGACTGGACAGGTGAGTCTGTGGAGACTGATGGCGAACAGCCCGTGGCACGTGATTTTTAATGATTATCTTTCCACGTTTTTCTACAATGAGCAAAACTTCATCATTGAAGACACCTGTCAGGATGCTTGCAGACGCTTTAACACTTGGGAAGGAAAAGACAGCTGGGAGAGGCAGGTGCCCATGGGCCCTGGCAGCCAAGGGTGCAGGGTAAGGCCCAGGCCAGCTGGGCAGGGGCCCCTGTATCCACTCACCTCCTCTCCCAGAGGCTGGTTTGTCCCATGGTGGCGTCACGAGCCACCTCTGCCTGCCTGTGTGGCCTTGCGTTAGCCATCCTTAGCACCTGGAAGGCCTCTGGGTGAGAGCCAAGGTCAGACGCCCCGGCCACCACACGGCGGCTCTTCTGGAAAGTGAGGGTGGCAGACGGTCCTTGCGCTCGTGGGGGTTCCTGGGAAGTGGCCAGTGGGGGTGAGCCCCGCTTGGCCACTGAATCTCATGGTGATCTCAGGGCATCCCTTTCTCACTTGGGTCTCAGTTTCCCCACCTGCACAGTGAGGGCGCAGGACCTCCCAGGTTTGCCCAAGCTGTGATCCGGGTGGCCTGAGGATGTGCAAAGGTGGAGGTGGGGTGCACGGCCTGGGGTGGGCGTCTCCTGCAGGCTCTGCCTGTGGCCAGGGAATGGGGGTGCTGGTTCCGCAGCCTGCAGTTCATTTCTGACCCTTTTCCTGCTGGTTGCAGGGTGTAGTTGGGGTTGGGAGGAGGGGGTGAGTGCCATTCCCTGACACCTGGTGGGTCCCAACTCCTCAAGCTCACGCTTCACCTGACCCCTAGTGGGCAGCGGTGACCACCCAGCCCCTGCAGAAGTGGAAGCCAGTTTTGCACTGGGAGGATAGGACTGGCAACTCCCACAAGGGCAGGAGGGACCTGAGGGGCGAGGGCTGTGTAATCCTAGCACTTTGAGAGGCTGAGGCAGGAGGATCACTTGAGGCCAAGAGTTCAAGACCAGTCAGGCCACATAGTGAGACCCAAGTCTGTATGTATATATTAATAAAAATGGTTTTAAACTTCCCCCCACCTCTAGTTGGGCCACCACCCAGGGGCCCCCGCACTGCATGGGCAGGACCCCACTCTGATCCGCAGGGACACCTGCCAGGAGCTGGGGACGGTATCCTCCCCATTGACGCCCTGCATAGGATGCTGAGTCAGGGTGGATGGTGGGCACCCTGCAGCCTGGGGTTGGGGCAGGGCAGCCGGCAGTTGATGGTGTCCTTAGGTGCCACTGCAGTGCCCTCAACCCCCTCCCCTGATCGCTGTGCACCCAAGGGAGTGTCCGTCCCTCTCCAAGCCCCAGGTGCTGTGACGTGATGGCTGGATCTCCCTGGGGCCCTGTGCTTTCATGGGCTCTGAGTCAGTGACTGGGGTGGATTGGGGTGTGGGGCCTGGGGACACACAAACCCAGGAGGCCGCCCAAGTGCAGAGGGTGCAGGGGCTGGGGGTGGGGGGTGGGCAAGAGGTGGGATGCAGGAAACCTTCGGGAGGCAGAATCTGCAGGGTGTGGGGGCTAAGGAAGGGAGGAAACAGATGCCCCAAGCATGGCTGAGGGAGCGGGGGTAGTGGCCAGAGGGGTGGGAGCCAGCTGGCAGAGTGTGAGGAGGAAGGGGAGGAGGATCTGGCCATGGAGGATGTGGTGCCCCCGTGTAACATGCCACAGTGCGATTTTTTGCTTCTGGACATTTGGGGCTGGGGATGGGCGTGTTTGACCTGGGGCTCCCAGCCTGCCTGAGCCTCGAACTTTCAAGAATCACTGCAGAGAAAGGGAAGCCCAGCGATCCAGAGAAAGGCCATGGGGTGTCAGAAGGACCCCATTCTGTCCCCTGAGCCCACCAGTCATGGCCCACCTCGCCACCACCCCCCTCATCAGCAGTCCTTGCGTTGACAACGCTCCTGGCTCCAGCACGTCTGGCAGCCCTAGGAGTGGCCGTGGGAAGATTCCCTGGAACCGCAGGTGTGTGGGGCCAGAGTGAGTTCGTCCCCCTTACTGCCCACGCCCTCTTGCAGGGCCCTGAGCAAGGGAGCAAGGGTGGGTGGCAAGAACCCTGCCGCCCGGGGGCAGGTGCTGAGGATGGGGGCCAAGGTCCTCCCGGTCCCCACCAGCCACATCCCCCCTCTGTCTCTGCACCCCTTTTTATCTGCCTGTGTTTCTGGCTACTCTTCGGGAAACAGGAGCCTGAGTGGTGGGAAAGGCGACTAGGGAAGGGTCCTCCCAGACGCCGCCCATGCCTGGCCTAGCCCAGCCCAGCCCAGTGGGGGCCCAAGTTCTGGAGCGGAGTGAGGCTTTGGAGGCCCCAAAACAGGAGACGGACAGCACCGACGTGTGCTCCACGGGTTGATTGAAGTTCTGTGGGGAGCAAGGTCTGAGGGAGCCACGGGCTCAGTTCGCAGCCAGGATCGCCTGCACCCAGGGTATGAGCTTGGTAACGTGGGTGTACACGCCAGGGCTGGAGGTGGAGCAGGTGCCACTGCCCCAGGACACAATGCCCACGAGGGTCCAGGCTCTGTCCTTCTGGCAGACCAGGAGGCCGCCGGAGTCACCCTTTGGGAGAGGGAGAAGGGGACTTGGATCTGGCAGCGCAGACAGACTGGTCCCAGGGGCCACTGGACATAGTTCCCAGAGTCCAGGCCAGGACCCTACACACAGCAGCGACTCAGCATGTGCTGTTGCCTGGGTCAGGAAAGACTCCAGCAGTTGCTTGTGTGGTTCATGCCCCTGCAAGCCTGAGTCACCCCGGAATGGGGCCCTTTAATGGAAGCTTAGTAAAGCTGGTTTGACCAGTAGGAGGAAGAGCCTGGTGGGGCTTGCCAAGGGGTCCTTGTGAGGGAGGAAGGGCTGCTGGAACCCGCTGGCCTGCTGGGATCCACTGCCCAGGTTGTGCACTGCACAACTCCAAGGGCCATTGGCTCTGACATTGGCCATGGAATTCTGCAACAAGGTGACTCTGACATCAGGAAGGAGTAAGGTTAGCAGATGAGGGCAGAGGGGGTGGGGAACCCGGGCCTCCCCTGCACCCCACTCGCCTGGCCAGGGCCTGGGCAGGGCCAGCCTCACCTTGCAGGAGGAGACACCGCTGGCCCCGGCAGAGATCATCTCATCGGTGATCTCGCTGCCCCAGAACTTCCTGCATTCGGCATTGGACAGGAGGGGCAGGGCCGCCTGCTGCAGCTTGTCAGGGATCTTGTTGGCTGCAGGACAGGAGGAGGGTCAGGGCCCCTGGGCTCACCCAGCCCACTTAGGAGGGAGAGACCCGGGGCCGACACGCCTGCCCTCCCCTGCACCATCACCACGATGTTGGGTACGGCCCCTGGAGCCTCAGAAGCACCTGTGGGACAAAGGGGGCCTCGGCCCTGCCCGGGTGGGAGCCCCGCACTGCGACTCCAGGGAGGTCAGCCAGGGCAGGGCTCACCCGGCCGGGTGCGCTCAGAAGCCCCCTGTGGAGGCTCCTCGTGATCCGACCTAGATTTTATTTGCATTTGGGGAATTTTAAACTCAGAAGCCCCCTGTGCAGGTTCCTCATGATCCGACCTGGATTTTATTTGCATTGGGGATTTTAAATAAAGGGACAGTTAAGAACGTGTTGGAATTTAGAGCCAAACGGTCACGGGGACTCCACGGCCAGGCAGCCCCGACCCCAGAGGCAGCCCCGCGGCCCCTCACCGTTGTACTTGGTCTTGCCCCAGCCTGTGGTGACGCACACTGTCCCCGCGGGGAAGTCATCGTCGGCGCTGGGCAGGCACACGGCGGACACCGTCTGGGAGAAGACGGTGGGTGTGGCCAACTTCAGCAGGGTGATGTCATTGCGCATGGTCAGAATGCTGAAGCTGGGGCTCCTGAAGACCTGGGGGTGGGGGCCAGAGTGCCGGGGTGAGGCCCTGGGAGGAGGCAGGACCTGCAGGCTTCGAGGACCCAGACTCCTTCCCTGGTGCCCGTTAAGGAGCAGTCCATCCCCAGGGCCGGAATGGGAACCACGAGGCCGACCCGGCCCCACTGGGCACTTGTCCCTGAAGCAGCCGAGGGCTCTCCCCCCATGCCCACTGCCCCTACCCTCTGCTGCACGGGGCCTGGGTACCTTGGCGATCTTCAGGACCTGGATGTTCTCCTCATCAGAGCCCTGGTCAAACTCCCCGACCACGACCACGTCGGAGGTCCTGGGCAGAGCGTTGTGGGTGAGAAAAAAGAACATGCCCTGCTCCCCTCCCACCCAACCAGGGCTGGAAGCA
>NC_045450.1:59897920-59911708 GCF_002776525.5 Piliocolobus tephrosceles | reverse complement strand
GAGGGTCAGCAACTCCCACCTGGCGGCACCCCCAGCCTGGCCCCTCCTCAGGGTGCCCACTGCCTTGCAGAAGCCCCCTCACCTGCAGGGACACCTGCCAGGGCCAGGAGCCGGGGACGGCGTCCTCCCCATTGACGATTCTGGACAGGCCGCTGAGCACGGGGGGGGATGGCGGGGACCCCGCAGCCTGGGGATGGGAGTGGGCTGAGGGGTGGGTACCACTCACCTAGGTCTCTGTGCTCCAGCCTCCTCTCACTCCCAACTGTTTTCCAGTCTCTGAGATCTAGGCTGGCTCCCACATCCCCTCCTCTGAGAAGCTGGCCCTGGCTCTCCTCTCCCCAGTGCTGGAATCTCCGGGTACAATTGAGTCCAATGCACTGGACTGTGGGCTGCTGAGGAATGGGGTGTTGACCCCTCCTCAATTCAGAGAAGCCACACAGGTGGAGCGTGCAGTCTCAGCGCTCAGGCTGGGAGGCCAGACTGTGGATTTGAACCTGGCTCCCTCCCTGCCCAGCCAAGCCACTCAGTGTCCCCATCAGCAAAGTGGGGATCACACCGTTTCTGACCTCACAGATTGGAAGAGTGAACAGGCAGAGCGCCAGCTCTGCGCCTGGCACCCGGGAAGTGCTCCATAAGCAGGAGTTTAAAAGGGTGAGGCTCACCTGAAAGGTTTGGACTGAACGGTGCCAAGCCCCAGCTGCTCACATGCTCACCACCCAAGCCTGTACTGGGGCCACTGACTGTTGGCGGGTTTCCTGAAGACCTCAGGGCGGCCCCCCAGACACCCACCTCCTCCCCTGGGAGCCTCAGGTCGGCTGGGGGTGAGGAAGGGGAGCGGGACTCCCCAGTTCCTGAGCTCCGAGGTGGCAGCTGAGCCTGGGAGGGAAGCTATGACCTGGTCCAGGCCTTGCAGTGCCCACGGCAGAGATGGAGCCGGTGACTCACCCAGGCCCACACTGCGGTGCACAACTAAACTGGGAACTGGGACCCTGCTGCCCCTTGCTGGCCTCGGGGCTGGGAGTGAGTGGAGACAACCCTTCAGCCTCTGCGGGGCCTGGCACTCACCGAAGGCGGTGCCCAGGAGGGCCCAGCAGGAGAGGATCCAGAGGAAAGCCATGGTGCCGCTGGCAGGGGGGGTGGGACGCCTGTCTGTGGGTCCCCGTTGTAGCCCTGTGTGCCGGCTGTTATCTGGAGATCTTGGGGTGATACTCCCTTCCCTGGGAGTAGGCAGGATGTGTCAGTGCAGGGCTGGCCAGGGAGCCTGGGATGACAGCAGCTGTGGCCTCAGCTGAGCTGGGCTAACCCAGGTGGCCTTTTACCATGGCCTTTCTCCTCCAGGCCCAGGCTTGGGCAGGGGCCTGCCTCCAGGGACTGAGTCCAGCAGCCCCAGGTTTGAGCCTCAGCTGAGTCTCTTGTACTCTGCAAATAATTATGTGCTCTGCAAATAATGGATCTTTTCATGGTTTGAAAACCCCTGGGCAGGCCGGGCGTGGTGGCTCACGCCTGTAATCCCAGCACTTTGGGAGGCCGAGATGGGCAGATCGTGAGGTCAAGAGATCAAGACCATCCTGGCCAACATGGTGAAACCCCGTCTCTACTAAAAATACAAAAAATTAGCTGGGCATGGCGGTGGGCGCCTGTAGTCCCAGTTACTTGGGAGGCTGAGGCAGGAGAATGGCGTGAATCCAGGAGGTGGAGGTTGCAGTGAGCTGAGATTGCGCCACTGCACTCCAGCCTGGTGACAGAGTGAGACTCTGTCTCAAGAAAAAAAAAAAAAAAAAACAGGAAAAAGAAAACTCCTGGGCAATGTGACCAAGTAGAGGAGAGACTGGGGGAGCAGGCCTGCGCCCCATGGTGTAGCCAGATGCTGGGATGCAGGCGCTCCCCAGATCCCAGGGGATGGCTAAGGAGGCTCAGTGAAGGCCCAGTTGACATCTGTGTTGGACACTGGGCTGTGTACAGGGGAGGGGTAGCTGCCCGCTGTCCTCATGCTGGGCCACCCCTGCACACAGGTGCCAGCACACCTGGGCCCTGGAGCCAAGCATGTGGCATCAGAGGGCAAGACTGGGCCTAGGGCCTGATGAGAACTGATGGAGGCTGAACCTCAAGGCAGCGCATGGGCAGGGACACCTGGTTCCTGGTGTGGGTGGCGGCACGGGTGGTGGAGCCCTTTCTCAGCAACTGGGAAACTGGGGAGGGAGAAATTTTGGATTGAGGCTGCCAGGTGGAGGGCAAGTTCCCCACAATGCACAGGAAAAGGGTGCCTCGTGGCTGTTTTTAATTCCACCACACTGATGACTGCAGCATGTGTGTTTATAGCACGGGCTTTGGGGTCAGGCAACTGTGGAGCCGTGGTAACTACTTGCCGTCTCTGATCCTGTATGTAATGGAGGACGTTTAGAGTATGGGTCCCATGACAAAAGAAAGAGCCTTGTTGAGCACGAGGACCAGGCCAAGCACATAATCCATGCTGGCGGGACCCCTACATTCCTCTTTCTTGAGTGAATCGCCTGTCCAGGCCCTTTGCTCATTCTAGAAGGTTGTCTGGGATCAGAGGGGTGGGCAGGCACCAGCCAGGATGGGGCGTGGCCTGGTCTGGATGAGACACACCCACCTCTGCACACAACGTGGGCTCCTCCTGCCAGCCAGCGCCCACCCGGCCGGCCGGCCGCGGGAACAGCTGAACAAAACAAATTCCTGCCTGTAGCAGCTGACTAGGGGGAGAGGCTGGAGAGTTTAGGGAAAAGAGTCAAGTTTTAAAATAAGTAAAATATACACACCAGCAGCTAAGGAGTTATTATTATTACTGATACTGAGGCCGGAAGGGCCTCACTCTGAAGGCGACATTTAAGCAAACAGCCTAGGAGTCTGTGGGAGCACCCCAGAGCATCCTTGGAGGATAGGAAACGAACCTGGGGTCGCAGGACCCAAAGAGGCTGCGTCCTAAGGGCAGCGAAGGGCTCAGAAGTCAAGGGGGCAGGTCCAGGAGGGCCCTAGAGAAGATGGTACTAGAGCCTCGGGGGCAGCCCCTAGCTATAAGCTGGCCAGGGCAGATGGGGGAAAGGGCGCAGCGGCCGTGTCCCATCAGCCCTCACCTGGCCTGAGTGACCCGTGGTCCCAGCTATGTGGCCTTGGGAGCTGACGGCTGGCCAGGACCCTGCCTGCCATGTCCCCAACCCCGCATAGGCTACAGAGGCTTATGGGAACTGTGCAGCTATAGCAGGGGTGGGGGACAGGCACGCACAGGTGTCCCCACTCCACTGCTCCTGGGGGTGGGACCCCCCAACCCACACTGCCCTCCAGCGCCCCCATGGGATCTGGACCCGAGCAGTGAGGAAGGAGCCCGGGGACACTCAGGACAGATGAGTCAGGACACACGCGAGCCGGGGCCCAGGTGGGTGGGGGAGGCAGAGCCATGGCCTTGGCCAGAGTGGGAGCAGGAGGGATGAGCTGGGGGTCCTCACGTGCTGCAGCCTCCTGGCCATCTCTTCGTTTACTTATGTTGAAATGCCCCCACTTAAAATGCATATAAAGCCAGGTACAGTAGCTTATACCCATAATCCCAGCACTCTGGGAGGCTGAGGCAGGAGGATCACTTGAGCCCAGGAGTTCAAGACCAGCC
Source organism: Piliocolobus tephrosceles (assembly GCF_002776525.5). Taxonomy (NCBI): domain Eukaryota; kingdom Metazoa; phylum Chordata; class Mammalia; order Primates; family Cercopithecidae; genus Piliocolobus; species Piliocolobus tephrosceles. The sequence goes on along the minus strand of NC_045450.1, from coordinate 59,908,086 downwards.
TGGGCAACATGGTGAGACCCCCCCCCCCATCTGTACAAAACATAAATTAGTCAGGTGTGATGGCACATGCATGGAGTCCCGGCTCCAGGCTGGGACTTGGGAAACTGAGGTAGGAGGATCACTTGAGCCTAGGAGGTGGAGGCTGCAGTGAGCAGTGATCATGCCACTGGACTCCAGCCTGGGCGACAGAGTGAAAGCCTGTCTCAAAAAACCAAAAAAAAAAATAAGCAAGTGGATATAGGTTGATGACTTGTGAGGATCCAGGCACCCCTGTAACCGCCACCTGCATCAAGGCAGGGACCATTTCCTTTACAGCCCCTTGGCAGTCAATCCCCCATCTCCAGAAGCAACCACTGTTCTGATTTCCTTCCCTGGAAGGAAGGTTTTGGTTTTGGTTGAGAGAGGCTTGCTCTGATGCCCAGGCTGTAGTGCAGTGGCATGATCACGGCTCACTGCAGCCTCAGCCTCCTCAGCTCAAGCAATCCTCCCACCTCAGCCTCCCAAAGTGCCAGGATTACAGGTGTGAGTCATCGCACCAGGGGATGTTGTTGTTACTGTTAAATTTAAAAAACTGTTAGCAGCAGGTGCAGTGGCTCATGGCTGTAATCCTGGCACTTTGGGAGGCCGAGAGGATCCCTTGAGCTCAGGAGTTCAAGACCAGCCTGGGCAACATAGTGAGACCCTGTCTCTAACAACAACAACAAAAGCCAGGCATGGTAGCTGGCACCTGTAATCCCAGGTACTGGGGAGGCTGAAGTAGGAGGATGGCTTGAGCCTGGGAGGTGGAGATTGCAGTGAGCTGAGATCAGGCCAGTGCACTCTAGCCTGGGCAACAGAGCCAGACCTTGTCTCAAAAAAAAAAAATAAAAAAAAAAAAAAAACACTGTAAATTGTGGTAATACACATAACAAAATTGACCATCACACCCATTTTTTGTTTCTTTGCTTGTTTGTTTACTTTTGAGACAGAGTCTCACTCTGTCACCCAGGCTGGAGTGCAGTGGCCGGATCTCAGCTCACTGAAAGCTCCACCTTCTGGGTTCACGCCATTCTCCTGCCTCAGCCTCCCTAGAAGCTGGGACTTCAGGCGCCTGCCACCACGCCTGGCTAATTTTTTTATATTTTTAGTAGAGACGGGGTTTCACTGTGTTAGCCAGGATGGTCTCGATCTCCTGACCTCGTGATCCGCCCGCCTCGGCCTCTCAAAGTGCTGGGATTACAGGCATGAGCCACCGCGCCCGGCCAGCACCCATTTTTAAATGTACCATTCAGTGCTAAGTACAGCCACAGCGCTGTGCAGCCACTCGTCTCGTGGAACTGAAACTGAATCCTGCCCATCTATTCGTTTTCAGGTTCTGGAGTTTCCTGTGAACAGAACCCAGGTGTTTCTGGAAGTCCAGCTGCTTTCACTCAGCATCTTGTCTTTGGAGTTCACCCACGCTGTTGCAGAGAGCAGCAGCCTCTTCCTTTTTATTGCTGGAATGCACTACAGGTTGTCTATCTGTTCTGTAGTTTTGATCCATTATGAATAAAGCTGCTATAATAACTAAAACATATATTAAAACATCCACGGGCAAGTCTTTATGCGGATGTGTGTTCATTTATCTTGGGCAAACACCTAGGAGTAGGTGGGGCATGGTGGCTCAGGCCTGTAATCCCAGCACTTTGGGAGGCTGAGGCAGGCAGATCACTTGGGGTCAGGAGTTCAAGACCAGCCTGGCCAACATGGTGAAACCCTGTCTTTAGTAAAAATACAAATAGTAGCTGGGCATGGTGATGTGCACGGGAAGCTGAGGTGGGAGAATTGCTTGAACCTGGGAGGCGGAGGTTGTGGTGAGCCGAGCCAGCCACACAGCACTTCAGCCTGGGTGACAGAATGAGACTCCGTCTTAAACAAAAAAACACCTAGGAATAGAACAGCAGGGTTGTAGGCTGGGGCCTGTGTTTATGGAAACTGTCAAACTGTTTTCTCAGTGGCCATCCACTTTTCCTTCATGGCAAAGCAGGATCTGAGTCCCGCAGCCCCCTCTGAGAGGCACCTTCCTAAAATGCCCTTGTCCCCTTCCGAAAGGCAGAGGACTCGGGGACTGGTACACAATGGGGTTGGGGATAAGACTCTACTCTTTTATTTTTTTTGAGACAGGGTCTCACTTTGTCACCCAGGCTGGAGTAGAGTGGCACGATCACAGCTCAGCAGAAGCTTGACCTCCCAGGTCCAGCCTCCCAGGTAGCTGGGACTACAGGTGTGTGCCACCACGCCTGGCTAAGTTTTGTATTTTTTGTAGAGACAGGATCTCTCTGTGTTGCCCCGGCTGGTCTCAAACTCCTGGGCTCAAGCAATTGGCCTGCCTCGGCTGCGCAAAGTGCTAGGATTACAGGTGTGAGCTACTTACCGTGCCTGGCCGGGCCCCTTCTCACGGCACCAATGGATGTGTCTAAAATTACCAAGTGGAGCGATTTAATTCAATGGTTCTTTGCCTAAACCCTTTCCACTGGGATTTGTCCCTGTCCAAGTGAGGCTGGGGGAATGTTTTTTTAGTGAAAGCGCCGTGTGCTCCTTAAGCCAACGAGATCCCGTGCAGCTTGCTTAGAAAACAATTGTCCCCTTGCTCCATGTTGACGCCTGGCTAGCAATAGTGGGGAGATGGGCTGGGGGGCGTTTCCTGACCCAGGAGGGCAGTGTATGTGGGGACCGGCTGTCCAGCTCAGCCCTTGTGGAGATCAGTGACGCCGGCCCAAATGAGAACCAGCGAGGGCTGTTTATTCAGAGCTTGCCACAGCAAGGGAGTCGGCCACTGTCGCTTGCATTGACCAAGACGCCAAGGCTGGCAGGGGAGAGGGAAGGCTTCGTGGAGGGAAGGGGAAGGTTCGCTGTGTCCTGGCCGGTGGCTATTGGTGTCGGGAAGTGGGAGGCAGGCTCCTGTGTGGTCTGCGTGTTTGTCCCACTGACATTTGTATTGAAATGTTATTAGTTTCTTTTCTTTTTTTTTTTAAGAGTCAGGGTCTTGCTTTCTTTGTTGGTCCATGCCAGAGTGCAGTGGTGCCATCACAGCTTACTATAGCCTTGACCTCTTAGGCTCAAGCAATTCTCCCAGCTCAGCGTCCCGAGTAGCTGTCCCAGGTCACGCCAGCACCCTGGCGAATTGCTTTTGCAGAGATGAGGTTTCACCATGTTGCCGAGGTTCACCTTGAACTCCTGGGCTCAAGTGATCTGTCTGCCTTGACCTCCCAAAGCACTGGAATTACAGGTTCGAGTCACTGCACCTGGCCGCATTGTTTGTATCAACAGTGGGACCTGTCAGAGGTGATTAGTGCGTGGGGGCTCTGCTTCCCAGGTGGGATTAATGCCATTATATTAATAAAAGGCAAGGGATGCCCGTGTCGTGCTTCTTTGCCCTTCTACCTTCCACCAGGTAAAGACATGGAGTTCAAGGCATCAGCCTGGGGCCGGAATTGCCAACCCTGCCTCTTGACTTTGAATTTGCAGCCTTCAGAACTGTGAGGAAAATACGTTTCTGTCCACTATAAATGACCCAGTCTGAGGTATTCTGTCTGGCAGGACACAGGGCCTCGGGTGCAGGCGAACTCCAAGTGGGCATTTTCTGTGGTTGTCAGGGCGTGTGTGGCTTTTCAGGGCTGGCCGGTGGGGCTCCTGCTGTTGGGCGCCCTGGGCTGGTGTGGGCAGTGTTGTCTTTTTTTTAGGCGGTCTGGCCCCTGTTCGCATGTGTATTCGGTCTCTCCCCTTCCATGCAAAGTTTTCTGTCCTGGGCGCGGGTACCGGGAGCTCCAAAGAGCTGGGGCCATTTCTCAGTTGGCGGCAGGATCTGCTCTTGGAGATGGTGGGGAATGCTGGGGTGGGTTCTACGGAGAATTGGTGTTCTCTTGTGGCCACCACCCTGGTTGTCACTGAGAGCTCTGATGGAGAGACGGGTCGGCTCCCTCAGTCGCAGTAACGGGATGCCCGGGTGGGCGAGGGAGTCTTGGGGAGATTTGGGTTCGTGGTTCATTATCCCTGTTCTGTCTGCCCAAAAGCCCCTGCCCTGTGTCTCGGGGTGCCCACGCCTGATGCATAGCTCCTCAGCTTAGGGAGCACGGTGGGGTCGGCCATCGTGTATTTAACAAATTTTTTTTTTTTTTTTTTGAGACAGGGTCTCTGTCGCCCAGGGTGCAGTGCAGTGCCGCGATCTTGCCGCAACCTCCACCTCCCGGGTTCAAGCGATTCTCCTGCCTCAGCCTCCTGAGTAGCTGGAATTACAGGCATGTGCACCATACCCAGATAATTTTTTTGTTTTTCGTGGCAATGGGGTTTTGCCATGTTGGCCAGGCCGGTCTTGAACTTCTGACCTCAGGTGATCTGCCTGGCCTCCCAAAGTGCTGGGACTATAGGTGTGAGCCACTGCACCTGTCCTAACAGGTCTTGCACCTCCAGCCCTGACAGGCCCCTGGCTTGTCCTCAGCCACGTCTGTCCTGTGGCCTCTGGAGATGTGGACTTCTCCAGCGCTGCCTCCAAGGTCTTCTGATTGTCAGCCACGCTCTAGGCTGAATATTCCCTTCCTTCAGCTTCTCCTTTTCCCTGAATTTGGCTTCCATAGCCATTGGAAGAAGACTTCTGGCTCCACAATACTTAACAGCTTTACCGAGCTGTTATGTGTAATTCACATAACATACAGTTCACCCATGTAAAGTGTGCAATTTGATGGATTTTGGCTTATTCCATTGATTTTATTTAATTATGGTAAAATATATGTAACATAACATTTGCTGTTGTAACGTTGTTTTTTTTTTTTTGGATGGAGTTTCGCTGTTGTCACCCAGGCTGGAGTGCAATGGCGGGATCTCGGTTCACGGCAACCTTCACCTCCTGGGTTCAAGCAATTCTCCTGCCTCAGCCTCCCGAGTAGCTGGGATGACAGGTGCCCACTGCCACACCCTGGCTGATTTTTGTGTTTTTAGTAGAGACGGGGTTTCTCCAGGTTGGTCAGGCTGGTCTCGAACTCCTGACCTCAGGTGATCTCCCCGCGTTGGCCTCCCAAAGTGCTGGGATTACAGGTGTGAGCCACCGTGCCCAGCCCATTTTAACCATTTTTAAGTGTACAATTAGTGGCGCTAATTACATTATACAATACTAATTACATTCACAATTTGTGTAGGCATCACCACTATTTACAAAATTCTATACCCAGTGAACAATAACTCTGCATTCCTTTCTCCCCTCGGTGCCTATGGGCCTCTAACCTAGTTTTTATCTTTTCAAATTTGCCTATTAAGAATGTTTAATGGCCGGGCGCAGTGGCTCATGCCGGTAATCCCAGCACTTTGGGATGCTGAGGCGGGCAGATGACGAGGTCAAGAGATTGAGACCATCCTGGCTAACACGGTGAAACTGCGTCTCTACTAAAAATACAAAAAATTAGCCAGGCATGGTGGCAGGCGCCTGTAGTCCCAGCAACTCGGGAGGCTGAGGCAGGAGAATGGCATGAACCTGGGAGGCGGAGCTTGCAATGAGCCGAGATGGTGCCACTGCCATCCAGCCTGGGTGACAGAGTGAGACTCCATCTCAAAAAAAAAAAAAAGTTTCATATATTGGGTGTGGTGGCACATGCCTGTAATCCCAGCTACTTAGGAGGCTGAGGCAGGAGAATCGTTTGAATCTGGGATGTGGAGGTTGCAAATGAGCCGAGATCACGCCACTGCACTCCAGCCTGGGCGACAGAGTGAGACTCTGTTTCAAAAATAAAGTGAATAAAGATAAGACACTCCAAGTCAGTCAGGTGTGGTGGCTCACAAAAGTTTTTCAAAAAAAAAAGTTTCATATAAATCGAATAATGCAATACTTATCTTTGTATTGCTTATTTCACGTAGCAGACATCATTTAAGATTCGGCTGGGTGTGGTGGCTCACACCTGTAATCCCAGCATTTTGGGAGGCTGAGGCGGGTGGACCACAAAGTCAAGAGATTTTGAGACCATCCTGAGCAACACAGTGAAACCGGGTCTCTACTAAAAATACAAAATTAGGTGGGTGTGGTGGCACATCCCCTTAATCCCAGCTACTTGGGAGGCTGAGGCAGGAGAATTGCTTGAACCTGGGAGCGGGAGGTTGCAGTGAGCCAAGATCATGCCACTGCACTCCAGCCTGGGCAACGAGCAAAACTCCATCTCCAAAAAAAAAAAAAAAAAAACTCCATGTTTTGGCATTTGGCATGTATTAGTACCATTATGTTTTGTGTTCGTGTTTGAGACAGGGTCTCACTCTGTTGCCCAGGCTGGAATGTGGTGGCACAAACACAGCTCACTTCAGCCTCGACCACCTGGGCTCAAGCGATCCTCCTGCCTCAGACTCCCATGTAGCTGGGACCACAGGCACGTACCACCACACCCAGCTCATTAAAAACGAATTTTGTAGAGAAGGGGTCTTACTTTGTTGCCCAGGCTGGTCTCAAACTCCTGGCCTTAAACGATCCTCCCGCCTTGTCCTCCCACAGTGCAGGGATTACAGGTGTGCGTCCCCACACCAGGCCTGCTTCATTCCTTCTTATGACTGAATAATAGTGGTGTGGAGAGCTCACATTTTACTCATTCCTCTGCTGATGAACAATAGGGGTGGTTTCTATCTTTTGGTTGTCAGGAATAGTGCTGTTGTGAACCCTGGTGTGCGAGTGTCTGCTTAAGTCCTGTTATTCTGGGGGAGTGTACCTCCAAGGAGTGGAATTGTAGGGTTATGAGGTAACTCCATGTTTGTTTGTTTTGTGGAACTGCCAAACTGCTTTCTTTGTACTTTTTTTTTTTTTTTTTTTTTTCCTTTTTTTTTTTTTTTTTTAAGACAAGGCCTTGCTCTGTTGCCTAGGCTGGATCTCAGCTCACTGCAGCCTTGACCTCCCAGGCTCCAGTTATCCTCCTACTTCAGCCTCTTGAGTAGCTGGAACTATGCCACCACGCCCAGCTAATGTTGTTTTTTAAATTTTTTTGTAGAGACACAGTCTCACTATGTTGCCTAGGCTGGTCTTGGACTCCTTGGCTTAAGTGATCCTCCCACCTTGGCCTCCCAAAGTGCCAAGATTCCAGGCATGAGCCACTGAGCCCAGCCATGCCGGATTGTTTCCATAGCAGCTTCACCATTTTACATTCCCAGCAACAATGTATGAGGGTTCGTTTTCCCACATCTACCACTTGTTATTTTCTGTTTTTTTAAATGGTAGCTATCAGCCTGGTGTGGTGGCTTATGACTGTAATCCCAGCACTTTGGGAGGCCAAAGCGGGTAGATCACTTGAGGTCAGGAGTTCAAGACCAGCCTGGCCAACATGGCAAAACTCCATCTCTACTAAAAATACAAAAATTAGCCGGGTATAGTGGCGCATGCCTATAATCTCAGCTACTTGGGAGACTGAGGCAGGAGAATCACTTGAACCCAGGAGGCAGAGGTTGCAGTGAGCTGAGATCACACCCCTGCACTCCAGCCTGGGCGACAGAGCGAGACTCTGTCTCAAAAAAAAAAAAAAGAAAAAAAAAGCAACATGGTTGATGTGAACTTGGTTTGTTTTGAAATTTTGTCTTTAGTGTATAAATTTAGTTATGCTTTATAGTTGTGTTCTCCAGCAGCAGTGGGAGTGGGGAGGGGATATTCTTTTTTTTTTTTTTTTTTTTTGAGACGCAGTCTTGCTCTGTCACCCAGGCTGGAGAGCAGTGGTGCCATCTCAGCTCACTGCAAGCTCCGCCTCCCGGGTTTGCGCCATTCTCCTGCCTCAGCCTCCTGAGTAGCTGGGACAACAGGCGCCCGCCACCATGCCTGGCTAATTTTTTGTATTTTTAGTAGAGACAGGGTTTCACGGGTTAGCCAGGATGGTCTCGATCTCCTGACCTCATGATCCGCCTGCCTCAGCCTCCCAAAGTGCTGGGATTACAGGCGTGAGCCACTGCACCAGGCTGGGGAGGGGATATTCTAAATGCCAAGGTGATGCGGCCCGCTGACCACAGAGCCCAAGGCCTTCAGTGGAAACGCCATCCACCCACCGCGTCTTCCTTTCAGACCCCCGTTGTCCGGAACTACAGTGCAGCCCGTCCTGTCCAGCCTTGCCCCAGGTGACTGTGGTGGTCACTACGTTCCATGCTAATCTGTGTCGTGTGTGTCTGTCATGAGCGTCTCAGGCCTGTAAGGGCAGGATGCTGTGGGCTCTGTCCCCTGAATACCTGCCCACAGGGTGCCGAGGACCCCTGGCCTCTGCTTCCTGCCCAGAGCCACCGGCTTGTCACCCACATCTGTCTTTCCTCCTTGTTTTGTGACAATGAAAAGTTTCTCTTCCTCAAAAAAGTTTATTTTCAGACAGGCGCAGTGGCTCACGCCTGTAATTTTAGCACTTTGGGAGGCCAAGGCCAGAGGATCACCTGAGGCCAGGAGTTTGAGACGAGCCTGGCCAACGTGCTGAAACCCCGTCTCTACTAAAAATACAACAATTGGCCGGGCACAGTGGCTGACGCCTGTAATCCCAGCACTTTGAGAGGCCGAGGAGGGTGGATCACCCGAGGCCAGGAGTTTGGGACCAGCCTGGCCAACATGGTGAAACCCCACCTCTACTAAAAATACAAAAATTAGCTGCGTGTGGTGCTACGCCTGTAATCCCAGCTACTCAAGAGGCTGAGACGGGAGAATAGCTTGAACCTGTGAGGCAGAGGCTGCAGTAAGCCAAGATTGCACCACTGCACTCCAGCCTAGGCAGCAGAGCAAGACCCCATCTCAAAAAAAAAAAACATTGGCTGGGAGTGGTGGCAGTACCTGTAATCCCAGCTACTTGGAAGGCTGAGGCAGGGAATCACTTGAACCCAGGAAGCGGAGGCTGCAGCGAGCCGAAATTGCGCCACTGCACTCTGGCCTGGGTGAGAGTGAGACTCCATCTTAAAAAAAAGTTTTCTGTGTCATTTTATGGTGTGGAATCAAAGTTCCATTTTGTAAGAAACTGAAACTTTGAAATGGCTAGTTCCTTATGAGTCATTGAAGAAAGAGTGAATCCTGTCGGGTGCTGCAGCAGAGGGGGATACGTGTCAGTGGCTTTGCCCACCTGTTAGGGCCACCAGGCCGTGTCACCCAGACCCTCACCACGCTCGGAAATGACTTGGCTTCACTGGTGACATGCGGTGACACTGGAGAATCCACAGTGCCCTGAGCCCTTTGCTTCTAGGATAGTGTTAGGCAGAAACACCCTCCACTGAGAACCGGAGTTCCCGGAGGTCTGGCTCCATGACAGCGGCTGCGTCTCCATGAGCCCTGGCGTGGGACTGCCTCCACTTCCCTGCTGGGAACCGAAGAGCCTCCTGCTGGCTCCTGGCAGGGTTACCGCAGCTCACAGCTGGCTCTGTGGGGTCATGTCCCCAAGGCTGACGGGTGATATCAGGGCAGCTGCCCGTTTCCCAGGGGCTGGGGTTGTCCGGCAGAGAACCAGGCCGGGCTCTGCCTCCGCTTATCGTCCAAGGTCCCTGGGTAACAGGGAGGGTGGGCTCAGGCCTCTCTGGCTGGGTGGGGCTGGGGGGGTCCCCCCGGGAGGTAAAAAGGGCCCCGCAGCTGGCAGGCCCCATACCTTCTAGGCAGCGGCATGGCTTTCCTCTGGCTCCTCTCCTGCTTCGCCCTGGTGGGGGCCGCCTTTGGTGAGTGCTGGGGTCCAAGGGGCCTGTCCTGAGGGAGCCCAGAGCCCGGCTGACGGGGATCTGAGTCCCCTGCTCTGCCCCCTGGGGCCTCATCCCCAGCACAGGAAACCTGAGGGCTCAGAGAGAAGAGGGTCTCTGGGGCTTTCTGAGCCCACACAACCTGTTCCAGGAGTGGGAAGGACCATGCTGGCCTCTGCCATGGTCTGAGGCTCCAGAAGCGGCTGGGGTGGGGGTGCCGTGCGCAGGATAAGCTGTGGCCCCAGGAGCTCTCAAGGCCTCCCTTGGGGTTTTTATTTATTGTGCCGGGTACTTGCCAAGCATTTTCTTTTTCTTTCTTTTTTTCTTTGTTGTTGAGACGGAGTTCCACTCTTACTGCCCAGGCTGGAGTGCAGTGGTGTGATCCACTCATAGCAATCTCCGCCTCCCGGGTTCAAACGATCTTCCTGCCTCAGCCTCCTGAGTAGCTGGGATTATAGGTACCCACCACCATGCCCGGCTGATTTTTTTTTTTTTTTTTTTTTTTTTTTTTT
>NC_045450.1:59894931-59897820 GCF_002776525.5 Piliocolobus tephrosceles | reverse complement strand
GCTCACTGCAAGCTCCGCCTCCCGGGTTCACGCCATTCTCCTGCCTCAGCCTCCCGGGTAGCTGGGACTACAGGCGCCACCACCTCGCCCGGCTAGTTTTTTGTAGTTTTTAGTAGAGACGGGGTTTCACCGTGTTAGCCAGGATGGTCTCGATCTCCTGACCTCGTGATCCGCCCGTCTCGGCCTCCCAAAGTGCTGGGATTACAGGCTTGAGCCACCGCACCCGGCTACCCGGCTGATTTTTATATTTTTTGTAGAGACGCGGTTTCACCATGTTGGCCAGGCTGGTCTCAAACTCTTGGCCTCAGGTGATACCCCCACCTCGGCCTCCCAAAGTGCTGGGATTACAGGCATGAGCTACTGTGTCCAGCCGCATTTTCTGTTTTTTAAAAGAGAAATAGTAAAATATAGAAAAGAACATGACATCCTTATATCTACTGTCAGAATTCAGAAAATCTTTTTGCAATTTGCTTCAGATATTTCTTTCCAAAACAGATTCTGCTCAGGTTTCCGTTTTCTCCCTGCGTCCCTCTCTGGAATGGGAGCTTTATTCTGAACTTGCTGTGAGTCATTGCAATGTGGGCTTATACAAATGTCCTACATATTTATGCATCTATACATGAGGTTTCAAAAAGTTTTACACCAACGAAATGGTATTCTATCCTGTTTGTTTTTGAGATAGGATCTCACTCTATCACCCAGGCTGGAATGCAGTGGTGTGAGTCAGCAGCCTCAAACTCCAGGGCTCAAGTGATCCTAAGTTTAAAAACTTTTTTTTTTGTAGAAATGGAGGGTTTTTTTTGTTTTTGTTTTTGTGTTTTTGAGACAGTTTGACTCTTGTCACCCAGGCTAGAGTGCACTGGCGTGATCTTGGCTTACTGCAACTTCTGCCTCCTGGGTTCAAGCGATTCTTCTGCCTCGGTCTATTGAGTAGCTGGGATTATAGGAATGCGTAACCACATCCAGCTAATTTTTGTATTTTTAATAGAGACAGGGTTTCTTTTTTTTTTTTGAGACGGAGTCTTGCTCTGCCACCCAGGCTGGAGTGCAGTGGCCGGATCTCAGCTCACTGCAAGCTCTGCCTCCCGGGTTTACGCCATTCTCCTGCCTCAGCCCCCCGAGTAGCTGGGACTACAGGCGCCCACCACATCGCCCGGCTAGTTTTTTGTATTTTTTAGTAGAGACGGGGTTTCACTGTGTTAGCCAGGATGGTCTTGATCTCCTGACCTCGTGATCCGCCCGTCTCGGCCTCCCAAAGTGCTGGGATTACAGGCGTGAGCCACCGCGCCCGGCCTCATTTTTTTGCTATTACAATACCAGTTGTTTTTGATGTTCTCAAATGTCAGGGAGGCGCCTTGCCTGCTTGTGTTCCTGTGGGCAGGGGAGGTAGGGGCTGCCCTGTAGCAGGCAAATATGACCCCAGAAGGGGCCAGCTGGTCTGAGGGACTGGGTCTGCTCAAATGTAAAACCCAGTTGTGAGGCCTGTGCATAGGAGCCGAGAACCTGGTCCTGAGATAGCACAGGTGTGGTGGGCATGTGTGGAACACCTGACTATTCTCATTGTTCTGTTTGTTTTCTGCTTCCGTCTGTGCCATTTTATGGTGTGGAATCAAAGTCCAGCTGTGTTTTGACTTTTTTTGAGATGGGGTTTGGCTCTGTCACCCAGGCTGGAGTGCAGTGGGACGCTCTCAGTTCAGTGCAGGCGCTCCGCCCCCTAAGTTCAAGCGTTTCTCCTGCCTCAGCCTCCCAAGTAGCTGGGACTACAGGCGTATACCACCATGCCTGGCTAAGTTTTGTGTTTTTAGTAGAGATGGGGTTTCACCATGTTGGCCAGACTGGTCTTGAACTCCTAACCTCAGGTGATCCAGCCCCCTTGGCCTCCCAAAGTGTTAGGATTACAGGTGTGAGCCACTATGCCGGCCAAAGTCCAGTTTTATTAAATAATTAAGAAACCAAGACCGGATATAGGGGCACATGCCTGTAATCCTAGCACCTTGGGAGACCAAGGCAATAGGATTGCTTCAGCCCAGGAATTTGAGGTTGCAGTGGGCTGTGATCGCGCCACTGCACTCCAGCCAGGGTGACAGAGCAAGACCCTATCTGAAAAAAAAACAAAACAAAACTTTACACGTTTCCTGAAATTGTGGAGTTCAACCTGCCCACCCAGGGTCCACGGTACCATTTCACTCTCCTGTCGGCAAATTGTCAGAGCCCCAGGTTCCCAGTGGACTTGGGGTTATGAGATTTTCTTCCCACTTCCCCCTCCCCGCCAGTCTAACAGAGGCGCGTCGGCTGGTGGAGCTCACGTGGTTGTGCTGCCCGTTTTATAGCTGAGGACAGCGAGGCCTGAGTGCTGCCCTGCCTGGTCTAGGGTCACACAGCAAGGAAAGGGTGGCCTCGAGGCTGAGCCCAGGCAGTGTTACAGCCCAGCCTGTTTTCTGCTTCTTCAGGCAGGATAGGCCCCAGGTAGGGGGAGACATGACCCTCTGCATCCTGGAAGGATGACTGGAGCCAGCAGGCTGAGAGTTAGGGACATTTGAGCCTAGAAACTGGGGGACCAGGGAGGTGGAGGCGGCATGTGCCAGGGAGGTCCTGAGCTGGCCTCAGTGGACGGGGGGAGAACCGAGAGTCCTGCAGGCAGGCAGGTAAGGCCCAGGTTGGTTTGGGGCCTCAGCCCTTCTTTACCCTACTCCCGTCCCCAGGCTGCGGGGTCCCCGCCATCCCCCACCGTGCTCAGCGGCCTGTCCAGGATCATCAATGGGGAGGACGCCGTCCCCGGCTCCTGGCCCTGGCAGGTGTCCCTGCAGGTGAGGGGGCTTCTGCAAGGCAGTGGGCACCCTGGGGAGGGGCCAGGCTGGGGGTGCCGCCAGGTGGGAGTTGCTGACCCTC
>NC_045450.1:59883210-59889931 GCF_002776525.5 Piliocolobus tephrosceles | reverse complement strand
TGCTTCCAGCCCTGGTTGGGTGGGAGGGGAGCAGGGCATGTTCTTTTATCTCACCCACAACGCTCTGCCCAGGACCTCCGACGTGGTCGTGGTCGGGGAGTTTGACCAGGGCTCTGATGAGGAGAACATCCAGGTCCTGAAGATCGCCAAGGTACCCAGGCCCCGTGCAGCAGAGGGTAGGGGCAGTGGGCATCGGGGGAGACCCCTCGGCTGCTTCAGGGACAGGTGCCCAGTGGGGCCGGGTCGGCCTCGTGGTTCCCATTCCGGCCCTGGGGATGGACTGCTCCTTAACGGGCACCAGGGAAGGAGTCTGGGTCCTCGAAGCCTGCAGGTCCTGCCTCCTCCCAGGGCCTCACCCCGGCACTCTGGCCCTACCTGCTGAAGGTAGGTTGACCCATGGGGCTTTGTGGAAGGCAGCAGTCCTTGGCCAGGCTCTGCAAGCCATAGCCCCCTGGGGTTGTCACTGGGACCAGTGGTGACACACACACTCCAGGTGCCTTTCTCTGCCTTTAGTGCCCATGTCCAGTGCCCAGGAATGTGCATGCAAGCACCACCCCTCCCCTGTCAGACCCCAGCCCCTCAAACCTTCTGCATCCAGCGATGGGAGCTGGTGCCACTGTCCTCTCAGCTCCCACGCTCTTCCCCACCTCCTTCTCTGCATTTTCTGTGACCCTGCAGTTAGATTTTTTTGCTTTTGTTTTTTGAGACAGTCTTGCTCTGTCGCCTAGGCTGGAGTGCAGTGACATGATCTTGGGTCACTGTAACCTCTGCCTCCCAGGTTCAAGCCATTCTCCTGCCTCAGCCTCCCAAGTAACTAGGATTATAGGCACTCAACACCATGCCCGGCTAATCGCTGTATTTTTAGTAGAGATGGGATTTCACTATGTTGTCCAGTCTGGTCTCAAATTCCTGACCTCATGCGATCTGTCTGCCTCGGCCCCTCAAAGTGCTGGGATCACAGGTATGAGCCACCTCGCCCAGCCTCTGCTGTTAGATCTTGAGGCTTCCTCAAGCTTAGTTTCCATTGCTTCGGCCAGGCCATGGAGGGGGCTGGTCTCTTCCCCAGGATGTGTCGGGATTGGCAGTCTGTCTCTCTGTCTCTCTCTGTCTCTGTCTCTCTCTCTTTCTGTCTCTGGAACCTTTCAGTCTTTCCTTTAATGCAGTGAAAATTTTGTTGGAGAAAATTCTCCTGTCGCTCCACTGTCTGAAAAGATATTTATTCATTTTGATTATGTAAAAGTCACCTGTCATGCTGAAAAATAATTTTTGTCACAGGGTGCATATGGGTATGTGTATGGGTATTTGGACTTGGAAGGTATTTCAGTGTCTTCTGGCTTCTGTTTTGTGGAGAAGTCAGTGATTAATCTTACTGTTGCTTTTAAAAAGGTTTAATGGTTTTTCTTTGGATGCTTTTAAGATTTTACCTTGATTTTCATTGGTTTACCAAGATGCTTAGTTTCTTCGTTTCCTTTGTACTCAGCCTGCTTGGGGTTCTTAGTCTTTTTTTTTTTTTTTTTTTTTTTTTTTCTTTTTTTCTTTTAGGGTCTTGCTTTGTTGCCCAGGCGGGAGTGCAGAGGTTCGATATCAGCTCACTGCAACCTCCATCTCCCAGGGTCAAGTGAGTCTCATGCCGCAGCCTCCCGAGTAGCTTGGAGTACAGGCCTATGCTACCATACCCGGCTTATTTATTATTATTTTTTGAGATGGAGTTTTGCTCTTGTTGCCCAAGCTGGAGTGTAATGGGGTGATCTCGGCTCACTGCAACCTCCACCTCCCGGGTTCAAGAGATTCTCCTGCTTTAGCCTCCTGAGTAGCTGGGATTATAGGTGTGAGCCACCACACCCAGCTAATTTTTGTATTTTTAGTAGAGATGAGGTTCCACCATGTTAGGCTGGTCTCGAACTCCTGAACTTAGGTGATCCACCCGCCTCAGCCTCCCAAAGTGCTGGGATTAGGCGTGAGCCACCATGTCCAGCCTCTGAGTGCTTTTTATCATGAAAGGTGTTGGAATTTGTCAAAGGCCTTTTCTGCATCAATTGAGGTAATCATGTGATTTTTTTCCCCCTTTCATTCGATTAATGTGGTATATTATACTGATTGATTTTTATTAGTTTATTTCTATTTTTGAGACAGTCTCATTCTGTCACCCAGGCTGGAATGCAGTGGCATGATCTCGGCTCACTGCAGCCTCCACCTCCCAGGATTAAACAATTTTCCTGCCTCACCCTCCCAAGTAGCTGGGATTACAGGCGCCCACTATGATGCCCGGCTAATGTTTGTATTTTTAGTAGAGATGGGGTTTTGCCATGTTGGCCAAGCTGGTCTTGAACTCCTGACCTCAGGTGATACACCCACCTTGGCCTCCCAAAGTGCTAGGATTACAGCTGTGAGCCATGGTGCCTGGCTCTTTAATTTCTTTCAGCAGTGTTTTATTCTTTTTAGTGTGTAAGTCTTTCACTTCCTTGGTTAACTATTTTCCTATGTATTTGACTCTCTTCGGTGCTATTGTAAATGGAACTGCTTTTTAAATTCCCTTTTCAGATTACTCATTGCAGGTGCAGCTGTGAAAAAACATCTGCTTTGGGTGTATTGAGCTTGTACCCTGAAACTTTCCTGAATTTGTTTATTTGAGTAGCTTTCTTGTGGATCCTTTGGGGTTTTCTATATATAGGATCATATAATCTACAATTAGAGGTAGTTTTACTTTTTCCTTTCCAATTTGGATGACTTTTACTTCCTGTTTAATTGCTCTATCTAGAACTTCCAGTACAGTGTTGGATAGCAGTGGTAAAAGCAGGCATCCTTGTCTAATTCTTGATCTTAGGAAAAAAGCTTTTTGGCTCTTCACCATTGAAATATGTTACGTGTGGGTTTTTCTTTTTTTTTTTTTTGAGATGGAGTCTTGCTCTGTTGCGCAGGCTGGAGTGCAGTGGCCGGATCTCAGCTCACTGCAAGCTCCGCCTCCCGGGTTTAGGCCATTTTCCTGCCTCAGCCTCCTGAGTAGCTGGGACTACAGGCGCCCACCACCACGCCCGGCTAGTTACTTGTATTTTTTTTTTTTTTTTTTTTTTTAAGTAGAGATGGGGTTTCACCGTGTTAGCCAGGATGGTCTTGATCTCCTGACCTTGTGATGCGCCCGTCTCGGCCTCCCAAAGTGCTGGGATTACAGGCTTGAGCCACCGTGCCTGGCCAATGTGTGGGTTTTTCAAAAATTCCCTTTATCGTGTTAAGGAAGTTCCTTTCTATTCCTACATTTCTCAGTGCTTTTTATCATGAACGGTGTTGGATATTGTCAAAGGCCTTTTCTGCATCAATTTAAGTGATCACATGATTTTCCCCTTTCATTCGATTAATGTGGCAGATTACACTGATGGATTTTCTTGTTATTTCCTATAGCGCTTTGCATGCCAGCATAAATCCCATTTAATCATGGTGTATAATCCTTTTAATATGCTGTTGGGTTCAGTTTGCTAGTACTTTATTGAAGGTTTTTGCATCTCATATTCATGAGAGATACTGGTTGGTAATATTCTTTTCTTCTGGCTTTGGTATCACGGTAATGCTGGCTTCCTAATCTGTATGTATCCATTTGTGATTTTTTAACATCACAAATTTAGATATCCAGCTCACTAATTTTCAGTCTCTTATTTTCTCATAAAAGTATTTCAGGAGGCAAGCTTTCCTCCAAGCACTGCTTTCATTGCAATTTGGGTTGTTTTTTTTTTTTTTTTTTTGAGACGGAGTCTTGCTGTTGTACAGTGTTGTACACTGGACTGGAGTAAAGTCGCATGATTTCTGCTCACTGCAACCTCCACATCCTGAGTTCAAGCAATTCTCTCTCCTCAGCCTCCCAAATAGCTGGGATTACAGGTGCCTACCACCATGCCTGGCTAATTTTTGTATTTTTAGTAGGGACAGGGTTTCACCATCTTGGCCAGTCTGGTCTCGAACTCCTGACTTCAAGAGAGAGATCCACCCGCCTTGGCTTCTCAAAGTGCTGGGAAGGTGTGAGCCACCACACCCGGCCTTTTTAATTGCCATTTGATACGCTATAGTTCTAAGTATTTTTCATTTCGTCCCCTGCGCAGAGCCTCTGCATGACCCACTTTATCCTGAGGACACCTGCAGGCCGGGGCCAGGCACCCATTGCCGCAAAGCCCTGGAGCTGGGTCGGAAGCAGAGCAGAACTCTGGCGCTCATTTACTGCTTTATCCTCCCATAACTGAGTCCACAGCCTCCTGCCTTGGGTCATAGCCCTAGCCTCCCCACACAACCACAGGTTCTGATCTTAGCTGCTTCTCCCAGGACTTCCTGTCTCTGAATGTTTCCCTCTAAAGATCCATCATGGGATTGCAGTACATTGAGCTCCATAGAGACAGCGCCGGGGCAAGTGAGAGCCGGACGGGCACTGGGCGACTCTGTGCCTCGCTGAGGAAAATAACTAAACATGGGCAAAGGAGATCCTAAGAAGCCGAGAGGCAAAATGTCATCATATGCATTTTTTGTGCAAACTTGTCGGGAGGAGCATAAGAAGAAGCACCCAGATGCTTCAGTCAACTTCTCAGAGTTTTCTAAGAAGTGCTCAGAGAGGTGGAAGACCATGTCTGCTAAAGAGAAAGGAAAATTTGAAGATATGGCAAAGGCGGACAAGGCCCGTTATGAAAGAGAAATGAAAACCTATATCCCTCCCAAAGGGGAGACAAAAAAGAAGTTCAAGGATCCCAATGCACCCAAGAGGCCTCCTTCGGCCTTCTTCCTGTTCTGCTCTGAGTATCGCCCAAAAATCAAAGGAGAACATCCTGGCCTGTCCATTGGTGATGTTGCGAAGAAACTGGGAGAGATGTGGAATAACACTGCTGCAGATGACAAGCAGCCTTATGAAAAGAAGGCTGCGAAGCTGAAGGAAAAATACGAAAAGGATATTGCTGCATATCGAGCTAAAGGAAAGCCTGATGCAGCAAAAAAGGGAGTTGTCAAGGCTGAAAAAAGCAAGAAAAAGAAGGAAGAGGAGGAAGATGAGGAAGATGAAGAGGATGAGGAGGAGGAGGAAGATGAAGAAGATGAAGATGAAGAAGAAGATGATGATGATGAATAAGTTGGTTCTAGCGCAGTTTTTTTTTCTTGTCTATAAAGCATTTAACCCCCCTGTACACAACTCACTCCTTTTAAAGAAAAAAATTGAAATGTAAGGCTGTGTAAGATTTGTTTTTAAACTGTACAGTGTCTTTTTTTGTATAGTTAACACACTACCGAATGTGTCTTTAGATAGCCCTGTCCTGGTGGTATTTTCAATAGCCACTAACCTTGCCTGGTACAGTATGGGGGTTGTAAATTGGCATGGAAATTTAAAGCAGGTTCTTGTTGGTGCACAGCACAAATTAGTTATATATGGGGATGGTAGTTTTTTCATCTTCAGTTGTCTCTGATGCAGCTTATACGAAATAATTGTTGTTCTGTTAACTGAATACCACTCTGTAATTGCAAAAAAAAAAAAAAAGTTGCAGGTGTTTTGTTGACATTCTGAATGCTTCTAAGTAAATACAATTTTTTTTATTAAAAAAAAAAAAAAAAAGATCCATCATGGGCTGGGAGTGGTGGCTCACGCCTATAATCCTAGCACTTTGGGGGGCCGAGGAGGGAGGATCACAAGGCCAGGAAATCGAGACCATCTTGGCCAACACGGTGAAACCCCATTGCTACTAAAATACAAAAATTAGCCAGGTGTGGTAGTGGGTACCTGTAGTCCCAGCTACTCAGGAGGCTGGGGCAGGAGAAACGCTTCAACCCGGGAGGCAGAGGTTGCAGTGAGGCGAGACTGCACTCCAGCCTGGCAACAGAGCGAGACTCCATCTAAAAAAAAAAAAAAAAAAAAAAAATCCATCATGGCTGGTCCTGCGGGGCAGCCAACAATCCACACTAAGCCGGCATCTTGGCAGGAATGGAATGGGCTCCCTCCTGCGTTTTCTCCTTCACTGGCTTTCCTAATACCTTTCTCTGCCCTTGCAATATCAGACGTTTCAATGATGCATCTAATAGGTTGAAATTAAGGTTATAGATGCAATTTAATTCTAAGGACATGAAGAAAAATTGATGTGGAGAATGAATGTGTGAAAAGGGGAAAAGCAAAATGAGAGAGGGCTTGGACACAGGAGTGAGGCCCAAAATCGACTATTAAAAATAATATTAACTGGCCAGGCGCGGTGGCTCATGCCTGTAATCCCAGCATTTTGGGAGGCTGAAGCGGGCGGATCACGAGGTCAGGAGATCGAGACCATCCTGGCTAACACGGTGAAACCCCCATCTCTACAAAAAATACAAAAAATTAGCTGGACATGGTGCCAGGCGCCTGTAGTCCCAGCTACTTGGGAGGCCGAGGCAGGAGAATAGCGTGAACCTGGGAGGCGGAGCTTGTAGTGAGCCTAGATTGCACCACTGCACTTCAGCCTGGGTGACAGAGCAAGATTCCATCTCAAAATAAATAAGTAAATAAATAAATAAATAAATAAATAAATAAATAAATAAATAAATAAAGCTGGCCGGGCACGGTGGCTTATGCCTGTAATCCCAACACTTTGGGAGGCCGAGGCAGGCAGATCATCTGAGGTCAGGAGTTTGAGTCCAGCCTGGCCAACATGGTGAAACCCCTGTCTCTACCAAAAATACAAAAATTAGCCAGGCATGATGGTGTATGCCTGTAATCCCAGCTACTCAGGAGGCTGAG
>NC_045450.1:59832029-59883110 GCF_002776525.5 Piliocolobus tephrosceles | reverse complement strand
AAAAAAAAAAAAAAAAAAAGTGTTAAGCTGAGGTGGGTGAATTGCTTGAGGCCAGGAGTTTGAGACTAGCCTGGGCAACATAGTGAGACTCCTTTTCTCTAAAAAAAAGTAGCCGGGTGCAGTGGTTTGCACTTGTAGTGTGCTGCTCAGGAGGCTGGGGCAGGAGGATCACTTGAGCCCAGGAGTTCCAGCTTGCAGTGAGCTATGATCACACCACTGCAGCATGGGTGACAGAGCAAGACCCTGTCACCCTGTCTCTGTGTGTGAGATTTTTTTTTTTTTTTTTTTTTTTTTTTGAGATGGAGTGTTACTCTGTTGCCCAGGCTGGAGTGCAGTGGTGGAGTCTCAGCTCACTGCAACCTCTGCCTCCCAGGTTCAAGCAATTCTCCTGCCTGCACCTCCTGAGTAGCTGGGATTACAGGTGCATGCCACCATGCGTGGGTAATTTTTGTATTTTTAGTGGAGGCAGGGTTTCACGATGTTGGTCAAGCTGGTCTCGAACTCCTGACCTCAGGTGATCCATCTACCTCGGCCTCCCAAAGCGCTGGGATCACAGGCGTGAGCCACCGCGCTAGGTCTCTCTATATAATTAGAGCCACCGCGCCCAGTCTCTCTATATAATTAAGAGCCAGATGTTTTAAGGAAACTGCCAGCTCAGTAAGGGAGAACTGCTCTTAAACACAGAGGAAAGGACATATATTTTATTATGTCAGCAACCATCTACATACAAACAAATGTGAGGCGTAATTAATATAAAAGCGGAGTAGCAACCACAAACCTGGCTAAGCGACTTTTTCATTTGCTGGTGAAATCTACGTCTGTCCCCCGCTCCACCCACCGGCCTCCCGAGTCTGAAAACGACAGTCCTGGTATAAGGCTGCCACCTGCTGGCCAACCTGAAAACTGCATGGCTATGCCTTGCTGTTCCTAACCCAGCGTTGTTTCAAAGAAACACAAAAGAAATTCAAGGCGAGCGAAATGGATGATTTTAAATTATCTGGTAGCCCTATTGAAAAAGTAAAAAGATATCGGGCACGGTGGCTCACGCCTGTAATCCCAGCACTTTTGAGAGGCTGAGGCAGGCGGATAGCTTGAGCCCAGGAGTTCGAGACCAGTCTGGGCAATATAGACCCTCTTCTCTACCAAAAAAAAAAAAAAAAAAAAAAAAAAAAAGAAATTCTTTAACCCAATATATCAACATATTTCAACATGTAATAAATATTTTTAAATTATTGATATATTTTACATTTTTTCTTATACTGTCTTTCAAATCTAGTGTGTAATTTGCACTTCCATCACCTCTCCACCTGGATGCTACATTTTCATGAGAAATACTCGATCTGCATTTACAACTTGTAAAACTTACAGTTGAAAAGGTAGACTCACACCCAAATTGTCCCAAATATGCTTAAAAGCTTCCAATTAGGTGCTATGTTGACAAGTACAGTTAAGCAAAAGGCTCCGAGTTTAATCAGGGGTCTCACTTGATTTAACCTCAGCTTAAAGACAGATTCCTCCTCAGGCAGGGGTTGCCCCACCCTTGGTCTGAGTTAAACACTGGGCACACGCCTCTCCCCGCCCATCAGGTGATCTGGCTTTCTACTAACAGAAACGTCTGGAGCGGTCGCAAGAGAATTCGGTCTGGGACCAGCCTGCATCTGTACCTAATCTAGTGGCTGCGTGGTCAGTCACCCAGATTCCCTCCAGGACTGCAGGCCGACCTCCGCAAGCGTTGCTGTGGTCAGCAGACGGTCCGCAGCTGCTGTCCTCTTTGGTAATTTCCTCAGCTGAAGGGCATCATCTTGACCTCGAGTCGTGGGTCCTTTCTGGGCAGCCTGCAGCCAGTGATTGGTCAGTGGGGTTTTTAAAGGTCCAGTCTTTTCACCCAAACTTGGGACGGTGTTGCGGCTCCATCTCCCTCTGCTGAACGCTGCTCTTTCCTTCCGCTCCGTATCTTCGGTTTCACAGGTATTGATCCTGGGGTACCGGTAGACTTCTGTGCGGTCATCTTTATCTCAGCGTTTACTTCCTGAGGGGGCCTCCAGCTATGATCACGCGTGCCGGGAGTGGGCTGCGGAACGCGGATGCTGAGGTGGGATTCTGGAGCTGGACTGCTGACTACCGGGCTGGCCGCGACGACCTCTTCGTGGTTGGCAGGGGGAGCGCAGCTAGCTCGGGCACACGGTAGCAATGGGGTTGTGAAAACGTCCGCTGCTGATGAAATGCAGTGGTATTCTGGGGAAGAGTATTCACTAGTGGGTTCCCTGAGTCAGGAGTTTGAGATATGAGGGGACAGAATACCTAGGGAAGGGAGGGCCAGGAGCAGCGGCTCACGCCTGGAATCCCAGCACTTTGAGAGGCTGAGCTAAGAGTATTGCTTGAGCCCAAGAGTTCAAGACCAGCCTGGGCAACGTACCAAGACCCATGTCCCCATAAAAAAATCAAAATTAGCCAGGTGTGGTGGTGTAGTACATGTTAGTTGGCAGGCTGAGGTGGAAGGATCTCTTGAGCCGGGGAGGTCGAGGTTGCAGTGAGCTGTGATTATGCTGCTGCACTTCAACCTGGGTGACAGAGCAAGAAACCCTGTCTCAAAAACCCGAAAACCACAGTGAAACTAGGTGGTGGTTGTTAAACACAAAGATGTTGGAAAAGGAAAAAAGCTGAGAGTGATTAACAGGCAATTAGAAGCTAAGGGTGAAAGCCTCCTTAGGAGCACGTAAAGGTTTTTTATCAAGCCTCTTTAGGAGCACGTAAAGGTTTTTATCAAGCCTCCTTAGGAACACGTAAAGGTTTTTATCTCTTGCAGCTGCAACGTAGAGAAAGCTGAGGACTAGACCAAGGATTTAGTTGTAAGATCAGCCAAGCTCCCAAGAAGGTTAAATCCTCCACCTAGACAGCCTGCTGTGTCAGAGGCAGGGCCCTAGTTCATGAGATGCGGACGTCTGGGTTAATGTGCTCCCAAAACCTCACCTCCCCAGAGCCCATAAGCCCTGAGTGCACGTAGGTGGCCACTCTTCCCACCAGGGGTGAGAGTATCCTCCTCCCCACAGGAGACGGAGGCTACCCTCCTGCAGGACATTACTCCCACCATCTTTGTCTCTTCCAGTCCTGGCCATGATGGCACCAGGCCTGGTAAGGGAAAAAAAGGACCTTGTACCAAGGGAGCTGCAGAATGGAGCCAAAACGCACTTGCAGGGACTGGGCACACGTGACAGGAACTGGGTGCTGAGAGAGCTGGACCAAGGGGAGCGCTCATAAAGCTGGAAAAAGGTGGGGGTTCTCAATTCAGGAGTACTCCCCAGGATACAGGACTTAATGCCCTGCTCGGGACCCTAGGGGATGGGCCACCGTGCTGCCGGATGGCTCCTAGAAGCAGGCAGAAGGCAGAGCACACTAAGCAAAGGAGACATGCTGGTGTTGCTGTCAGATGGTGGAAAGAGGTGTTAAAAGGCTCAGAGGCGGGCACAGTTGTGTGAATGTACCCTGTGAGGCTGGACACCCACGGGAAGGCCTGGAAGATGCATTCATCTATGGAAGCAGGAATGTGACGGTGCCGGTGAGGGGGCCGGCACAGCTAAGCCCAGGGGGTGCTCCCCTCTAGAAGTCAGGGAGAAGGTAGGAGCTGCTGCTATGGAACAGACTGCTGGGCGGTGAGGGTGCTGGGAGCCTGAGATCATAAGACCAGGCGATGCCAGCAGCCGGGGGCCTGCCCTGTGGCCCAATGGAGATGTTTTAAGAGTTGGCTGTATGACAAAACCAATGGTATTGTTCAAACTGTGCAAGCGAAGTCATGATGGGTGACGGGGGGCTAGGTGGCCTCCATGAGAGCATCTGGCTTTCTGTGGCACCAGAAGTTTGTCTCAGGCTGCTTTTCCTTTGACCAGAGGCAGGTGCTGCACCTGTGCTCCCCCAGGCCACCTGGGCTTTCTCTGTTGGAAACTAATTACTCTCCATTGGATTCACCTGTTCACCCGACGGTCTTCAAGCTTGATGGTGGGTTTCAAGGCGGGAGCTGTTTCTCAGATTAAGCAGCGGGCTTACCTGCCCATGGGGCTTCTCCAAGTGCGAACACCTGGGGACCTTGTTAGCAATGCAGATTCCCAGGCTCCACGCTGGCCTACAGATTCAGAAATGGCAGGGACAGGGCCCGGCCGTCAGTGCATTACACCTTCCAGGTGATTCTGATGCATGCTCAAGTGTGAGAATCTGATAGGAGTTCAGCAGCTGCTGGAAGAATGAGTCCCCAGGCTGGAGGGATCAGAGGGATGTATTAAAGCAGAGGGGAGGTTAAGAGAAATGTCACCTCATTTTTGGCCAGTAGTGGGGAAATATTAGCCCAGGCAAGGCAGCACAGCTGTGAAGCGGTGTCACATCTGAGGACTGCTCCCCAGTAGGACTCGGAGCGCTGCCAGAAGGTAGAACAGACAGTGTTAAAGACCTTAGGTTTTACGATCTGGCAACTCTGGGTCCAAATCCTTTCTCTGCCGTGGACCTGTCCCCATCCTACACTTTCCTGCTTCCCAGCCCCAGCGAGGTCTGGGCTGTCCTTAGCTTGGGCAAATCTTTCATTTTTTTCCAGAGACAGGGTCTTGCTCTGTTACGCAGGCTGGAGTGCAGTGGTGCTATCATAGCTCACTGCAGCCTCAAACTCCTGGCCTCAAGCAGTCCTCCCATCTCAGCCTCCTGAATAGCTAGAACTATGGGCACACACCACCGTGGCCAACTAGTTTTTCTTTTAAAATGTTTTTTGAAGAGATGGGGTCTGGCCATGTTGCCCTGGCTGGACTAGAACTCCTGGCCCCAAGCAAACCTGCCCCAGCCTCCAAAAGTGCTGGGCTTATAGGTGTGGGCCCCATGCCCAGTCCGCCTGTGTCTTTATATTTAACCTGACTCTTGTACATATCATTCGGCCTTGCCTTTGAATCTTGATCCCTTTGACAATTTCTGCCTTTTGACATGGTGGTTTTAGGTCTACCACTTCATTCTCCACTTTGCTTTCCCACTCCCTCCCCTATTTTGGTCCCTCTTCTTTCTTGCCCTATTTTGTGTTAAAAATACGTTTTTTGAGATGGAGTCTTGCTCTGTCACCCAGGCTGGAGTGCAGTGGCACAATCTTGGCTCACTGCAACCTCTGCCTCCTAGGTTCAAGCAGTTCTCCTGCCTCAGCCTTCTGAGTAGCTGAAATGACAGGTGCCTGCCACCACTCCCAGCTAATTTTTGTGTTTTTAGTAGAGACGGGGTTTCATGTTGGCCAGGCTGGTCTTAAACTCCTGACCTCAAGTGATCTGCCTGCCTCGGCCTCTCGAAGTGCTGGGATTACAGGTGTGAGCCACCGCACCGGGCCTAACAATACTTGTTTCAGTTTTAATTTACCTACAGCGTTTTGGAGATGCTGTTCCTTTTCTTCAGTGGTTGCTCTAATAGGGTCTTAACTTCTCATATTCTTAGTATTGTACCACTTCATGTACCTTGAAAATTCCTTAACCTTTCTGAACTTCAGTTATTTCATTTATAAGACGAGAATGGTGACTTTCTCTCATGGGTTATGTGACTCCCGGATGAGAGAACTCAAGCCGAGTACACAGCCAAGGGCAGAACAGCAATGCCTGTTGACTGTTATGGCTGATCCTAGTCTGAAGGGGTGGCCTGCCCCTCCACACCTGTGGGCGTTTCTCGTTAGGTGGAAGGAGAGACTTGAGAAAAGAAATGACACAGAGACAAAGTATAGAGAAAGAAAAAGTGGGCCCCGGGGACCGGGGCTCAGCATACCGAGGACCCATGCCGGCACCCATCTCTGAGTTCCCTTAGTATTTATTGATAATTATCTTTACCATCTTAAAGGAAAGGAAGTGGCAGGATAATAGGATCATTGTAGGGAGAAAGTCAGCAGTAAGACATATGAATAAAGATCTCTGTGACATGAATAAGTTTAAGGAGAAGTGCTGTGCCTTGATATGCATACGCAAACATCTCCATAAACCTTTTTAGTGCATAAAGAGCAGCATTGTCCCGCCTTTCGCCCTAAGGTGAAAAGAAAGTCCCATCTTCCGCCCTAAGGCGTTTTCTCCTTTCTCAGTAAACAGAACATACAATTGGGTTTTATACCGAGATGTTCCATTGCCCAGGGACGGGCAGGAGACAGATGCTTTTCTCTATCTCAACTGCCAACAACCGCCAAGAGGCCTTCTTTCCTCTTGTACTGGTCCTCAGCACAGACCCTTCACGGGTGTCAGGCTGGGGGACGATCAGGTCTTTCCCTTCCCACGAGGCCATATTTCAGACCATCACATGGGGAGAAACCTTGGACAATACCTAGCTTTCCTAGGCAGAGGTCCCTGTGACCTTTGGCAGTGTGCGTGTCCCTGGGTACTTGAGATTAAGTGAATGGTGATGACTTTTAACCAGCAAGCTGCATTCAGGCATTTGTTGAACAAAGCACACCCTGCACAGCCCAAAATCCTTTAAACCTTGAGTCACCACAGCATATGTCTCTTGCAAGGACAAGGTTGTGGGTAGGGTCACAGATGAACAGCATCTCAAATACAGAACAAAATGGAGTCTCTTATGTTTACTTCTTTCTATACAGACACAGTAACAGGCTGATCTCTCTTTTCCCCACACTGGTCCTGTCACTACTGTTGAGTGTAGTTCTGATCATCAGCACTGGGCCTCCTGAGACCACATGGAGCCAGCACTGAGTATCTCCAGCCACAGACCCACTGCAGGGGCTCATGTGTCCATCACCCATTCTGCTAAATGGCTGCCCCTCAGGGATGCTGGTATCTCACCAGGGTACCTTTCAGCTGCCCTTTCCTTGCCCAGACCTGACTATCCTGTGCCCCCTCTTCAGGCTGCTCCTGGGCCGGCAGAGCCAAACCAGCAGACCCAGCTAGGCCGATCACAGAAGAAGCCTGGCTTGATTTCCACCACTGCAGTCCTCCCTATGCTCTTCACATTCCTGGACTTTGTCCAAGCCTCCGTCTGCTGTCCGTTCGTCTCACTCGCAGTGATGGCTTTAGCAATCTGCAGGGACACAGGCCTCCAGGGATGCTGTCTTCTCACACTCGGCATCAGCCCCACAGAGTGGAAGCGCCAGCCCTCCTGGGGGCAGCCTGCTCAACCACTCCTAGTGGGTTTTTGGGAATCGGGTTCTAGGCTTTTCTTGGAGGGTTTTTTTTGGGGGGTGGGGAAACAGAGTCTCACGTTGTCGCCAAGGCTGGTGTGGAGTGGTAGGAACATGGTTCTCGACCTCCTGGGCTCAGGCAATCCTCCCACCCCAGACTCCTGAGGAGCTGGAACTGCAGGCAAGCGACATTATGCTAAGCTTATGTTTTGCAGAGACAAATTTTGCTATGTTGCCCAGGCTGGTCTCAAATCCCTCAAGTGATCCACCTGCCTGCTGCCTCCCAAAGTGCTGGGGTTACCGGTGTAAGCCACTGCACTTGGATAATTCTTGTGTTTTCAGTAGAGATAGGGTTTTACCATGTTGGCCAGGCTTGATTCCAGGGTTTGGAAGTGGGAGTGAGTAATGCTTGGAAATCTGGATGGGCTGGACACAGGTGAACCGGGGCAGCCCCGCAAGACACTGGAAACTGCTCTAGAAACACAGGACGAATCCGAGTGACCTGGATCCTCACACAGTATGGCTTCCAACTGCCAACTATCAGCACCAGATAGAAGGAAGCACTTGTTGGCCAAGTGCAGTGGCTCATACCTATAACCCCAGCACTCTGGGAGGCCGAGGTGGGTGGATCAGTAGGTCAGGAGTTCAAGACCAGCCTGGCCAAGATGGTGAAACCCCTTCTCTACTAAAAATACAAAAATTAGCTGGGCATGGTGGCGGGTTCCTGTAATCCTAGCTACTCGGAAGGCTGAGGCAGGAGAATCACTTGAACCCAGGGAACCAAGGTTGCAGTGAGCCGAGATTGTCCCATTGCACCTCAGCCTGGGAGTGATACTCGGTCTCAAAAAAAAAAAAAAAAAAAACTTGTTTCCTGCTTGAAGGGGTGTTACTGAAAGCAACTGAAGTGGTCACCTTGAGCTGGCAGAACTCCATCTCTTAGCTTCTCTTCCTAAGTGGGGGTTTCTACTCCTGGGCAACTTTACCCAAATTCTCTTCCTGATTAGTATCAAGCTCACCTACTTTTGTGTGTGTGTTTTATTTTTTCTTGACAGTCTTGCTCTGCTGCCCGGGCTGGAGTGCAGTGGTGTGATCTGGGCTCACTGCAAGCTCTGCCTCCCAGGTTCAAGCGATTCTCTTGCCTCAGCCTCCCAAGTAGCTGGGATTACAGTAGCAGGTCCTCACCACCACTCCTGGCTATTTTTTTTTTTTTTTTAAATAGTAGAGATGGGGTTTTGCCATGTTAGGCTGGTCTCGAACTCCTGACCTCAGGTGATCCACCCACCTCGGCCTTCCAGAGTGCTGGGATTATAGGCGTGAGCCACCGGGCTTGGCCATGTTGCACCTACTTTTTAAAATGCAGATGATGCTTTTTTTGTTCTTTTTTTTTTTTTTTGGAGTGACAAGGTCTTGCTATGTTGCCCAGGCTGGTCTTGAACTCCTGGGTTAAACGGATCTTCCTGTCTTGACCTGCCAAAGTCCTGGGATTACAGGCATGAGCCCCATGCCCTGCCTGATGCTGCTGTTAACTCTGAACCCTCCCAGGGCTTCATACCGGCCCTCATATGTTTCTGGCTTTGTCACATGGCCTGCCCTCTACTTGGGTTTTGTGTCTGCTCCTGGGATGTCCTAAGGTGGAATCCCCCTGCGGACAGGGCCCTTCTGTCAGTCATCTTGTTCACCAGCGTGTCCCCCAGCAGCCTCCTGTGCCTGCTTCATAGTCGGTGCCCAATAGGAGTGAAGATCCCACATCCACTTCCACGATTAGCCTCAGCAGCCATGGGCAGGACCTCTCCTCGGCTTCTGTGTTCTCGTTACTCTCCAGTGGCTGAAATTTGGAGTCCCCATCTCCAGGCTCTGGCACGCGAGTCATGCTAACCTTCATAGCCATGTCTGCTTTGCTGTCTTTTGTTTCACATTCTGACAATCCTCAGAAAAGCTAGTGTTTGTTTGGGAGATTCTTTCACTCACACGTGTGAGTCTCACTGTCACCTAGGCTGGAGTGCAGCTGCTAATTTTTTTATATTTTTAGTAGAAACGGGGTTTCACGATGTTAGGCTGGTCTCAAACTTCTGACCTCAGGTGATCCACCTGCCTCGGCCTCCCAAACTACTGGGATTATAGGCGTGAGCCACTGCACCTGGCCCACAAACACTTTTATTCATCGTTTTGCTAACAGCCATTCTAACAAGGTGTGAGATGATACCTCATTGTAGTTTTAATCTGCATTTCCCTGATAATTAGTGACACTGAGAATTTTTTCATATATCTGTTATGCACATGTATGTCTTCTTTTTGAGAAGCGTCTATTTAGGTCCTTTGCTCTTCACTTGGGTTATTTGTTTTCTTGCTATTGAGTTGTCTGAGTTCCCTGTATTTTAGATATCCCTTATCAGACTATGATTTGCAAATAATTCTACCCATTCCAAAGGCTATCTTTTCACTCTGTTGATTATTTCCTTTACTGTGCAGGAGCTTTTTAGTTGGATGTAATCTCATTTGTCTGTTGTTGATTTTGTTGCCTGGATGGAGTCTACAAATCAATGAAAAAAGTTTTTGTTAAAGAGCAATAAAATTATGTAAATATTCAAGTAACCTTTTTTCTAATTAAAAAAAATTGTAATCAGTGATTCTAGAATGACAGCAACTTCTATTTAACCTACGTGAAGGAAAAAAAATATATGGAAAGAAATTAAAAAAAAAAAAATTCATTGACTAGATCAATGTCACGGATCCCTGCTTTCTTCTGGTAGTTTTACAGTTTCAGATCTTACATTTAAGTCTTTGGTTTATTTTTCTGTATTTTATTATTTTATATGTGAATGTCCAGCATTTATTGAAGAGATTGTCCTTTGCCCATTATGTATTCTTGGCACCTTTGTCAAAAATCAGTTGACTGTAAATGCATATATTTATTTCTGGGAACTCTATTCTGTTTAGTTGGTCTATGTGTCTGTTTTGATACTAATATGCTGTTTGGTTACTATACCTTTGTAGTGTAGTTTGAATTCAGGTAGTGATATGGTTTGGATTTGTGTCCCCACCCAAATGTCATGTCGAATTGGAGGAGGGGCCTGGTAGGAGGTGACTGGATCATGGGGGTGGATTTCTCCCTTGCTGCTCTCCTGATAGTGAGTTCTCATGAGATCTAACGGTTTACAAATGTGTGGCACTTCCCCCTCTGCTAGCATGCTGTCCTGTCACCATGTGAAGAAGCTGCTTGCTTCCCCTTTGCCTTCCATGATGGTAAGTTTCCTGAGGTTTCCCAGTCAAGCTTCTTGTTAAGCTTGTGGAACTGTGAGTCAATTATACCTTTTTTTCATAAATTGCCCAGTCTCAGGTAGTTCTTTATAGCAGTGTGAGAATGTACTAATGCAGGTAGTATGAAGCCTCAAGCTTTCTTTTTGTTCAAGACTGCTTTGAGTATTTGGGGTCTTTTGTGGTTACATACAAGTTTTAGGATTGTTTTTCTAACTCTGTGGAAAATATAATTGGAATTTTGAAAGGCATTGCATTGAATCTGTAGATTGCTTTGGATAGTGTGAACATTTTAACAATACTCCTCCAATCCACAAACACAAGATAGTTTTCCATTTAATTGTATCTTCAGTTTCTTTTATCAATGTCTTACAGTTTTTTGGTGTACCAGTCTTTAATCTCCTTGGTTAAATTCATTCCTAGGTTCATTCATTAACTTTTTGTAGCTGTTGTAAATGGGATTGTCTTACTGATTTCTTGTATAGACGGGTCATTGTTTCACAAAACACTACTGATTTTTGTATGCTGATTTTTGTATCCTGCAACTTTATTCCTTAGTCCTGAAAGTTTTCTGGTGGACTCTGTTTTC
Source organism: Piliocolobus tephrosceles (assembly GCF_002776525.5). Classification (NCBI taxonomy): domain Eukaryota; kingdom Metazoa; phylum Chordata; class Mammalia; order Primates; family Cercopithecidae; genus Piliocolobus; species Piliocolobus tephrosceles. The sequence goes on along the minus strand of NC_045450.1, from coordinate 59,872,143 downwards.
TATATGAGATCATAGCATCTGCAAACATGGACAATTTACCTTCTTTCTTTCCCATCTGGAAGCCTCATTTCTTTCTGTTGCCTAACTGTTCTGGCTAGGACTTCCAATACTATGTTGAGTAGAAATAGTGAGAGTGAACATTCTTGTCTTGTTCATGATAGTAGATGAAAAGCTTTCCCTTTTTCTTTTCTTTTTTTTTTTTTTTTGAGACAGAGTCTCACTCTGTTGCCCAGGCTGGAGTGCAGTGGTGTAATCTCGGCTCACTGCAACCTCTGCCTCCCAGGTTCAAGCAATTCTCCTGCCTCAGCCTTCCGAGTAGCTGGAATTACAGGGCTGTACCACCACACCCAGCTAATTTTTGTATTTTTAGTGGACACAGGGTTTCGCCATGTTGGCCAGGCTGGTCTCAAACTCCTAACCTCAAGTGATTGGCCTGCCTCGGCCTCCCAAGGGACTGGGATTACAGGTGTGAACCACTGTGCCTAGCCAGATAAAAAGCTTTCAACTTTTCACTATTAAGTATGTTAGCTGTGAGCTTGTCATATATGGCCTGCCTTGTGCTGCGGTACATTCCTTCTGTACCTATTTTGAGAGTTTTTATTATGAAAAGATGTTGAGTTTTGTCAAATGCTTTTTCTGCATCTATTAAGGTGATCAGAATATATTTTATCCTTCATACTGTGAATGTGGTAGATAACATTTATAGACTTGTGTATGTTGAAACATCCTCACATCCTTGGGATAGATCCCACTTGATCATAGTGAACTGTCTTTCAATGTGCTGTTGAATTTGGTTTGCTGGTATTTTGTTGAGGGTTTTTGCATCTATGTTCATCAGGGATACTGGCCTGTAATTTTTTTTTTTCTTGCAGTGCCCTTGTCTGGGTCTGGTATCAAGGTAATGGTGGCTTCATAAAATAAGTTTGAAGGTGCTCCCTATTTTCCAATTTTTTTGGATGAGTTTGAGTAGAACTGGTATTAGTTCTTTAAGTGTTAACTAGAACTCAGTAATGACACCATTAAGTCCTGTGCTTTTCTTTGATGGACTTTTCTTTTTTTTTTTTTTGAGACGGAGTCTGGCTCTGTTGCCCGGGCTGGAGTGCAGTGGCTGGATCTCAGCTCACTGCAAGCTCTGCCTTCTGGGTTTACGCTATTCTCCTGCCTCAGCCTCCTGAGTAGCTGGGACTGCAGGCGCCCACCATGTCGTCCGGCTAGTTTTTTGTACTTTTTTAAGTAGAGACGGGGTTTCAACGTGTTAGCCAGGATGGTCTCGATCTCCTGACCTCGTGATCCGCCCATCTTGGCCTCCCAAACTGCTGGGATTACAGGCTTGAGCCACCTAGCCCGGCCAGATGGACTTTTCTTTAATTGAGCCTCTTATTGGGTTTGTTGTTTATGTTGTTGTTTTTGAGATGGAGTCTCATTCTGTCACCTAGGCTGGAGTGCAATGGCACAATCTTGGCTCGCTGCAACCTCTGCCTCCCAGGTTCAAGTGATTCTCCCCGCCTAAGCCTCCGAAGCAGCTGGGATTACAGGTGCCCGTAACCATGCCCGGCTAATTTTTGTATTTTTGGTAGAGACAGGCTTTCATCATGTTGGCCAGGCTGGTCTCAAACTCCTGAACTCTGGTAATCCGCCTGCCTCAGCCTCCCAAAGTGCTAGGATTACAGGCATGAGCTACTGTGTCTAGCCTTCCCCATCCCCCTGCCCCCAAGTCTCACTCTACTGTCCAGGCTGGAGTGCGGTGGCACAATCTCAGCTCACTGCAACCTCTGCCTCCTGGGTTCAAGCAACTCTCCTGCCTCAGCCTCTCGAGTAGCGAGGATTACAGGCGCGCGCCACCACGGCTGGCTAATTTTTGTATTTTTAGTAGTGATGGGGTGTCACCATGTTGCCCAGGCCGGTCTCAAACCCCTGACCTCAAGTGATCCACCTTGGCCTCCCAAAGCACTGGAATTGCAGGTGGGAGTCACCATGCCCAGCCCATTATTGGTTTTTCTGTTTCTTCATGATTCAGTGTTGCTAGTTTGTATGTGTTTAGGGATTTATCCATTTCTTCTAGGTTCTCTAATTTGTTGATGTATAATTATGCATGGTATTCTTACCCTTTGTATTTCTGTGGTATCAGTTGTAACACTTCCTCTTTCACTTCTGATTTTGAGTCATCTTTTTTCTTACTCTACCTAAAAGTTTCCCAATTTTCTTAAACAATTCTTAAGGTTTTTTCCTGCTGTCTTTCTCTAAGAGATGAATGAATAAATCTATGAATAATTTATTTCTGTTCTGATATTTTCTTCTAACTTTGGGCTTTGTTCTTTCTCTAGTTCTTTGAGGTGTAATATTATTTGCTCTCTTTTGATATAGGCATTTACTGCTATAAACATCTCTTAGAACTGCTTTTAGTGAATCCCATAATTTTTTTTTTTTTTTTTTTTGAGACGGAGTCTCGCTCTGTCGCCCGGACTGGAGTGCAGTGGCCGGATCTCAGCTCACTGCAAGCTCCGCCTCCCGGGTTTACGCCATTCTCCTGCCTCAGCCTCCCGAGTAGCTGGGACTACAGGTGCCGGCCACCTCGACCGGCTAGCTTTTTTGTATTTTTTAGTAGAGACGGGGTTTCACCGTTTCAGCCAGGATGGTCTCGAACTCCTGACCTCGTGATCCGCCTGTCTCGGCCTCCCAAAGTGCTGGGATTACAGGCTTGAGCCACCGCGCCCGGCCTTTTTTTTTTTTTTTTTTTTTTGAGATGCAGTCTCCCTCTGTGGCCCAGGCTGGAGTGCAGTAGTGCGATCTCAGCTCACTGCACAAATCCCATAAATTTTGGTATGTTGTGTTTGTTTTCCTTTGTCTCAAGATGTTTTTAAATTTCTTCTCTGATCTATTGATTAGGAGCATGTTGTTTAATTTCCACATATTTGTGCATTTTTCAAAATTCGTTATTGATTTCTAATTTTATACCATTGTGGTAGGAAAAAAATACTTGATATAATTATAATCTTCAATGTAAGATTTGTTTTGTGGCCTAATGTACATCCTATCCTAGAGAAGTTCCTTGTATGCTTGAGAAGAATGTGCATGCTGCTGCTTTCGGATGGAAATTTTATGTGTGTCTGTTGGGTTCATTTGGTTTAAGCTGTAGTTTACATCTCCTTCCTGATTCTGTCTGGATGATCTCTCTGTTGTTGAAAGTGGGGTATTGAAGTCTCATACTGATACTATATTACGGTCTATCTCGCCCTTCAGATCTATTATTTGCTGTACATATTTAGGTGCTCAGATGTTGAATGTATATAAATTTAGAGGTATATTTTCTTGATAAATTGACACCTTTATCTTATAATGACTTTTGTGTCACAATTTTTGACTTAAAATCTAGTTTATCTAAGTATAGCTACCCCTACTCCTTCGGTTTCCATTTCCATGGAATATTTTTTCCATCCTTTCACTTTCAGTATATATTTGACCTTAAAGGTGAAGTGAGTTTTATAGGCAACATATAAATGGGTCTTTAAAAAATTTTACTCAGCCACTCTTAACCAAGGAGTTTAATCCATTTATAGGGATAATCCATCATTTATATATAATTTGTTATTATTTTTTGAGACGGAGTCTTGCTCTGTTGCCCAGGCTGGAGTGCAGTGGTGCGATCTCTGCTCACTGCAAGCTCTGCCCCCCGGGTTCGTGCCATTCTCCTGCCTCAGCTTCCCAAGTAGCTGGGACTACAGGCGCCCGCCACCACGTCCGGCTAATTTTTTTGTATTTTTAGTGGAAATGGGTTTCACCATGTTAGCCAGGATGGTCTCGATCTCCTGACCTCATGATCCATCCACCTCGGCCGCCCAAAGTGCTGGGATTACAGGTGTGAGCCACTGTGCCCGGCATAATCCATTTATATTTAAGATAATTACTTATAGCCAAGGACCCACTACTGCCATTTGGTTAACTGTTTCTTTCCTAGATGCTTCGTTCCTTTCTTTCTCTTTTGCTGTCTTGTAATTAGGTGATTTTCTTTTGTGATATGCTTTGATTTCTTTTTTAAAATCTTCTGTGTATCTACTATAGATTTTTGCTTTGTGGTTAGCATGAGGCTTACAGAAAAATAGTTATCACAGGCTATTTTAGGTAGATAACAACTTTGATTGTAAACCAAACTACGTTTACCCCTTCCCACATTTTATGTTTTTAATGTCACAATTTACATCTTTTTATAATGTGTATCCCTTAAAATTGTATAGCTAGTATTTGTTGATTTTTTTTTTTTTTTGTGAGACAAAGTTTCATTCTGTCACCCATGCTGAAGTACAGTGGCATGATCATGACTCACTGCATCCTCAACCTCCTGGGCTCAAGGGATTCTCTCACTTCAGGCTCCCAAGTAGCTGAGACTACAGGCTCACACCACATCAGGCTAAATTCTTGTATTTTTCTAGAGATGGGGGTTTCAGTATATTTCTCAGACTGGTCTTGAACTCTTGGGCTCAAGTGATCCTGCCGTGGCCTCCCAAAGTGTTGGGGTTACCCCTGGCGTGAACTACCCCTACTCTGGCCCTATTATTTAAGTAACCTTCCTGCCCTTTTGTCTCTCTTTCCTTCTTGAACTTCTGAGAGTCACACATTTGTTCTTTTGATGCTATTCCATAAATCCCAAGTCTTTTCATTCATTCTTTTTTCTCCTCTGACTGGATATTTTCAAATAAAATGTCTTTGAGCTCAGATTCTTTCTTCTGCTTGATCCCTCTGTTGTTGCTCTCTATTGCATTTTTCATGTCATTAATTGTATTATTTAACTTCAGAATTTATTTTTATAATTTGTTAAGTTTCTAATGTTGGTCATTTTCTTGATTTAATCAAATTGTTTTTCTGTTTTCTTAGATAAGGAAATTTAATATGCTGAGCTTCCTTAAAATAATTATTTTGAATTGTCAGGCAGCTCATACATCACCCAAATCTTCTAAATTTCTTTAGGGTCAATTACTGGTGTTTTTGTTTCTTTTTTAGAGGGTCATATTTCCCTGATTGTCCTTGATCGTTGTAGTGTGTTAATGTCTGGGCATTTGAAGAAATAGAGAATAAGTATTCCAGTCTGCCACCTGGCTTTGTCTGGGAAAGCTTTTCACCTGTCAGCCTGTCCAGAGATTCTGGAGAAGCAATCTGGTGTGATCTGCAAGTGGGCTTGCTGCTGGAGTCCTCAGCCAGGCTGGCCTGGTACCTGCATCAGCAGATGGGCAGACCTGGTGCTTGGGTTTATAGAACTGGGCCTGAAGCTTGGATCTACTGGAGTGGACCTGTTGACTGGGTACATGGGGATAACCCTGGAACTTGGGTTCTTGAAGGTAAACCTGGAGCCTGTATCCTCTTGGGTTGGCCTGAAGTCTGGTTCCATGGGTTGGCCTGAAGCCTGGTTTACATGGTGCTGGGGTAGGCCCCAGGCTGTGTACAGTGTGCCAGGGTAGATCTGGGCAGGCCTTGGCACCATGTCAGCAGGCTGAGGTGAGCCAGGGGCCAGCCTGGAGCCTAAGGCCAGGGGTGCTGACCTGGCTCAGAAATGGTCTAGGACCCAGGACAGGCCTGAAGCCTTGCATCTGCAGGCCTGGGGATGGCCTGGAACCCCAGACTGTGGCACCAGGCCTGAAGCTGGGCTGAGTCTGACCCACTGAGGTTGGTATAGAGGTGAGGTGAGCAGACCAAGTCTGCTGTGCTGGCCTGGGGCTATGGGATTCAACCTTATGGTAGGGTGGGCCTGGAAATTCACTCTGTGGGTAGTGAGTGGCCTGGGGTCTAGGGCAACGGGGGCCTGCCCAGCACTGAGTTTTACCCAGGTGGAGCTGGTGCTAGGGATGGAGCCAAAGTCCAGTGTTCACTTCCTTCTCTTTCCCCTGTATGGGGGGGTATCCCTGTTCATACAGTGGTGCCTGGGGTTGGGGAAGAGGTAACAAAAGTAATGTAACACTGTCCTTCCTGCCCTCTTCAATGCATCTTTTGTTTGTTTTTGAGACAGAGTCTTGCTCTGTTGCCCAGCCTGGAGTGCAGTGGCACAATCTTAGCTCACTGCAACCTCAGCCTCCCAGGTTCAAGCAATCGTCCTGCCTCAGCCTCTCTAGTAGCTGGGATTATAGGTATACACCACTATGCCTGGCTAATTTGTATAGTTTTAGTAGAGATGGGGTTTTGCCATGTTGGCCAGGCTGGTCTCAAATTCCTGACCCCAGGTGATCCACCTACCTCAGCCTCCCAAAGTGCTGGGATTATAGGCGTGAGCCACCGTGCCTGGCCGCATCCTTTATTTCTATACTATACTCAGGTGCTGTGATCTCTTACTTGGTTTCTTTAGCTCTTGTGAAGGTAATTTTGTGCATGGAAAGCTATTCAAACTGGTGGTTTTTTTTTTGTTTTTTGAGGCGGAGTCTCGCTGTGTCGCCCAGGCTGGAGTGCAGTGACGCAATCTCGGCTCACTGCAAGCTCCGCCTCCTGGGTTCACGCCATTCTCCTGCCTCAGCCTCCTGACTAGCTGGGACTACAGGCACCCACCACCACGCCTGGCTAATTTTTTTTTGTATTTTTAATAGAGACGGGGTTTCACCGTGGTCTCGATCTCCTGACCTTGTGATTCGCCCGCCTCAGCCTCCCAAAGTGCTGGGATTACAGGCGTGAGCCACCGCGCCCGGCCCAAACTGATGTTTCTGCAGGGAGTCAAGTGCTGGAAAGTCCTATTCTGCCATCTTGCTGATATCACTCACTCTGATTTCCCTCCCTGAAGCTGTGACTCTTCACCTCATCAGCTTAAGTCCCATGGTTCATGTATTTCACACCAGTCAATCCAGGCTAAATCCAACTCTGCTGAATGTGGCTAGAACCAAACATACAACCTTGATAATTGATGTTAAACTCATGACCACTAACCTCAAGTGGGCCTTTAGTGTATCATACATTTCCTTAATTTTTTCACTCTTCCCTATCCCCCAAACCTCTCAAACCACCTCCACCATCCTCACTCTCAACTAACAACCATGTTTTCAGTTTAACAGAGCAAATGCAAATCAGACAAGAACACCCACAAGCTCTCACATTTCTGCGTCCACACTCCGCCTTCCTCCTGGTTGGTGCTCCAGCGTCTGACCTCTTCACTGGTACCCTGGGTCCCGCTGTCTTCACCTGCTCAGACTCTGCTCTGGTCCGTTCTCCTCCTCCTTTCCTAGAGTGTCAGTTTTTCTACTTGTCATTCCTATGAGTATATAAATTTATCCCAGAATTTCTAATATTTTAAAACACCCAAATCCTCAAAAGCCCCCATCTCTTCAGTTACCCATCCATTTCTCTCTGTTGGGAGACAATTCTCCACGGGTTTTTTCACGTGTCTGCCTATCTTACAAGTACAGATGGTGATGGCTTTTGTTATAGGCTGTTTTCAGGATGAATGAATAGCCTTAGATAGGTAATACGCTCTCCAGAGCAATGGTTTAGCATCCAGTGTGTCTTCCTTCCAGACAAAGGTTTGACAGATTTACTTCTAGACCACTGTTTAAGATTCAGGCTCCCTAAACTTGGAGCTCCTCTCCTATAACTCCACCCAGCGAATGTGTATTCTATGTTAATACAAGGTCCTGCCAGCATCCATGAAAACTGGTAGCTTGTTACCTTGCAAGTTGGACAAAATCTCAGACTTTTCAGTCCTTAACACTTTGCCCCTTATTCAGTTCCCGTTTCCAATTTGATCTTGAATCCCCCTTGATGTAGCCTGACCACTCCTTTGTAACTGTTCTCATCAAAATGACCTCACTGATGGTTAATCTCAGTATATAGCCAACTTCATAAAAATTACTAGTATTTGATATTGTGGCCACTCTTCTACTTCAAAATAGTTTTTCACTTGGCTTCAGATACCACCCTTTCCTGGTTTTCACCCTAACCCTGGTGGTTCCTTCTCAGTTTCCTTTGCCAGTTCCTGCCCAGCAAATACTGGGATGAGTGCTCGGGGCTCAGTCCTTGACATTCTTTATACTTTTTTCCTAGGTAATCTCATCTAGCTTTATGGCTTAAAATATTATCCCTGTGACAACTCCCAAATTTTTATGTCCTCTGAAATTGGGTTTCAGAGTCATCTTACATCTAAACACGTAAGAGGCACGAGACAAACAGCTGCCACTTGGAATGACCATAGGGGAAGAATGGTCCTTCTGGGAAAGCCTCATTACAGTCGGACCAGCAAGGCTGAAACTGAGATGGGAGATTTGCTGGTTGTGCTGTTTGCCCTCCTAGTCCATCTTCCATCCTTCTACCCTGCTTTATCCCAGGAGGACAGCATCATCCGGGCTTCTGATCAGGTTCAGTCGAGGAGGCATCTTCAGGAGGAAGCAATAAAGAGCTGAGGCTCACCCCCCTATCCTCCCTCCCCCCGGCCCCCCCTTTCCTGACAGTTCTGTTTCTCACAGTAGCTGCATCTTTTTTTTAGGGCTTTGACATCCACTTAAGAGACTCTCTTCCTTTTAATTCTGTATTTTTCCTATCTCTTACAGGAAAGAGACCTTCCAACATTTCTGGCTCGGCTCTCACTGGGCTCTGCAACACCATTTCTTCCTTCTGTCCCTACGGACACAACAGCTTCCTGGCACTGCTGGTCTCTGGATTCCTTACCCTCCGTTGTTTGTTTCCTTAATCCTTCTCTCATTTTCCAAGTTATCCTTTCATATGGGGCTAATTCAGTTTACTGCTAGAGCCCTCACTGATACAGCTGGTGAGGTCCACAGGTTAAAAATGGAAGGAATTCTGTTCACCAGGCCCATAAAATCATATACAAAGACACACATATATAAGGGTTTATCTTTATTTTATAAAAACTGCTACACACACACACACACACACTCTCTCTCCCCTCTTGCTTTCCTCATTTGACCGAGAGGAGTTGGGAGTTTGTCCCCTTACATTCTTCTCAAGGAAATACCATTCAGCCATGCTATGTTTTTACCACAATTTATTCATCCATTCCCTTACTGATGGTCTTTTTTCTTTCGGGCCTTACCAAAAAATACAATATACATTGGTAAACATATAATCTTAAGTACTGGCACTTTTTTTTCCTTAGGGCTAGATTCCCAGGAGACTCCTAGGTTGAAGAGTATATTAATGTTAGAACAAAGTCACAATATTTTCCAAGGAGGCTGTTAAAATTTACATTTCTAAAAGCAGCGTATGAAAAGAATGTTTTCCCCTCTTCTGTGAGTAGGTAAGATAACTTAGACAAAAGCTTATTGGGCTACAGATGTTCTGGATAAATTTGTTCAGAAAGTCACTCAAATTCATATATAGTGACAGCACGTCAATGATATCCAAAAATATTTTTTAAAAGCCAGTTTTTGGTTGCCATTTATAATTTCCAATACATGATTTGTGATTGACAGGGAACGGCTGAACTTAAGAATCTGAAATCAAGGCCAGGCGCGGTGGCTCATGCCTGTAATCCCTGCACTTTGGGAGGCCGAGGCAGGCGGATCACAAGGTCAGGAGATCGAGACCATCCTGGCTAACATGGTGAAACCCTGTCTCTACTTAAAAATACAAACAAATTAGCTGGGTGCAGTGGTGGGCGTCTGTAGTCCCAGCTACTCAGGAGGCTGAGGCAGGAGAATCGCGTGAACCCGGGAGGTGTAGCTTGCAGTGAGCTGAGATAGGGCCACTGCACTCCAGCCTGGGTGAAAAAACGAGACTCCGTATCCAAAAAAAAAAAAAAAAATTGATATCAAGTCAAGTCTATAAAAGCATATCTTTGAGTTACACAAAAATTAATATATGGAGAGACCACTGAAAAATCTGACTTTTATAAACGTGTAAACATTTAAAGGAAAGGTAATAACTTTTAAGTCATGTTCCAAAGGGAAATGTTTTAGGTTGGTAATAGTGCAACTGAAGGAAGTAGACATGCCTCCTTTAAACAAAATATTGTAAAAAATCATTTCTAAGGGGGCTGTTACGCACATGAAAAATTTAAAAAGTAATGAAACAGTTGACAGTTACTTAAAATAATTTTTCCTCTAAGATCTCTGAAATGTAACATTTGTGAACTATAGAAGCATCCTACCATTTTTGCTAGACAATTCATGAAATATTAAGGGAAACAAGGAAAGACAAAAACAGGTAGTTTCTGTGTTACACAATATTTTGGTAATAGACATGCATTTGTATGCAAATATCCCACTGGAAAATAAGAGCATGATGAATGGGGATATTGTCTTTACATGGCAAACTCTGGTGCATACTGAGTAGTACAACTCATGTCTGCCTCCTTCACGCTACAGATCAATTATTTCACATTTGCATATTTGTATAAATAGTGCTTCTAGAAAATCTTCAGCAAACCAGAAGCAGGGAAAACTTCAACACTGTCTTCTGTTTCGTAAGAGGCAGCTCAAAAACAATGTTCATACCAACTTATATATGCCAGCAAGCAGTAGGGAATGACGTAGGTTCCATGCTACTTTAAATCTGTTACACATTTCATTTGGAATGCATACTGGATTGCAGAGATACTGAAAAACACATGTGATGTTTAGTATAGAAAATCTTGTTATGTCCTAATTATCACACAGGACAAGAATTTCAAATTCCCGGTGATTATGCTAAAGTCACATGTGCAGATCTAAAACATACCACTTGTGTTTTGTGGCATATCCACATAAAACCCCTAAATTCATAGGATACTGTTTGTATATCTCTTATGCTGCTGTCTAGAATACTCCATTCAAGATTTTAAAAAGCTCATTGTAGTACAACTGGGTATGGCTATTTACAACTGTATATATTCTGATATGTATTCTTTAGCTGGGTATCACACGTAACTTCCAGTATAATGTTCTCATGGGATCCTATTTTTAATACATTTTTGAGTTGAGAGATTGCATCTCAGTATGAATTCCCATGTTCCCTCAAAACTGTCACGAGGCTTCTCACCCATTTGAAGAGTTCTGGCAGGAGTTTTCCACAGTACAACCTGGCTGGAGTTTCAGGGTTTATCCCCGACATGAACTCTCTGATGGACACTGAGTCGGGACTTCCTGCTAAAGGCCTTCCCACATTCAGAACACTCATATGGTTTCTCTCCTGTGTGGATTCGCAAGTGTAATCTAAGAGTTGATCTCTGGCTGAAAGTTTTGCCGCATTCAGTACATTCGTAGGGTTTCTCTCCTGTATGAGTTCTCATGTGGATAATGAGTTGTGAGTTCTGGATGAAGGATTTTCCACATTCACTGCACTCATACCGTTTCTCCCCCGTGTGAATCTTCTGATGTATGATAAGGTTTGACTTCTTGAAGAAGGTTTTTGCACATTCATTACACTCATAGGGTCGCTCTCCTGTATGAATTCTCTGGTGTGTGGTGAGTTCAAACTTTTGGGCAAATGTCTTTCCACATTCACTGCATTCATAGGGCTTCTTCTCCATGTGTGCTCTCTGGTGTACAATGAGGTTTGACTGGTGGGTGAAAGCTTTTCCACATTCCGGACACTCAAAGGGTTTCTCCCCAGTGTGAATTCTCTGATGTTTGATGAGATTGGCCTTATGGGAGAAGGTTTTCTTACATACATTACATTCATATGGTTTTTCTCCAGTATGTATTCTCTTATGACTAATGAGGAGTGACTTAAAGGAGAAAGCTTTGTCACAGTAAGTACAAATGAAAGGTTGAACCAAGTTTTTTATTTTCTGGTGTTTAAAAATGGCTGCTTTATGGCTGAGGGCTTTTCCATTTTTATTGTATTCAGAATATTCTACTCCAGCGTGGGTTTTCTCTTGCTTCAGGTAGAGAAGTGCTTTTCCAAATTCATTACACTCATCAGTCTGCTTTCCTGCATAGCTTCTATTACTATTAAGCAAGTCTGAATTATATTTCAAAGTTTTTTCATATAAGTCATATTTATAGGGTACTTGTCTTAAAGAAACAAAGTCTGTGTTCAGATTAAGTGCTTTTCCAAAGAGATCACCTCTTTCCTCAATTGGGGTTTGGTTCTTAAGAATTAAAAATTGCCTTGCCTGCTCATCTGGGTTTCTGTGGTCTCTCTCCATCTGGTCATCAGCCTTCCACACTTCTAGGATAGAGCACAATGAAAAGAACCTTGTCAACACCTCTGCTGTAATGTTACAGAATGCAAAGTCTTCACAAGTGTTCAATCACAAGGCTGACTCTTTAATTTGGGACCCAGTCTCCCAATATTAAAAAATTCCCAGCGCAAATGTTTCCTTTCAAACTTTGAAAGAGAAAGATAATAGCTTGTGGTTAAAAAACAAAACAAAACCAAAATCAATACAAGTAGCAATGCCAGATGACAAAACGACCTTAAAGTGGGCAGAGAAGGTGAAGTAAGACAGAAAACAGAACACAAATAATATGAGAAGGCTGGCAATTCCAGGGATGGAGATTCACAGTGTTCTTAAGGACACTGCAGTTAGCACAGAGACCGAGAAAGTAAGTAGATGAGGGAATTAAGGGAAAATACCTACGCAGATCTCCAGCAATAGTATTTGCTAAACTCAGACTACTATGGTAGAACCAGCACCAGTCTGCATGGTTCTAAGCTTTTTCACCTTTTTCTCTCCTATTCATCTTTACCAAAATGATTTCCAGAAAGCAGCACTTCTCATTAGGTTTGCAGTGACAGCCATACAGCAGAGCTCCAAATCTCTAAAGTGAGAATCTTGCAAATGGTAAAATCCAGAAACTCATTCTCTAAGAAAAATACAACCCTTAAAACGGGATCATTGACTGCCGCTGGTTTTATTGCTTTTTTTTCCCTACTGAAGTTGTTGGGAGAGTGAACATGTTTTCACTATCATATCCTACTTTTCTTCCATTCCTATTTATTTTGAGATAGGGGTCTCCCTTTGTTGTCTAAGCTGGAGTGCAGTGGCACAATCATAGCTCACTGCGCCTTGACCTCCTGGGCTCAAAGGATCCTCTCAACATGACAGGCATGAGCCACCGTGCCCAGCCTACTTTTAATGTGTTCAGAATCTTAAGGATCAAGTTACCCAGGTTCATTATTAAGAAGTCAAACAGATACTGGCAAGGCTAAGATACACTGCTGGTGGGAATTTAAATTAGTTCAGCCACTGTGGAAAACAGTCTGAAGATTTCTCAAATAATTCAAAACTACCTCTTCACCCAGCAATCCCATTAAAAATCATTTGGCCAGGCACAGTGGCTCATGCCTGTAATCCCAGCACTTTGGGAGGCCAAGGCAGGAGGATCACTTGAGGTCAGGAGTTCTTTATTGTTTTTTGAGATGGGGTCTCTCTCTGTTGCCCAGGCTGGAGTGCAATTGGTGTGATCTCCACTCACTGCAACTTCCGCCTCCCAAGTAGCTGGGATGACAGGCACACGCCACCATGCCCGGCTTATTTTATATTTTTAGTAGAGATGGCGTTGCATGTTGTCAGTGCTTGTATTGAACTGTCCTCAGGTGAACCTCCCGCCTCAGCCTTCCAAAATGCTAGGATTACAAGCAGGAGCCACTACACCTGGCCTGAGGTCAGGATCTACAGTACTTGTTTTACAAAAGTAAAAATTAGCGGGGCTTGGTGGTATTTGTCTGTGGTCCCAGCTACTTGAGGCTGAGGTGGGAAGATTACTTGAGCCTAGGAGGTGGAGGCTACAGTGTGCCATGACACCACCATTGAACTCTAGCCTGGGTGACAGAATGAGACCTGTCTCAAAAAAAAAAAGATTCTACCAAAAAGACACATGCCCACTTGTAGGTTCATCACAGCACTATGCACAATAGCAAAGACATGGAATCAGCCTAGGTGCCCATTCATGGTGGACTGGAAAAGAATGGTACATGTACAAGATACAACACTACTCAGCCATAAAAAATGAAATCCTGTCCTTTTCAGCACCATGGAGGCTCACAAATGGGAGCTCAACACTGGGTACTCATGGACATAAAGATGGCAATAGTAGACAGAATGGCTGGTGAGAAAGGGAGGCAAGGGTTGAAAAGCTACTGGGTACCATGCTCATGACCTAGGTGTCAGGATCAATAAACCTCAGCATCACATAATATACCCATGTACCCCTACATCTAAAAAGCTAAAATCAATTTAAAATTACCCAGCCACAACCTAGACTGTCATCTTACGTTATTACTGGTTATGTTACTGTGATCCTGCTGCCATTTTTTCCAGGACGACAATGTCACTCTCACACTGAAAAATCTATCTTAAGGCCACCACACCGATTCCTATGAGCTAAAATACAAATGTTACCATTCCGGCAAGGCGAGAATGCTAATGAAAGAGCAACTAGTTACAACAAAAGTTTAAGACATATTAGGAAAGTATCTGGGTTCAAGTGTGAAAGGCAAATATCTAAGGTTAAACAGGTAAACGGGAAAAAAAGGTAAGCAGGGGGAGACGGACATTTGGAGGTATGATTCTGAGACTTAAGGTACAGGTCATCTCTCCTCAGCTATATTTAAGGTTTAGGGACTCGAAAAACAGATTTCTGAAAAGTATTTCAAAGGTACTGAGCTGCTCATAGTCCCCTGGATACTAATTCCACTGGCTTCTGCTTCTCCCTTTCTCCTGTCACATTCCCCTAAAACGTTCTGAATTGACTACTCTATGCTACTCAAAACTCTTCTTGTTGTGCCAACTTGAAAATTGCCTATGGCTTGACAGCAGTTTACTAATGGGACATAGCTCATAACTGCTCGGACTTTAGAAGCCTGGAAGGAAAGGAGAGAGCTTTAAAGGCTGCAAGATCTCATTTCTGTTCACTGAGACAGGACATAAATACCTCTAGGCAAACGGTGAGCTGTACCTGAAAACCATCCTTACCCACTGAAAGTAAGTTGCTATAATTCTCCAGCATCACATCCATGTATAGGATCCTCTGAGAGGGGTCCAGTTGTTCCCATTCCTCCTGGGTAAAGTCCACAGTCACATCCGTGAATGAAACTGATCCCTAAAACGGCATATTGTTATTCATCCTAAGATGATCATTTGGTGATACAGAAAGGATAGATGAAAACTTTCTAAGTCTTTCACCATGAAAATTTATATATTTACATCAACGATACATCTTGTTCACTGTTTTGTTCATATCTTCCAAAATATATTTTTATAGTTGAGATTTATTCAGATTCCCATTATCTCTGGCACTGTCATATTTGATAGGTGTCTCAGATTAATAAAACACTGTTGGCCAGGCACAGTGGCTCACCCCTGTAATCCCAGCACTTTGGGGGGGGGGGGGGCGGTGGATCACTTGAGGTCAGGAGTTTGAGATCAGCCTGGCCAACATGGTGAAATCCCGTCTCTACTAAAAGAAATTTAGCTGGGCGTGGTGGCGCATGCCTGTAGTCCCAGCTACATGGTGGGCAGAGGCAGAAGAACTGCTTAAACCCGGGAGGTAGAGACTGCAGTGAGCCAAGATTGTACCACTGTTTCTGCTCTCAAGATGTGTACTGTGAGACAAGCACATTAGATACTCAGTGTTACCAGTGTGCTAACAAAGCTCACATAGGCGTTATTTCTGTGATATCGATGTTAAAGAGTTAAAAACTTAGACTACTTAAAGGCAGAAAATGAACTTCCAACTATAAAATATCAGGTACAAGTAAGGATCTCTGTCCCTCCATCCCCCTATTCAAGCCATAAAAACTGTACAAAAATTTTTTTAAAAATACATGGTTGAATTTAACAAGCCAGACACAGCTGAAATGATTAGTAAAAAAATGTCAGTAAATATCTAGACTGAAATGCAAAAGATTCATTAATGAGCCTAAAAAGATACATGGGACGAGCTAAGAAGGTCTAATATACTTGCAGCGGGAGTCCCAAGAGGCGGGGCAAAATGCAGTCGAAACAATATTTGATGAGACAGTAGCTGAGAATTTTCCAACACACCTCACACCACGCTATAGTTTTAAAACTACCAACCCCAAGTACAGTAAGTACAAAAAAAAAACTCAAAAAACCCACTCAGAGTATAACAAAACTGATTTTAAAACCTCAGAGGCAGTCAGGCTCAGGCCTGTAATCCCAGCACTTTGGGAGGCCAAGGTGGGCGGGTCACAAGGTCAGGCATTCGGGACCAATGTGGCCAAGATGCTGAAACCCCGTTTCTACTAAAAATATAGAAATTAGCCAGGCGTATTGGCGGGCGCCTGTAATCCCTGCTGCACTTGAGCCTGGGTGACACTTGAGCCTGGGTGACAGAGCAAGACTGTCTCAGAAAAAAACCCAGAGGAAAAAAAGAGGTATTGTCTTCAGAGGCCCAAAACACTTGACAGCTGATTTCTCAACATAAACAACGAAAGTCAGAAGACAAATCTTCAAAGTGCTGAAAATAACTAGAATGAGTTGGTTGACAAACTTTTTCTATAAAGGGTCAAGTAACTATTTTAGATTTTTTCGGTTTTTTTTTTTTTTTTTTTTTTTGAGACGGAGTCTCGCTGTGTTGCCCAGGCTGGAGTGCAGAGGCGCAATCTCGGCTCACTGCAAGCTCCGCCTCCCGAGTTCACGCCATTCTCCCACCTCAGGCTCCGAGTAGCTGGGACTACAGGCGCCCGCCACCACGCCCGGCTAGTTTTTTTTTTTGTATTTTTAGTAGAGACGGGGTTTCACCATGTTAGCCAGGATGGTCTCGATCTCCTGACCTCGTGATCCACCCGCCTCGGCCTCCCAAAGTGCTGGGATTACCTGACCTCGTGATCCACCCGCCTCGGCCTCCCAAAGTGCTGGGATTACAGGCTTGAGCCACCGTGCCCAGCCAGATTTTTTTTTTTTTTTTTCAGGCTACAAGTAGTCTCTGCTAAAACAAACCGACTTGGCCGTCATACCATAAAAAGAGGCACAGGCGGCCGGGTACGGTGGCTCACGCCTGTAATCCCTGCACTTTGGGAGGCCGAGGCAGGCAATCATGAAGTCAGGAGATCAAGGCCATCCCGGTTAACACAGTGAAACCCCGTTTCTACTAAAAATACAAAAAATCAGCCGGGTGTTGTGGCGGGCGCCTGTAGTCCCAGCTACTTGGGAGGCTGAGGCAGGAGAATGGCATGAACCCGGGTGGTGGAGCTTACAGTGAGCCGAGATCTCGCCACTGCACTCCAGCCTGGGCGACAGAGCAAGACTCCATCTCAAAAAGAAAACAAAAACAAAAAAAACAGGCACAGGCAACACATCAACAAATAGGCATGGCTGTGTTCCAACAAGATTTATGGAGGCCGGGCGTGGTGGCTCATGCCTGTAATCCCAGCACTTTGGGAGGCCGAGGCGGGTGGATCACTTGAGGTCAGGAGTTCGAGACCAGCCTGACCAGCATTGAGAAACCCCATCTATACTAAAAATACAAAATTAGTCGGGCATAGTAGCTTATGCCCGTAATCCCAGCTACTCGGGAGGCTGACGCAGAAGAATCGCTTGAACCCAGGAGGTGGAGGCTGCGGTGAGCTGAGATGGTGCCATTACACTCCATCCTGGGCAACGAGTGAAACTCTACCTAAAAAAAAAAAAAAAAAAAAAACAACTTGATTCATGGAAACTAAAATCTGAGTTTCATATCATTTTTGTTTCAAATCATTTTCACAGCACAAATTAAAAACCATTCTTGGCCAGGTGCAGTGGTTCATGCCTGTAATCCCAGCACTTTGGGAGGCCCAGGCAGGCAGATCACGAGGTCAGGAGTTTGAGACCATCCTGGCTAACAAGGTGAAACCTGTTACTACTAAAAATACAAAAAATTAGCCAGGAGTGGTGGTGGGTGCCTGTAGTCCTGGCTACTTGGGAGGCTGAGGCAGGAAAATGCTATGAACCCGGGAGGCGGAGCTTGCAGTGAGCAGAGATTGCGTCACTGCACTCCAGGCTGGTTGACACAGCAAGACTCCGTCTCAAAAAATTAGAAAAAAACATTCTTAGCTGGTGGGTCATACAAAAACAAGGCAGCAGCCCATTTGCACAACTGGTCAGAGTTTGACACCCCCTGATGTAGAGTCTAGAATGTGACTAGTACACAATAGATGTCAAGTATTAGGCATTATTACTACTATTAAAAGATGTACCAAAACCAAAATTAAGCCTAGCAAGAATCAGTTGAATGTGCAAAAAAAGCAACAGCAAACCAGTAAAACATTAAAAGTATGCAAATATGGAATGGGGAACGAAGTATTAAAGTAATTTTCGCATGTCATCAACTTAGACATTGGGGCAGGAAGAAGTACTATGTTTGGAAGAAAAATTCTGATTAACTTTTGTTTAAAATAGGTAAGTACTGAAAAAGTAACGTAAACCTTTAAAGGGTGGAAATACGACAAGCAGAGAAGGAAAAGCAGATAAAATCAGTAATCAAAATAAAATGGGATAAATGTCTGCTAAAAGACTAAGACCTTCAGGGTTTAAAAACCTATATATAATTTTTACAAGAGGCAAACTTTAAAAACACAAACTTCAATGATCTAGCTAAAATATAAACAAAGTAACAAAGCCTAAAAACAAAAGGCACTGAAAGCTGTCAAAGGAACATCAATAATTAAACAAAATTCCAAAAAATGCACATAACATGACCCAAAATTCTATATAATCCTGTTCATGCATATAAAAGTGATTTAACAAAGGGCATGGGTATACCCACACAAAACATACTGGTTGTCTCTAAGATGGAAAAACTGACTTTAATGGTCAAAATGTTAGAGTTGAGTTGAGGTGACATGAACAGTGCTGGTGCTGTGGTTCATGCCTGTAATCCCAGCACTTTGGGAGGATGAGGCAGGAGGACTGCTTGAGCCCAGGAGTTTGAGAACACCCTGGACAACATAGCGAGACCCTGTCTCCACAACAACAAAACACCTAGCTGGACGTGGTGGTGAACACCTGTAGTCCCAGCTACACGGGAGGTTCAGGTAGGAGGACAGCTTGGGCCTGGGAGGTCAAGGCTGCAGTGAGCTGTGATCATGCCACTGCACATCAGCCCTGGAGACACAGCAAGACCATGTCTCAAAAGAAAAAAAAAAAAAAAGGCTAGGTGCAGTGGACACACCTGTAATTCCAGCACTTTGGGAGGCCAAGGCAGGTGGATCACCTGAGGTCAGGAGTTTGAGACCAGCCTGGTCAATATGGTGAAACCCAGTCTCTACTAAAAATACAAAAATTAGCCAGGCATAGTGGTGGGCACCTGTAGTCTCAGCTACTCAGGAGGCTGAGGCAGGAGAATTGCTTGAACCCGGGAGGCAAAGGTTGCAGTGAGCGAGATCATGCCACTACACTACTACACTCCAGCCTGGGCAACAGAGCAAGACTCTACCTAAAAAAAGAAAAAAGCCAGCATGCTGGGGAGGGCAGATCCTCATATGATAGAGACAGGAAGGGACAAAATTAATGTATGAATTTTGTAATATAAAAAACATTGGCCGGGCGCAATGGCTCATGCCTGTAATCCCAACACTTTAGGAGGCCAAGGAAGGCGCATCATGAGGTCAGGAGTTCAAGACCAGTCTTGGCCAACATGGTGAAACCCTGTCTCTATTAAAAATACAAAAATTAGCCAGGCATGGGGCAGGTGCCTGTAATCCCACCTACTCGGGAGGCTGAGGCAGAAGAATCGCTTGAACCCAGGAGGCGGAGGTTGCAGTGAGCCAAGATCATGCCGCTGCAACTCCAGCCTGGGCGACAGAGCGAGACTGTCTCAAAAAAAAAAAACAAAAAAATTACATTTTAACACATTTAAAATGTAATACAATACAAGTAATATAAATTTTAAAACCCATCCATATAAAAGAATGAAACCATATCCTTTGCAGCAACATGGATGCAGATGGAGGACATTATCCCAAGTGAATTAACATAAACAGAAATCCAAATGGTGCATATCCTCACTTATAAGTGGGAGCTAAACTCTGGGTACTCATGGACATAAAGATGGTAACAACAGACACTGGGGTCTACTGGTAGGGAAGGGAGGGGGGCAAGGCAAAAACTACTGGGTACTATCCTCACTACTCGGTGACAGGATCAATCATACCCCAAACGTCAGCATCGTGAAAAATATCTATGTAACAAATCTGCACATGTACCCCCAAATCTGAAATAAGTTGAAATATTTTTAAAAAACTTCAACATACACAATACATGGAAACATGTCAAAATGTTAAGCACTGACTAGATAGCAAAATAGGCGGATAATTAAGTTGACCTACACTTGGGCCGGATGCAGTGGCTCATGCCTGTAATCCTAGCACTTTGGAGCCAAGGCAGGTGGATCACTTAAGGTCGGGAGTTCAAGACCAACCTGGGCAACAGGGCAAGACCCCATCTCTAAATAAAAAATACATAAACTTAGCCAGGCCTGATGGTGCGCACCTGTAGTCCCAGCTACATGGGGGGCTGAGGTGGGAGGATTGCTTAAGCCAAGGAGTTCCAGGCTGCAGTGAGCTGAGATTACACCACCACACTCCAGCCTGGGTGACAAAGTGAGACCCTGTCTCAAAAGTTGAACCATACTGAAGTTACTTTCAACTGTTTTAATACATAAAAATATTTTGGCTGGGCGCTGTGGCTCACGTCTGTAATCCCAGCATTTTGAGAGGCCAAGGCGGGCGGATCACATGAGGCCAAGAGTTTGAGACCAGCCTGGCCAACATGGGGAAACCCCATCTCTACTAACAATACAAAAATTAGCCGGGCGCAGTAGCGGGCGCTTGTAATGCCAACTACTTGGGAGGCTGAGGCAGGGGAATCCCTTGAACCCGGGAGGCAGAGGTTGCAGTGAGCCGAGATCGTGTCACTGCATTCCAGCCTGGGCGACAGAGTGAGACTCCGTCTCAGAAAAAAAAAAAAAAAAAAAAAATGTATATATATATATATACACATATACATAATAATTTTTTTCATAAAACTACTATGCTTTATTTGTATTTCTGTGAAATAAATCTTATAATCTACCACACAAAACGGAAGAAAAAAATTCCTAAGGAAATTTCAGAACACTGGCTGCAAAGAGAAAAGCCTGTGAGTCTCAGGAGAGAACAGGTTACAAGTAGATTGAAAGACTTCAGACCTCTTGACTACGCCAGAAAGCAGTATTTTCAAAATTATCAGAGAGGCAAACCATAAAAACCGGACAAAATAAAATAATTACTTGCAAGCACAGGGGAGCAATCACTGTGGGGCTACAATTACCAAAAGGCATATATGAGGAGAGCCACACATTTACAATGATGCTGAACCATGGCACAGAAAAACAAAGCCCAAGCAGAAGTGAGTGTTGTTGGCCGGGTGCGGTGGCTCATGCCTGTAATCCCAGCACTTTGAGAGGCCGAGGCAGGGAGATCACTTGCGGCCAGGAGTTTGAGATCAGACTGGCCAACATGGAGAAACCCTGTCTCTACTAAAAATACAAATATTAGCCAGGTGTGGTGGCACGTGCCTGTAGTCCCAGCTACTCAGGAGGCTGAGGCAGGAGAATCGCTTGAATCCAGAAGATGGAGGTGGCAGTGAGCCAAGATCATGCCACTGCACCCCAGCCTGGGTGACAGAGTGAGACTCCATCTCAAAAATTAATTAAATAAATTAAAAAAAACAAACAAACAGGATCTAGGGGCAGTGCTATGGTTTGAGTATTTTTGTCCGCTCTAAAAATTCATGTTGAAACTTAATCCCCAATTAAGTATTGGGAGGTGTGGCCTTTGGGAGGTGACTGGGTCATGGAGGCTCCTCCCCTTATGAATGGGGTCAGGTGCCCTTCTAAAGGGGCTTGATGAAAGGAGTTCATCTCCTTTTTTGCCCTTTTCCTTTCTGCCATGCAAGGACACAGCACTCCTCCCCTCTGAAGGATGCAGCATTTAAAGTGCCATCTTGGAAAGAGACCAGGCCTTCACTGGCACCTTGATCTTGGACTCTCAGCTTCTAGAGCTATGAGAAAATAAATTTCTTTTTTTTTTTTTTTTGAGACAAAGTCTCGCTTTGTCACCCAATCTGGAGTGCAGTGCCGTGATCTCAGCTTACTGTAGCCTCCACCTTCCAGGTTCAAGTGATTCTCGTGCCTCAGTCACCCAAGTAGCTGGGGTTACAGGCAAGTGCCACCACACTTGGCTAATTTTTGTATTTTTAGTACAGATGGGGTTTTGCCATGTTGGCCAGACTGGTCTCAAACTACCGCCCTCAAATGATCCACCCACCTTGGCCTCTCAAAGTGCTGAGATTACAGGCATGAGCCACCTTGTCCAGCCGAGAAAATAAATTTCTGTTCTTTATAAATTACCTGGTCTCAAGTATTCTGCCATGGCAGCAAAAAATGGATTAAGACACAGGGTGATGAAGCTAAGAAAGCCATAGAGAAGAAGCCTTAACATTCTGCATAAAGATTCACCTCAGGGCCGGGCGCGGTGGCTCAAGCCTGTAATCCCAGCACTTTGGGAGGCCGAGACGGGCGGATCACGAGGTCAGGAGATCGAGACCCTCCTGGCTAACACGGTGAAACCCCGTCTCTACTAAAAATACAAAAAATTAGCCGGGCGAGGTGGTGGGCGCCTGTGGTCCCAGCCACTCAGGAGGCTGAGGCAGGAGAATGGCGTGAACCCAGGAGACGGAGGTTGCGGTGAGCTGAGATCCGGCCACTGCACTCCAGCCTGGGCAACAGAGCAAGACTCCGTCTCAAAAAAAAAAAAAAAAAAAAAAAAAAAGATTCACCTCAGATCTTTGGCTAGTTCCTAATATGTGTAGGTAGAAGACAGGCCTCCAAGAGAACTAATGGCAATGACTGGGAAGCTGAGAGCTGAGTAGAGATTTCAGAGGTTGCATAGTGCTGAAGAGCTAGGACAGTCTGAATCCAGCAAGACAGAGATACTGGCAAACAGTTGAGATGCCAGGAAAGCCATGCCCTAGAAGGATGGACCATACCCTAGGAGAAAGGAGTATGACCAAACCGACAGACCCACACCTACAAATCTGAAAACATGCCCCAATGGGATCAGAATCATCTGCCAATAATTTAGCTATCTGGCAGACAAAACCTAACATTTTTTAGAAGAAGCTATGTATCATTCAACATATCCAGCGTACAAACAAAACTGCTAGACATGTGAAAAAGCAAAACCAGGGCCAGGTGTAGTGGTTCATGACTGTAATCCCAGCACTTTGGGAGGCTGAGACAGGTGGACTGCTTGAGCCCAGGAGTTTGAGACCAGCTTGGGCAACATACCAAAACCCCATCTAAAAAAAAGTACAAAAATTAGCTGGGCATAGTGGCACGTGTCTGTGGACCCAGCTCCTCAAGAGGCTGGGGTGGGAGGGTTGCTTGAGCTCAGGAGGTCATGGCTACAGTGAACTGTGAGCGTGTCACTGTACTCCAGCCTGGGGGTAACCAAGACCCTGTTAAAAAATAAAATGAAAAAAAGAAAGAAAAACAAAGCAAGCAAACAAAAACAATGAGGCCAGGCATGTGGTGCATACCTGAAATCCCAGCAGGTTGGAGGACTAAGGTGGGTAGATTGCTTGAGCCCAGGAGTTCGAGACCCGCCTGGACAACACAGAAAAATTCCATGTCTACAAAAAATACAAAAATTAGCTGGGCATGATGGCATGTGCCTGCAGTCCCAGCTATTAAGGAGGCCGAGGTGGGAGGATCACTTGAGCCCGGGAGGCAGAGGTTGCAGTGAATGGAAATCAAGACACTGCACTCCAGCCTAGGCAAGCCCCCAGAGCAAGACCCTGTCTCAAAAAAAAAAAAAAAAGACAAAAACAAGAGATAAACAACTCAAAAGAGGCAGATGTAGTGAGTACCTATATATTAGTTAACCCATAAACACTTCAGAAGACCTGTAAAGTACTATGCAAAATACTATAGAGGTGGTCAGTAAAGATTATAAGCTGTAATCTCTACAGCAACCACTTAAGATAAAAGGGAAAATAGGAACACACAGGACAACTAAAAATAAATAGCAAAATGACAAACTTAAACTCACCTAGGCCTGTAAAAAAATAAATCACAAATAAAATAATAAATCAATTAAAAGACAGAAATAGACCAGGCATGGTGGCTCACACCTATAATTCCAGCACTTTGGGAGGCAAGATCTCAACACTACAAAAAAATTAAAAAATAAAAATCAACTGGCACAGGCCTGTAGTCCCAGCTACTCAGGAGGCTGACGTGGGGGAACTGCTTGAGCGCAGGAGGTTGAGGCTTCAATGAGCCAAGATTACACCACTTCACTCCAGCACTGCAGCTGGGTGAGAAAGAGAGATCCTGTCTCAAAAAAAAAAAAAAAAAAAAAAAGAAAAGAAAAATAGACAGAAATAGGCTGGATCAAGGAAGTTGAGGCTGCTATGAGCTGGGTTCATGCCACTAAATTCCAGCCTGGGCAACAGAGGAAACCCTGTCTCAAAAAAAGGAAAAAGAAACAGGCTAGATCAAAACCATGACCAAACTACATGCTATTTAGGGGAAATATACTATAAATATATGAACATAAATAGGTTGAAGCAAAAATAAAATATATACCATAACACTAATCATTAAAAAAGTAGGTATGGGCCAGGCACAGTGGTTCACATTTGTAATCCCAGCACTTTGGGAGGCTGAGGTAGGCAGATCCCGTGAGCCTAGGGGTTTGAGACCAGCCTGGGCAACCTGGCAAGATCCCATTTCTACCAAAAAGAAAAATACAAAAATTCCCTGGGCATAGTGGTACGCGCCTGTAGTTCCAACTACTGGGAGGATCACTTGAGCCCAGGAGTTTAAGGCTGCAGTGAGTCAACATTAAGCCACTTCACTCTAGCCTGGGTAACAGAGCCAGATCTGGTCCTAAAAAAAAAAAAAAGACATAGGTATGGCTTTATTTATATCAGAAAAGGAGTATTATCAGGGTTAAAGAGGGGCATTCCAAAATGATAAAAGGATAAATCCATCAGGAAGACAGAATCATATGTGTGCACACATCTGTAATCATATATGCAACGACTAACATAGCTTCAAAGTATATCAAGCAAAAACTGACAGAACTAAAGAGATGAATGGGCAAATCCACATTCATACCTACCTATCAATCAAATACCAGAACAGAGTGAGGGCCAGGCGCAGTGGCTCTCACCTGTAATCCCAGCATTTTGGGATGTTGAGGAGGGCATATCACTTGAGGCCAGGAGTTCAAGACCAGCTTGGCCAACAGGGCGAAATCCCATCTCTACCAAAAATACAAAAATTAACCAGGTGTGGTGGCACACACTTGTAATCCCAGCTACTCAGGAGGCTGAGGCAGGGGAGAATCGCTTGAACCCGGTGGCAGAGGTTGCAGTGAGCCGAGATCGTGCCACTGCACTCCAGCCTGGAAGACAGAGTAAGACTGTCTCAAAAAAAAAAAAAAAAGACATTTTCGGAAATTCATCCTAAAAACTGTGCCTCTCACAAACCCTTTCTCAAGAAGCTACTGAAGCATGTACTTCAATAAAACAACAGTAATCCAAAAAAAAGAGGCGACAGACAAAAGATCACCACGAGAGAGCAGAAGGAAATCCCTAGGAGGAGTGGGAATGAGACAGCGGAATGGGAGATGGCGGAATAGCGCTGATTCTCTACTATCACCACATTGCTCGTAGTACAGATTGGAACACAGTGATTTGAAAGCTGGCATTTTGAGGGTTGTCATCAATAAGATACCTGTGGCCACTGTACCAACTTCTTATTAACCTGAGAGCAGAATGCCTGGGTAAGCCTGGCCCAGATTCTTATCTGTACTTGGTTTGGCTTATCGTGAACATGTTCTGATGACATCTGTCTTTCCCCTCCACACCAGACTGCCTTGGATCAGATGAGAACACTCATTTCATGTCACAGAAGTGTTCTGCTTTAATCTACTCCTGAGAGGTGGCTATTCACCAGTGAACCAAGATGCAGAAAATGCACAGCATCCCACTCCCTCTAATTATATTCCCAACAAAACTTCAATACCTAGTCTATACTCTGACCCAGTCACATGGCCCAACTGTGTTGAGCCCTCTGCTTCTCATGATCTTGCCAATGACTTCCCCAAACAGGACTTCTGTAAACTCTCAGGAAAGTCAAAGCCAGGAAATTCAACTCAGCTTATCTTCTCCTGGGAGCCTTTGTCCAACAGTAGCAAAATTTCTTTCTTTTTTTTTTTCTCTGAGACAGAGTCTCACTCTGTTGCCCAGGCTGGAGTGCAGTAGCATGATCTCAGCTCACTGCAACCTCTGCCTCCTGGGTTCAAGTGATTCTCCTGCTTTAGCCTCCGGAGCAGCTGGGATCACATGTGCATGCTACCACGCCCAGCTAATTTTTTTTTGTATTTTTAGTGAAGACAGGGTTTTCACCATGTTGGCCAGGCTGGTCTCGATCTCCTGACCTCAAGTGATCCACCAATCTCGGCCTCCCAAAGTGCTAGGATTACAGGCATGAGCCACCATGCCTGGCTCCAACAGTAGCCAAATTTGTAGACATAGCTGCTTTGCACTGCTAAATTTGCTTGGTGTTGCTATATTGCTCCCAGTAAGGCTGTATCATTCTATACTACCTCCAGCAGTACATGAGCACTTTCATTTCTTCTTAGCTAACACTAGCTAGTGTAATTTAACAATAAATGATAATCTAAGTCTTGGCAAAGGGTCCACGGGTGCATCTTTTAGATCTCACATGTCTGAAAGGAAAAAAAAACCTCCACCAATCAGACAAAAGATTATGCAAACAAACCAAGGCAATATTAATTCCAGTTATAGTTTATTAACTAAATTTTATATTAAAACTATATATAAGTGATTAATTCCAGTTATAGGTTATCAACTGAATATTAGATTAAGAATATATCTAAGTGGTGTTAGCCAGGTGCGGTAGCTCAAGCCTGTAATCCCAGCACTTTGGGAGGCCGAGACGGGCAGATCACGAGGTCAGGAGATCGAGACCATCCTGGCTAACACGGTGAAACCCCGTCTCTACTAAAAAATACAAAAAACTAGCCGGGCGAGGTGGCGGGCGCCTGTAGTCCCAGCTACTTGGGAGGCTGAGGCAGGAGAATGGCGTAAACCCGGGAGGCGGAGCTAGCAGTGAGCCGAGATCCGGCCACTGCACTCCAGCCTGGGCCACACAGCAAGACTCCGTCTCAAAAAAAAAAAAAAGAATATATCTAAGTGGCAAAGTCTCTAAGGAAAGCAAGGGAACTATTAAGAAAAATATCAAGATAGTGCCTATCTACTAGGTGGATTCAATCAGAAAATTTCTCGTAAGAACAGATAATATTCTATTTCTTAACTTGGGTGCATACATGGGCACCCGTTTTATTATTATTCTTTAATGGATATATATTTGTTATACATGTTGTTATAACACATATAAAAAGTGTTATGTTTTAATACACTATTCTGTGTATGTGTTACACAATTGAAGATTAGGGGAAAAAAAAGAAGAGTAAACTCTTTTTTTTTTTTTTTTGAGACGGAGTCTGGCTCTGTCACCCAGGCTGGAGCGCAGTGGCCGGATCTCGGCTCACTGCAAGCTCCGCCTCCCGGGTTCACGCCATTCTCCTGCCTCAGCCTCCCGAGTAGCTGGGACTACAGGCGCCCTCCACCTCGCCCGGCTAGTTTTTTGTATTTATTAGTAGAGACGGGGTTTCACCGTGTTAGCCAGGATGGTCTCGATCTGCTGACCTCGTGATTCACCCGTCTCAGCCTCCCAAAGTGCTGGGATTACAGGCTTGAGCCACCGCGCCCGGCCAAGAATGAGTAAACTCTCTATGCTCTGATATGAAAATACTTCAAAGATATGTTACTGAGTGATTTAAAAAACACAGAATTAGGCTAGGCACGGTGGCTCACACCTGTAATGCCAGCACTTTGGGAGACTGAGGTGGACATGGATTGCTTGAGCTCAGGAGTTCTAGATAAGCCTGAGCTACAGGGCGAAACTCCATCTCTACAAAAAAATACAAAAAATTAGCTGAGCATGGCGGCATGTGCCTGTAGTCCCAGCTACTTGCAAGGGTTTAGGAGGGAGGACTGCTTGAGTCCAGGAAGTCGAGGCTGCAGCGAGCCGTGTTCACATCACTGCACTCCTGCTTAGGTGACACAGTGAGACCCTATCTCAAAAACAAAACAAAATCAAATCACATAATTAAGAGATTGAAACACAAATCATAACCAGGCACAGTGGCTCACGCTTGTAATCCCAGCATTTTGGGAGGCCAAGGCGGGTGGATCACTTGAGCCCAGGAGTTCGAAACCAGCCTGACCAACATGGTAAAACCCCCTCTCTCCTAAAAATACAAAAATTAGCCAGGCATGGTAGTGCACACCTGTAATCCCAGCTACTGCTGAGACAGGAGAATCACTTGAACCTGGGAAGTGGAGGCTGCACTGAGCCAAGATCGTGCCACTACACTCCAGCCTGTGTGACAGAGCAAGACTCCATCTCAAAAAAAAAAAAAAAATTAAATTAAATACATAAATAAATAAAATGGCTAAAATCCAGAACACTGACAACACAAAATGCTGGTGAGGATGTGCAGCCACAGAAACTCTTATTCATTGCTGTTGGGAATGGAAAATGGTACAGCTACATGGGAGTTTCACAGTTTCTTACAAAATTAATTATATTCTTAGTATATGATCCAGAGGCCTTAGTATTTATCCAAATGAGTTGAAAAGATGCCCCCAAAGAATCTGCATACAGATGTTTACAACAGCTTTATTTATAATTGCCAAAACCTGGATGCCACTAAGTTTATCTGTTCCTTCAATATGTGAATGGAGAAATAAACCATGGTACATCACAACAAGACATATTCGGTACGAAGAAGACATGAGCTATCAAGCCAAGAAAAGACTTGGGAGGAACCTTCTCTTTTTTTTTTCTTTTGAGACAGAGTCTCACTCTGTCACCCAGGCTGGAGTGCAGTGGCACTGTCTTGGCTCACTGTGAGCTCCGCCTCCTGGGTTCACCCATTCTCCTGCCTCAGCCTCCCGCGTAGCTGGGACTACAGGTGCCCGCCACCACTCCTGGCTAATTTTTTGTATTTTTTTTAGTAGAGATTGGGTTTCATGGTGTTAGCCAGGATGGTCTCGATCTTGGAGGAACCTTAAATGCGTATTTCTAAGTGAAGGAAATCAATCTGAAAAGGCTACCTACTGCATGAATCCAACTACATGACATTCTGGAAAAGACACAACTAGGGAGATGAGACAGTACAAAGATCAGTGGGTGTGAGGGACTTAGGGAGACAGAGGGAGGGGTGCATAGGCGGAGCACAGGGGATTTTCAGGGCAGTGAACCTATTCTGTATGATGCCATAGTGATGGATAGGCGTCATTATATATTGGTCAAAATATACAGAATGCACACAAAGAGTGATCCCTACTGTAAACTACAGTCTTTAACATATCAATATTGGCTCACCAACTGTAACAATATACACATGAACACATATATTAATAATAAAGGAAACTGGGGGTAGGGGTTGGAAATGAGGGGGTATATGAGAACACACTGCACTCCCCATTCAATTTTTCTGTAAACCCAAAAATGTTCTAAAAAAAATGAAATCTATTAAAACAGAACGCATAGAAACAGAAAAGTATGATTAACATGCTATCTTATGTTTGTGCTTTTATTTGTACTTGTGTAAATATGTACAAATAAGCTCTGGAAAATTACACAAGAAAGTAATGACAGTGGCACCTGCTTGGGGTGGGGGGATTTAAACACAAACCCACATATTTACTGCATTCTCTGGCATTAGGCTAATCTGACTGGAAAAACCAAATACATACAGTAATCTTCTGCACTTGCACTGAGGAACGTTATATGAAACCACCACAGATAAAGTGATAACCCTTTCAAAGTTGGCTGTTTCTGGGGGTGCTGTCCAAAACACCCTCTACATGAAGGTCCATAAAATGCATTCAGACCTAACGTACAGAACCAAAGAACTGGTATTCGTAACCAATGCAAGACATTTAATTAACTCAATTTGCTTTTTGGCTGCTGGTATTGATCAGTTATTCTTACTATGTTTCCCTTGTGTCTTATTCATACTTTTCTATTTCATTTTCTGCATCCTTATAAACTTCCTTAAATGCACTGAAAAGCAAAATGGGGAATAAACAACTCACCTGGGATTTGTTCATTTTCTGCAGTTTTTGGGAGAGGCAGAGAACTATGAAGGTGAAACTGGAATAGAGGAAAAAGGAAGGCATTGTTATTAAAGGTCTGACCTGCCTTACAACTCCTAGAATGACTTGTTTAGAAATCCCTAGAGACCACCTGGGAAAATACCACCTCCTGGGATAGTCCCTTTGCCTCTTCAGAAGGGGCAGAAAAGATCATACTAACAACACCTATCTTCAATCTAACATTATCAGACACCCATAAAGGCAAGACTAAGATAATCCACTACCAAAAGAGGCAAAACGATCAGCAGAACCCTCAACTGCTGAAATTATCAGACAGGGAATTTAACACAACCATGATTCATATACTAAAGGCTTTACTAGAAAAGGTGGACAACATGAATAAACAAATAGGGAATTTCAGCAGAGATGGAAACTTCAAGAAAAAATCAAATGGAAATGCTGAGAAAGAAAAGTACAGTAACAGAGATGATCTTTCAGCAGGCTCGTTAGTAGACAAAGGAGCTAAGAACAGTTTCAATAAACTTGAATATAAGTCAAAGGAAATTACCCAAACTGAAATACAAAGAGAAATGGAAGAAAAAATAAAAGGATAGAGCATCCGAGGGATGTGAGACAATATCAAATGGTCTAATAAAGATATAATTGAAATTCCAAAAGGAGAAAAGAAGTATTTGAAGATATAATGGACAAGAATTTTCCAAAAATAATAGTATCAAACCACAGGTCCAAGAAATTCAGACAATTTATCCAAACAGGGAAAATACCAAAACCTAAACTCAAACAAAAACACATGGACACATCGTATCCAAACAACTGAAAACCAAAGTTAAAATCTTCAAAGTAGCCAGAAGAAAAAAGACATATTACATATAGAAAAATCAAGATAATGAATCATAGCCACCTTCCTATCAGAAACTAAGCCAGAAAACAAAGTAATGACATCCTTAAAGTGCTTTAACAACAAAAAAGCAACTAAAGCAAAAAACTATTATCTTAGAATTCTATACTCAGCAAAAAATCTTTCAAAAATGATAATGAAGTCAAAAATCTTTTTCAAACAACAAAAACACAGCAAGCAAATTCATTATCAGTAGACCTGTACTAGAAGAAATGTTTAATGAAGTTATTTAAATAGAAGAAATATGATATTAAAAACCTGAATCTACACAAATAAATGAAAATCTCTTGAGAATGGTTAACATAAGGATAAAGATAATAGATACTTTTTCTTGCTTTTAATCACTGTGAAAGATTATCTAAAGCAAGAATAGTAGCAAAGTTTTGTGGGTTTACAGCGTATGTCAATATGCTGTAAAATGTATGACAACGATAACACAAAACATGGCAGGATGACATTGGGAGTATAATGCTGCAAGTATACTGACATAAAACAGTATGATATCTTTAAAGTTCCACTAAACTTGAGAGCAGCAACCAAAAACTTTTCTAAATTTTTACAAATACATAGTAAGACAACACTGAAGATAAAATATAATTATAAAAAAGACCCACTTAAGCCAAAAGTAGACAGAAAAAAAGGAAAACAGAAACAAAGACCAAATTAGAAAAACACCAGCAAGATGGTAGATTTTAATACAACTATATCAATAATTGGTATAAACACACCAATTAAATAACAGAGGTCAAATTATATTTTAAAAAGTAAGACCAAACCCTATGCTGTCTATAAGCAGTTTGTTTTAAATATAAAGACATAGCTACATTCAAAGTAAAAGGATGATCAGTTGTAGAAGTCAGGAAATTTAAAAAAAAAAAAAAAAAAAGATAAAATAATGAAAAAAGAGGGTCAGGCATGGTAGCTCATGCCTGCAGTCCCAGCACTTTTCGGAGGCAAAGGTGAGCGGACTGCTTGAGCCCAGGGGTTTGACACCAGCCTGGGCAACATGGCAGAACCTCGTCTCTACAAAAAAATACAGAAAATTAGCTGAGTGTGGTGGCTCATACCTTGAGTCCTAGCTACTTGGGAGGGTGAGGCAAAAGGATCAGGGTGCACACCTGGAGTCCTAGCTACTCGGGAGGCTGAGGCAAAAGGTTTGAGGTTGCAGAGTTGTGACTGAACTACTGCACTCCAGCTTGGGCAACAGAGACAGGCCCTGTCTCAATCAATCAATCAATCAATCAATCAATCAATCAAGGAAGAGTCTACCATCAGCAGCCCAATATTTATTCAAACACACATGAAAGTTACCCAGAGAGATCATCACACCCTCGACCTTAAAACAAACAACAACAGGCCTGGTGCAGTGGCTTGCGCCTGTAAAGCACTCTGCGAGGCCAAGGCCAGCAGATCACTGGAGACCAGGAGTTTGAGACTAGCCTGGCCAACATGGCAAAACCCTATCTCTACTAAAACAAAATGAGACAAAAATACAAAAACAAATCACAACAAACTTAAAATAATTGAAATTTATAATACAGTATTCTGACCAAATCAGAATTAAACTAAAAATCAATAATATAAAAAGAACTGGAAAATCTCCAAAGACTTGAAAATTAAGCAATACAATCTAAATAACTAAAGGATAAAAAATGAAGTCACAAAAAGGGAAGTTAAAAAAATTAGAATTGAACGGTAATGAAAATACAATATAAAGGCTGGGCGCAGTGGTTCATGCCTGTAATCCCAGCACTTTGGGAAGCCAAGGCAGGAGAATCACTTGAAGTCAAGAGTCGAGACCAGCCTGGCCAACATGGTGAAACCCCGTCTCTACTAAGAATACAAAAATCAGCCAGGTGTGGTGGCGGGCACCTGTAATCCCAGCCAGGAGGATTGCTTGAACCTGGGAGGCACAGGTTTCAGTGAGCTGAGTGAGTGCCACTGCACTCCATCCTGGGTGACTGAGCGAGACTCTGTCTCAAAAACAATAAATAAATAAAAATACAAGATATAAAAATTTGAGTGATGTAGCTAAAGCAGTATTTAGAGGAACAATTACATCAATAAATTGTTTCTGGCCAGGCGCGGTGGCTCACGCCTGTAATCCCAGCTACTTGGGAGGCTGAGGCAGAGAACTGCTTGAACCCAGGAGGCGGAGCTTGTAGTGAGCCGAGATCGCGCCACTGCACTCCAGCCTGGGTGACAGAGCGAGACTCCGTCTCAAAAAAAAAAAAAAAAAAAGAAAAGAAAAAACTAAAAAGAAAGAAACGGTACAATAAAAAAAATACAGTATTACAATCACATGGGAGCACCACTTTACATGAGGTCCCTCGTTGACATAAACATTGTTATGCAGAGCATGACTGTACCAGAATCATGGTAAAACTTTCTATTTCAAAGTGGTGAAGACTTTCGGTGCCCCAAACGGAAAGAACGGTAAATTCCATCAGAGAGAAATTCAAAACGTGTACCTGGCAAAATCTATCAGCGAGTAAAATCAAAAGATAAAAGAAAAAATATCTGCTGCTCACATAAAGTACCACTGGGTTGTGAGACCTTAGGGAAATCACTTTCCCCTTCTGAGCCTCCCGTGTTCCTGGGGTAGCGACGGAGATGATAACGCTGGAAGTCACGGAGTGGATGCAAGTATCAGTGGGACACCTCACTGAAGACCCTCTGACAAAGGGATCACGGTTCTCCTTCATCAACGGCACCTGCCCAGGCTCCAGTCCTTCCTCCACACTCGAGGCTCCGGGCATTGGGGCGTGGCCAGGTGTGTCAGGCCACGCCCCCACCACGCCCCGACGGGGCCTCGCCCCGCGCGCGAGCGCGCCCGCCGGGGCTTCCGGACTCGCTCCCGCGCGGCCCGAGCCCCTCGCCACCCGTCTGAGGCGCATCTCCTGACAAAGAGAAGACGGCGAAGCCTCGCAGCCGCCCTTCCCTCAGCCGTCCCCGCCCCCGAACGTTCGGCAAGATCTGCCCCGCCGACCCCGCTCGGAGGAGGGCGCCAGGCAACCCCGGACGCCGCCTTGAGGGTCACCGCCGCCTATGAGTCGCCGAAGTTTGGGCTCCCACCCTGCGCGGGCACGAGCCCATCCCTCATCTCCTTCCCCTCGGCCCCAGGCCGCGCGGAGCTACCTGGAAGCCCCTCTCGTACCTGGAGGGGCGCAGTCTCCACTCGTGGCCCAGTGCCACAGCGGGTCACGGCGTGGGGCGGCGAAGACGCGCGGAGACGGGGGCTCTGTCACCCACTCGCGGCTGGTGGTGGGGGAAGGGCGGCCACCGGCGCGCTCGCAGCACTGCACATGCGCAGATATCGGGGCGCGCGCTGTTCCCAGGGTCCTCGGAGGGGTGGTCCATCCACGTTCGGAACTACATTTCCCACAAGTCTCCGGGGCCGTGGCTTTAGGGACTCTCAGGAAGAGTCTGATGAGCCTACCAAAAAATCTCTTGGCCTGCACTGTTTTCTTTTTACCTAGAGTGGGTCGCGAATTACAATTAACCACCTCCCCGTTAAATACAACAACTTGGCTTTTAAACATTACACCAATAATCTATAACTGTATTTAATTAGAATATATGTACAAAATAAAAGTATCCATAATCTCACTTTCTAAAGATTAGCTGTGTGTAACTTTTAGGTCACACTTTGATTTTTTTGTTGTTACAAAACTGGCCATACAGGTGTCATGTGCTGCAGCTAGCTTTGTTCCCGGGCCACTTTGTTGAGGTATATATATTTGTTGAGATCTCTATACATATATAAAATGTAGATAACTTGATATCTACATTTGTGAAATATTCACCATAAGCTAATTAACATGTACATCACCTCACATAGTTACTACTTTTTTTGTCTGATGAGAACACTTAACGATCTACCTTCTTAGCAAATTTCAAGTATACAATATTGTTAACTATTGTCACGTAGCTGTGCATCCCTCCAGAACTACTCATCTTGCATAACTGAGACTTTGTACCCCTTGACCACCATCTTCCCATTTCCCTTCACTCTCAGTTCCTTTTATCCTTTATTTTTAGAACAGTTTTAGGTTCTCAGCAAAATTTGACCAGAAAGTACATTGAATTCCCACATAACCTTGTCTTCCCCAGCACACACAACCTCCCCAAAGTCGATACCCCACACCAGAACAGTATATTTGTTAACAATTGGTGAACCTACAGTTAAATATCAGCACCTGGCCAGGCTCAGTGGCTCACACCTGTAATCCCAGCACTTTGGAAGCCTGAGGTCAGCAGATTGCTTGAGCCCAGGAATTCGAAACCAGCCTGGCCAAAATGGCGAAACTTCATCTCTACAAAAAATAAAAATAAAAAAATTAGCCGGGCATGGTGGCACGCACCTGTAGTTGCAGCTACTCAGGAGGCTGAGGTGGGAGGATCACTTAAGCCTGGGAGGCTGAGGTTTCAGTGAGCCAAGATTGTGCCACTGCACTCCAGCTTGGGTGACCTTGTCTCAAAAAATATAAATTAATAAACAAAATCATTGGCACCCAAAGTCCATAGCTTACGTTAGTATTCACTTGATGTTGTACATTCTATGGGTCTTGACAAATGCAGGCAACTGGAATGAGACCACCACTTCTCCTGCTGTCCTTCCCAGCTTCTCCCCCACCTCCCCTTTTCCCTAGTTTATAAGACAGGAGAGAAGGGGGAAAGCAAAAAGTTGGAAAGAAACAAAAGTAAGATAAATAGCTAGACGACCTTGGCGCCACCACCTGGCCCTGGTGGTTAACATAATAATAACAATAATATTAACCCCTGACCAAAACTACTGGTGTTAGCTGTGAATTCCAGACGTTGTATGAAAAAGCACTGTAAAACTTTTTGTTCTGCTAGCTGACGTAGGTAGCCCCCAGTCACACTTTTCACACTTACTTATCATGACCTTTTCATGTGGACCCCTTAGAGTTGTAAGCCCTTAAAAGGGCTAGGAATTTCTTTTTCCAGGAGCTCTGGCTCTTAAGACGCGAGTCTGCCGACGCTCCCTGCCGAATAAAAAACCCCTTCTGTCTTTCATCCAGTGTCTGAGGAGTTTTGTCTGCGGCTCGTCCTGCTACATAACCATTACAGTATCGTACAGAATAGTTTCACCGCCCCCCAAAAAATCATCTGTGCTCCATTTATTCATCCGTCCCACAACCCCTGGAAATCTCTGATATTTTTACTGTCTCCATAGTTTTGCCTTTTGCAGGTTGTCAGATAGTTGGAATCATACATATGCTGCTTTTTCACATTGGCCTCTTTCACTTAGTAATATGCATTTAAGTTTCCTTCATGTCTTTTCCTGGCTTTTTTTTTTTTTTTTTTTTTTTTTTTTTGAGACAGGGTCTCACTCTGTCACCCAGGTTGGAGTGCAGGCGCGTGATCATGGCTCACTGCAGCCTCCACTTCCTGGGCTCAAGTGACCCTCCCAGTTCAGCCTCCCAAGTAGCTAAAACTACAGGCGTGCACAGCTATGCCTTTTTGTAGAGACGGCATTTTGCCGTGTTGCCCAGGTTCATCTCAAACTTCTGGGCTCAAGAAATCCTCCTGCCTTGGCCTCCCAAAGTGTGGGGATTACAGGCATGAGCCACTGTGCCCAGCCTCAATTCATTTTAGTGCTGCATAATATTCTACTGTCTGAATGTACCACAGTGTTTTAAATCCATTAATCGACTGAAGATACATTGGTTGCTTCTAAGTTTTGGCAACTATGAATAAAGCTGCTCTAAGTTCAGGTTTTGTGTGGATATAAGTTTCCAATTCATTTGGGTAAACAGCATGGTTGCTGGATTGTGTGGTAACAGTATGTTAGTGAGACAAGAGCGTTCCCTGGACCCCTTCGCAGGACTTGTCTTGGCAAGCTTACTCAGCCACTGCACTAAAACCCCTTATGGGAGGGGGAGTACACAGGCAAGTGGGTGCCGGGGCCAAGGTGAGCACCTTTGGGCTCTGGCCCCATGGTAGCATCTAGGGGTGTGTCACAATTAATGCTCTTTTAGCAGTTGCCATCCATGGACGGCTAAGTGTTAACCAGCTCAGTGGATAGTCAGGATGACAGCCTTTTACACCCTGCACTCTTGATACCCAGGTCCTTGTCCAGCATCCAGGAAGAATCAGGTCACATGGACTTTAAGAATGGTAAATGTGGAGGTTTTATTGAGTGAGGAAGGTGACTCTCAGCAGGATGTGGAGCTGGAAAGGGGATGGAGTGGGAAGATAATCGTCCCCTGGAGTTCTGCTGTCCCTGGCCAAATTCCTGACCATCCAGCTGCCTCTTCAATGCTCAGATGCTTCTTCTCTTTTCTCCTTCTCCACTGTGTTGCTCTGCTGCTCTGCCACTCTTCTGCTTGTGGAGCCTGGGATTTGGGGTTCCTATGGGCACAGGATAGAGAGTGGGGTGGGCCAGAGTGGTCTTGGAAAAGGCAACATACAGGCGTGAAAACAGGAATGCCTGTTCTCATTTAGGGCCGTGGATCCAGGCTTGAGGGTAGAGCCCTCACCAGGGACCCCCGCCCTCCTGCCTCCTGTCCATGTCATTAGTTTTGTAAGAGACTGTCAAAACTGCCTTCCAAAATGGCTGCAACATTTTGCATTCACCAACAATGAATAAGAATTCCTGGCGGGGAGCAGTGGCTCAAGCCTGTAATCCCAGCACTTTGGGAGGCCGAGACGGGCGGATCACGAGGTCAGGAGATTGAGACCATCCTGGCTAACATGGTGAAACCCCGTCTCTACTAAAAAATACAAAAACACTAGCCGGGCGAGGTGGCGGGCGCCTGTAGTCCCAGCTACTCGGGAGGCTGAGGCAGGAGAATGGCGTAAACCCGGGAGGCGGAGCTTGCAGTGAGCTGAGATCCAGCCACTGCACTCCAGCCTGGGCCACAGAGCAAGACTCCGTCTCAACAACAACAAAAAAAGAATTCCTGTTGCTCCAATTTCTCACCAGCATTTGTTTTCAGTGTCCTGAATTTTAGCCATTCTAATAGGTATGCAGTGGTAGCAGCTCGCTTTTAATCAAAACAGTAGCCTCAAACAAGTTCATAGAAAGGTGTTTACACCAATGTTCATAGCAGCATTATTCACAATATCCAAAAGTGGAGACAACCCCAGTGTCCATCAGCTGATGAATGGATACAGTGCAATATTATTCAGCTATATCAAAGAATGACGTTCTGGTACATGCTGCAACGTGATTAAAACTTGAAAATACACTAAGTGAAATAAGCAAGCTGGATGTAGTGGCATGTGCCTGTGGCCCCAGCTACTCAGGAAGCTGAGGCGGGAAGATCACTTGAGCCCAGGAGTTCAAGGCTGCAGTGAGCTATGATTGCGTGACTGCACTCCAGCCTGGGTAATAGAATGAGACTTTGTTTCTTAAAATAAAAGAAAAGAAAGAAGTCAGAAACAAAAGGACAAATACTGTATGATTTCACTTATATGAGGTACCTACGATAGGCAAATTTATAGAGACAGACATTAAAACAGACTTACCAGGGACCGGGATATAAAGGGATGGGGAGTTTGTGCTTCAAGGGTATAGTGTTTCTGTTTGGGATGAGAAAGTTCTGGAAGGGGAAAGCGGTGATGGATATACAACATTGCGATGTAAGTGTATACATCAAATTTTTTTGAAGATCTTTATACCAAAATTCAAAAATTATAAATTACCATAACCTATAATCTTATGGAAAGATGTATATTCAAGAATGTTCCTCACATTGCCATTTATATTTGCAAAACATTGGAAAGGATCTAAAAATCTTTTAGTGGGTATACGTAAAATAAATTGTGGTGCTATATAAGGAGAATTTGGGGAAACACTAAAAAGGATAAGGTGTACTACCCACATGGGGGTTATTTCATTGAGAAATGAAATAATACTGATCACACAAGAATATGTGGAGCGTAATCCTATTTTTGTAAAAAACTGTGCATATTTTAAAAAGACTAAACACTGAACTATACAAAGAGAATGGAGAACCCCCCACTACAACACACACACACAAGATAAACTCCCCTTACCACCTTATGTGTAACAGCACTGAGTAAGCACCACGTGTGTGGGCTGTATTTTTCAAGACCTTCTAAAATTTACAACCACATTGTCTTCTATTAATTTTCCCTGAAAAATCAAGAGAAAGGGTAGAGGGTGTTTTTGAAAAACACATTACTGACCTGGCCAGCTCATGCAGAGCTTCTAAATGTTGACACCTTTTATTATACAGTATCAAACAACTACATTAATATCACCACTGGTGGTCGGTGCAGTGGCTCATGCCTGTAATCTTAGCACTTTGGGAGGCCAAGGCAGGCAGATCCCTTGAGCCCAGGAGTTTGAGACAAGCCTGGGGAACATGGCAAAACCAACTCTACCAAAAAAAATAAACAAAATTAGGTGGGTGCAGTGGCATGTGCCTGTAGTCCCAGCTACTCTGGAAGCTGAGGTGGGAGGATCACTTGAGCCCAGGCGGTTGAGGCTGCAGTGAGCTGTGATCATGCCACTGCACTCCAGCCTCGGTAACAGAGTGAGACCATGTCAAAAAACAAACAAACAAAAACCAAAAAAACAAAAAACAAGAGTTTCACCTCCTGGGTCCCCAGAAAAGGTCTTGGAGACCCCAGGGTCTGTAGATCATACTTTAAACGTAGTAACAATATTATCATACATAAAAAATTAACAGGGCTGGGTGCGGTGGCTCACGCCTGTAATTCCAGCACTTCGGGAGGCCAAGGCGGGCAGATCATCTGAGGTCAAGGGTTCGAGACCAGCCTGGCCAACATGGTGAAACCCCATCTTTACTAAAAACACACAAAAAAATTAGCTGGGCCTGTTGGCATGCACCTGTAGTCCCAGCTACTTGGGAGGCTGAGGCAGGAGAATTGCTTGAACTCGAGGGGCGGAGGTTGCAGTGAGCCAAGGTCACACCATGGCACTCCAGCCTGGGCAGCAAGAGTGAGATTCCATCTCAAAAACAAAAACAAAACAAAAAATTCAGGCCCTATGAATCCACATACTCAGATTGTTTGACGTCTTCTCATATATATTTCCCCTCCATGTCTTATTTTTCTTTTTTCTTTTTTTTTTTTTTTTTTTA